>NC_090225.1:36778436-37134686 GCF_024489055.1 Chanodichthys erythropterus
GTAGACACACAGCCTATATGTCCTGTAGCTACTGATTGAGTTCACCTGTGTCTTGTTGAGTTTTAGTTTAGTCATTTAGTTTGTGTATTTATAGCCCAGTATTTCTATGTGACAGAGATGTTGTGATTCGTGTGTTCTGCTGTCTGTTCCAGTGAGGAGGATGACACTAGTAGCATACCCCCTGATCCAGGCCCACTGAGCAGGAAAGCCAGCGGCCTCCATCTTACCCTCCCAGACTTCCAGGAGACAGAGACCGGTGTGTATCATGAGCGTTTGTGATTGCATGTGTGTTTATGTAACTGAGATGTGTGTCATGTTGTGTCAGGGTCTCAGAGCGCTCCATCTCTAGCTGTGTCCCGTCTGGAACAGGCCATGTCGGAGGTGTCTGCCCTCAGCTCCACCCACAGGCATGGCCCTGCCTACATTTGGACCACCCTGGAACGCATCTGGCTGCAAGCAGGTATGTTGTAAGTGTAGAAATTACACTTCTTTGTTGAATATATCATTATTTCTTATATCTGTATGTTTTATTAGATTAACGTTAACCAGAATTAAAGGGATAGTTCACCCAAAAATGTAAATTCTGTCATTTTTCACCCTCACGTTGTTCCAAACTTGTATGGATTTCTATCTTCTGCTGAACACAAAAGAAGATATACTGCAGAATATGGTTAACCTATGGCAAGCCGTTTTGACTTTTATTCACATCTCAGGATATGAATTCTTGATATCAACAGTTCAGTTCTTGATATCAGGAATTACATTTCCACTAGTAACAATGTTAATTCTTGATATGAACATTTGAATTTCCACTAGTAAAAAACTAGAATTCTTGATATCTGTAGTTGTATTTTCACTAGTGAAATGTCACCATAGTCTGCCATTCAAATTCAATTGTTGATATCGAGAACTGATTTCTTACTAGTTGAAATTCCAATTTCACATATCAGAAATACAATTCTTACTAGTAAAAATCGTAATTTTTGATATCAATAATTACATTGCTACTAGGAAAAATGTTCATTTTTGATATGTGAAAATGTATTTCTGATATCAATACTGATACAATTTCAGATATCTAAAATGGCTTTCTTACTAGTAACAATCACATTCATGATATCAGAAACTAACATTGTCACTAGTGAAAATCAAATTAGTGAAGTTCCTGAACGTAATTTAGGGAGGAGCGATTCCATCTAATCTTCCAATCAACAGCCAGAGTATATAAGCAGCTGCTTACCTCTCTTCAGTCTCAGCTGTTTCAGCATCCCTCCACCCCCCAAACTCCACCTTCATTTCAGGTACCTTGCCCTATGTAATCACATCCTATTTATTCACTGGGGGGTGTATCAGAGCTCGAGTTGAAGATGCTTCATCGAGCCCCTCCTCAGTGGACAGCAAGCCAAATTAGCTAACCTAATACCCTAAACTTTATATGGGCAAACGAACTCGTTAATTGATATCAAAAATTAACATTTTTACTAGTACCAATTAAATTTTTGATATCAAGAACGTCTCGGGTTACGGGTGTAACCCCTGTTCCCTGAGTAAGGGAACGAGATGCTACGTCCAATGACGTGATGGGAACCCTCTGCATTTTGTGTTCGTGAAGCACCTCTGTATCCAACCAATGAGGAAACGTGACGTCAGAGGCGGGTGACGTCACGGACCAGGAAACTATAAAGCATACCCAGAACAAAGAACGCTAGCTTCTGGACAGGGTTCGCTCCAGGTATGTTGGAGGTATGCGGGTATGCGACGTAGCGTCTCGTTCCCTTACTCAGGGAACAGGGGTTACACCTGTAACCCGAGATGTTCCCTTTCGTGGGAACATCGATGCTACGTCCAATGACGTGATGGGAACGCTGTCCCAACTACGCCGTATCTTCAAGTACCTGGCTGCTATCTTGTAATACCAGAGAACCTCGGGTAGAGTTTACATCGAGATTGTAAAATATAATGAAAGTGTGCTGGGATGACCATCCAGCCGCACCACATATATCATCTAATGACACTCCTGACATTAGAGCTTTCGAAGCGGCCATACCTCTCGTGGAATGAGCACGAATAGCTAAGGGACATGGTTGTCCCACTGCTTTGTAAGCGAGTGAGATTTATAAATGGAGGTGGGCAGAAAGCCTCCAGTGTAATGGGACCCGGGACCCTGTTGAGGACCTTTGGCACATAGCCCGGTCTAGTATGTAGAAAAGCCTTAATCATAACAGGCGCAAATTCTAAACATGACGGAGCGACTGACAGCGCTTGTAAATCACCAATCCTTTTTAAGGATGAAATCGCTAACAGAAATACTGTTTTTAGTGTCAGAAATTTATCTGACACTTCCTCTATTGGCTCAAAGGGAGCCTCAGCTAACCTTTGCAGCACAATAGCTAGGTCCCAGGTCGGAGTTTTTGTGCGCACTGCAGGTCTCAACCTCAGTGCTCCACGGAGGAAGCGTATAACCAGGGGGTCTCGACCCACTGAGGAACCCCCTACAGGATTCTAATAAGCCGAAGTGGCTGCAATGTATACCTTCAATGTTGAAGGGGTTAAACCTTCTGAAAACCTTTCCTGAAGGAATTGTAGCACGAAGCTAATAGGAGACTGGACAGGGTTCATATTACGTTGGCCACACCATGTAGCGAACAGTTTCCACTTATACATATACAGCTTCCTCGTGGAGGGAGCTCTGGATTAAAGGATGGTCTCCACAACCTTGGTTGGGAGACCGGATTCTATGAGCCTTGCCCCCTCAGAGGCCAGGCCCACAGTTTCCACATTTCTGGGCGGGGATGGAGAATCATCCCGCCTGCTTGTGACAGGAGATCCTGCCTGAGAGGAAGCTCCATAGGAGAACCCTGAAGAAGTAATATCAGGTCCCCAAACCATATTCTGGTCGGCCAGTAAGGGGCCACCAATATTAGGTCGACCCTCTCCTGGCGATCCTTCTCCAGAACTCCCGGGAGCAATGAAACTGGGGGAAATGCATACAGACGCAGCCTCGGCCATGTCTGTAGCATAGCATCCAGCCCTAGAGGTGCTGGGTGCTCCAGAGAGTACCACAGAGGGCACTGAGTTGACTCCTCTGGGGTAAATAAGTTGACTTGAGCTCAACCGTAAGTTTTCCACCGTAAGTTTTGCCACCTCGGTGTGGAGTTTCCATTTACCCGGTCTCGCGCTCTGCCTCGACAGAGTGTCCGCTCCCACATTTAGACGCCCTGGAATGTACGCTGCTTTTACAGAAAGGAGCTCTCCCTGGGCCCACAGGAGGATGAGACTGGCCAGATTGCACAGTAGGCAAGACCGCAGACCCCCCTGGTGGTTTATATAGGAGACTACCGTAGTGTTGTCTGTACGGACCAACACACTCAGGTCTGGGAGGAAGTGCTTCAATGCAATAAACGTCCTCCCATAGACCCTGAGCCGAGCGACCACTCATGATCGCACCCCAGCCCGTGAGGGAAGCATCTGTCGTAAGCATTACGCGACGACGAGAAGTCCCCAGCACGGGTCCCTGGGACAGGAACCAAGGCTTTTTCCACATGACCAGAGCACGAAGGCATCGCCGCATGACTTTGATCATGCGAAAAGGATTTCCCCTCAGAGAAAACCCCTTGGTCCTGAGCCACCACTGTAAGGGTCTCATGTGCAGGAGGCCAAAAGTAATAACATTGGACGCAGCTGCCATCAGACCCAAAGACTCTGAAGCTGTTTTACAGTGAGTGACTGGCCTAACTTCACCCCATTCACGGCCCCGAGAATGGAATTCACACGAGCAGGAGACAACCGCGCCTGCATCGTGGTGGAATCCCAGATTACTTCTAGATAGTTTGCAATCTGATTCGGGACCAGCACACTCTTTTTGGCATTGAGCCTCAGCCCAAACTTTTTCATGTGCGACAGAACAACATCTCAATGTTGAACTGCCAATTGCTCTGTCTGAGCTAATATCAACCAATCGTTGATATAGTTCAGCACGCGGATGCCCTGGAGTCTCAGTGGAGCCAGCGCTGCATCCACGCACTTCGTGAACGTGCGGGGTGAGAGGGATAGGCCAAAAGGAAGAACCCTGTATTGGTAAGCTTCGCCCCCGAAAGCAAACCTGAGGAACTTCCTGTGAGAAGGATGGATGGATACATGGAAATATGCGTCTTTCAGATCTATTGCCACAAACCAGTCCTCGGACCGGATCTGTGGAATAATCTGTTTGAGTGTAAGCATTTTGAACTTCAACTTCTTTACAGATCGATTTAACACACGTAAATCTATGATCGGACGCAATCCTCCATCCTTCTTTGGAACAATGAAGTAACGGCTGTAAAAGCCCAACATTTTGCTGGGAGGAGGAACCCTTTCTATAGCTCCTTTTTGCAAAAGCGTCATAACTTCTTGTTCCATCACCAGAGGCTGCTCTGGGGCTACCACTGTGGGAAGAACCCCTTTGAACTTGGGCGGTCGAGAACCGAACTGAATTCTGTAACCCTGTTCTACCATGAGCAGCACCCATTTCTAAATGTTCAGGAGACATTTCCATTCTTCCACATATTTTACTAAGGGAACCAGTCTCTCAAGACTGGTCTCTGGTAGTGTTGTCACGATACTAGAATTTCTAACTTCGATACGATACCTTGAAAAATATCGATATTCGATACCATTTTCGATACCACGGAGAAAAAAACTTGCCACAATATTAAGGGGTTATTTTTTTATTTAAAGCTAAATATAACAAGTCTAGAACATATATTTTACATTAACAAAACTGTCCTGAGGTAGTGCACTTGTTTTAAAGCCTCTCAGATTGCATTACATTCAAAAACCAATAAAGTGCGAGTAAAAAAGAAAGTGCAATCTTTTGTATTTCCAAGTAAAATCAAATCACAATGTCAACAAAAGATACTTAAACTTCAAGCAAAAACAAAATCAGTGCAATCTTATGCATCAATTATCAAATTAGTAAACAAAATAATTAAATGGAATCTGTTGCTGCAGTTTTATGCAGATTTTCTCTACAGAGGTGAGTGAGATTGACACCCATTACTGTAGTTGTTTTCCAACTTTCAGATTTTGAGCTAGGAACACTTGAAGCAGAGATACACAGATACTTCTTAGCAAACTGCACTCCTGCTGTGTTCCTTATCAACCAAAGCCGGTCGCGCGGGCGTTGCACTCGCCATCTTTCCATTCACTTCACTTTTGCTAACCAGAGCGAATGAGACGAGTGCGAGTATTGGTACCGTTCAGATATTTCAGTATCGATATTTATCGAAATATCGATATTTTTGACAACACTAGTCTCTGGTGTTTTTTGAGCACTTGGCTCGACGTAGCACTCCTCGGAGGATCGGTGGAAACCGCTGCGCCCTGACGCACACTGGGTGGCAGGGTTGGCAGAACGGCCCCCTGAGGGCACCGGAGAGGAACGGGTATCTGATATTTTAATAACCTAACCTCTCCAGAGGGGGCTTCCCTCAAAAGCCCCGGACGACTGGCGTCAGGACTTTTTCTTTGAAGCCTGTGCCGCTCGCCCCGGTCCCCAAGCTTTCTGCGGGGGAGCACGAGTGGCGACACAGGCCTTCTGTTTCGCTCTATGCACGGAGGAGATTGCTGTCGGCCGAGGCTGCTCCGCCCAGCAGCCTCAGGGGGATGAGAGCGACGGGGGAGAAGCGTCTATGAGCACATTCTTATCCTTTTCTTTAATGTTGGATAAATTAAGCGATAGATGCCTCTCCGTGGCCACCAAGGCTGCCATAGAGCGGCCAATTGACTTGGCCATCTCCTTGGTGGCCCGGAGAGCTAGATCTGTTGCTTTTCTCAGCTCATGGATAGCTTTGAATGATGCTTCCCCGCTCTCATCTATTTCCCCCAGCAGGTCGGCTTGATATGCCTGCAAGATAGACATTGTATGCAGGCATGCTGCCGTCTGACCTGCCGCCGAATAAGCCTTGCCCACCAAGCTAGATGTAGTTTTTAATGGCTTAGTGGGCAATGTCGGTGTCTTGAGGGATGATGCAGACTCGGGCGAGAGATAGCTCGCAAGCGTCTCTTCTACCCGAGGCATCGCCCCATAGCCGTGGTGTTTCAGCCCCCTGATGTTACTGTACAATGACGTTTGGGGACTGAAAACACGATATTGAACTGGTCTCTTTAGGTTTATTTTCACTTTTCTCCGCGGGCCAGTCTATATTTAGCTTTTCGACTGCCCTGGTCACTACCTCCAGCAGCTCCTCATATGCTGGAGATGAGGATGGTGGTTCCTCATCTCCCTCATCGACACCCTCCACATCAACCTCCTCGGAGGAAGATATGTTGAGTGCCGGTGTCTCCCTCCGGGGGGAAGAAACCGCAGCGTGTGCTTCCACCACCAAAGGAGAGACACTGGTTCTAGCAGGTAAGGAGAGCGATAAGGCAGAGCTCGTCTCTCCCCCCTCTGCTAGATCTATTTGTGAGCCACACGAGTGCAGCCTTCACTGTGCCTCAGCAGCAGAGGGACCAGACCAGCAGGGAACACTCGCCTCGGCGCCCTCCTCGAAGAGCGCCCGGCATGATCGCAGCACTCTGAGAGTGAGCTGTTCACAGTGTACACAGACAGCTCCCTCGAAAGCTGCCTATGCATGTTTAACTCCCAGTCATCTCACACACATCTCGTGTGTGTCCCCAGTCGCAATGAAACGTGGGCAGGGAGACACACACTTTTTTTTCCGCCATTTTATATATATGTGTGTCTTATCTTGCTTTTGAAACTGTTGTCTTCAGATGAAGAGATCACTGTGTGCAATGCAGGGACAAACAACAATAAATAAGACAGACAAGATACAGATAGCACTTGCTGAAGACAACAGAAGCTAGCGTTCTTTGTTCTGGGTATGCTTTATAGTTTCCTGGTCCGTGACGTCACCCGCCTCTGACGTCACGTTTCCTCATTGGTTGGATACAGAGGTGCTTCACGAACCCAAAATGCAGAGGGTTCCCATCACGTCATTGGACGTAGCGTCGATGTTCCCACGAAAGGGAACTGACATTTCCACTAGTAACAACTGAATTATTGATATCAAAAATTATTAGTTTTACTAGTAAGAATTGTATTTCTGATATGTGAAATTGGAATTTCAACTAGTAAGAAATCAGTTCTTGATATCAACAATTAAATTTGAATGGCAGCCTATGGTGACATTTCACTAGTGAAAATACAATTACAGATATCAAGAATTCTAGTTTTTACTAGTGGAAATATAATTCTTGATATCAAAAATTAGCATTTTAACTAGTGAAAATTGAATTGTTGATATCAAGAATTCATATCCTGAGAATGAATAAAAGTCAAAACGGCTTGCCATATTAACCAAACTATTGATGTGTTGACTTCCATAGTATGGAAAAAGTCAATGGGGTCAAAATTAGTGAACTATCCCTTTAAATTACCACTTTCACGTTTGTAGTATATTAGGACATAAATAGCTGTTTGGCTATTAGCTAATGTTATTTTCCTAGATGACGTCAGCTGAAAAGTAAAGGTCTTTCATGTGCAAAACTTTTTATTAAATTTTAATTAAATATTAACTTTGTAATTGTTTTTTGGGGATTTTTTTTTGTACTCATGTTGACTTTAATACAGTTGGGAAGTTCTTGACGTATTATGACATAATTTGGATGTTATTTTTGCGTTATTTATATGCTGCTCTGCATGAAATGCGTTTCCCAGGGATCTTATACTGGGTGTTTGTGCCCTCTTGTTCCCATTCCCAGCATTCCTCTGGCATGGGTTCATTTCCTGTCTAAAATGGGACATATCCTGGTTCTGTACAAATCAGTGAATATGAGAGCACAAGAGCAGCCCATTGACTTAAATAATGGGCATGATGTCATACTGATAGTTCAAAATAGTACTGTACGCAGTCCTCCAAGTAGCAAATATGCTGTCCTTTGTAATTTTTCAGTGTTGTTATGTGCTCTGTATCAGAATAACATATTATAATAAATATTTCAAATGAATGTATTTATAACATTTAATTTTTTTTATTTTTAATTGTTGTTATGACACTCAGCATGTTTTGTCTGTGAAGAATCAACACAGCACAAAACTGTGTTTGCAGTGCAAAGGCAGCTATTGATGGCTATAGATGCGAGAAAGGCCTATCACTCACTATGCAAATAATTACCAGAAAGAATACCAGTAACAGTTCACTATGCAAATATTACAATAACGCCATCTCTGTTACATTTTGAAAGTTGAACATTTCAACTAAATCAGTGGGAGATTTGTAAACCTTCATATTAAATTTCAAAACCAAAATCAAAACAACTAAAGGTGCAGTCACTTTCGTGGAAAAAGGACCATTGTCTATTATCAATAGTGTAGCAATGTATGAAACACAGCTCACGCAAAAGTCACTTTCAAACCAGTGTTATTTTCGTATTAAAGTATTTAATAATATTTTGAATTAGCTTTTGTTTTTAAATTTTCAGTTTTTATTTTAAGTTTTAGTAATGTTGTTGTGTTTTTTGTATTTCTGTTTTTTTTAAATATTTCTATTTAGCTTTAATTTATTAGTCTTAGCCATTTTAGTACTTCAAATTAAACTGAAATATTTTATTTCAGTTTAGTTGTCAAGGCAAGTTTTTTTAAGTTTAGGTTTTTCTTATAACATTTATATTTTATTTTATTTTAGCATTATTTCAATTAAAAAAACTTGCTTGAATCCACATAGCGAAATCTTTTGCCATCACTCAGACTTCCCAATCATGTGAATTCCTATTGAAATGACTGTGACTGCCTTTGATTTTTTTCCACGGCTAGCATATTTTTCCAGTTGTTTTCAATGGGAGCACCGTGTTTTTAAAACACCAGGTTAGGGTTGAGGCGTCTACTTCACACTGAAGCTCTGAGCCCTCAGCCTTTTTTACTGATTGCAGAGATCTGAACAATGTTCAACTTTGGGTAAAACGCAGTGCTCATCATTGTCACTTTTTACCTAGCCATCCAATCACAGTGGAGGGGCGGGACAAATACAATGCAGACCAACCGCCATATTCTGCTTGTCCAACAGATGACAACAAGCATAATAATGGAACAGTACCGAAACAAACTATCTGTGAAATTAGATACTAGTAACCCTTCTGCGGATACTCCATATCATTGCAAACAAAGTGTCTCAACTGAAAAAGAAAAAGAAAAAAATGCTGTGCTGCCAAAGCATTCTCAAGCACTCACAGCTAGCACATTTTCAGCAGAACGCCTAGCGTTTTCAGCTGGCTAAAAATGATTTGGTGGACACACGGCCTAAGGCTGTAATTATCTACAAAACATAAATGAATAAGTCTGTTTGTTAAGCAGTTCAGTGTAAATTAATTAAAAATAGTTGTGTAAAAAAAAAAATTTAAATAATACACTGCTGTCTTGGAAGCACTATAATGAATGTACGCAATTTTCAAAACTACCCTCTTTCTTTGTGTAATAGCTGCAAAATTCTCCTACCAGTGATTCTGTGTAAACAAACACAAATACACAACAGGCGGCAGTTGATATGAACAGTTTATTTGCTGTGGTCCTAAATACCAGAGTAGAGCTGCAGATGCTTATACAGCGCTCTGCACATGGCCTTATTTAGACATAAGCATGAATATCACTCTATGAGCATGAGTGTAAGATTTTGGGTAGAGGGGGGAAAGTCAGCGTGCATTTGCGATTGCAAATATGTTGCCAAAGCTGCATTTTAAATCATCTGGACAGAACAAAATGCTACATTTGTGCGATTCTCCTGGTTGAACACAACTTGTGTGAAATGATGAACCATGTTAGTATTCACTCCTTTACTCTGAAAGAGTTGTAATGCCGTGGCAGCAGATACGTCTTTGAGGATGTTGATGTTCCAGATGGCTGTGTCACGGACGTGAAGTCAGAGACATTTCATAAAGATGAATCATCATGTGCTTGATGAGAGATAATCTCACAATAAGAGAATCTCATAATATGACAAAGCAGTGACTGAAAAAAAAGAGATGTAATTGTAATTTTTAGTGGAACGTCACAAAAACAATTATGCTATCAGAATGGTTTATTATTGTTCTCATTGATCTTTTGTATGTCTTGTGATGCCGTGCCGACCAGGGGAGTTGTTCATCGCTGACAGGCGGATGAAGGAAGCTCAGTTCTGTGTTCAGGAGGCAGGAACTCTCTTCCCCACCTCACACTCAGTGCTTCTGCTCAAGGGCCGTGTGGCTGAGCTTAGGGGCAACGACACGGAGGCCAAGAGCCTGTATGATGAAGCTCTCGCCATCAACCCCAGAGGACACCACATACTGCTGCACCTGGTAAGTGATACACGCACTTTAACATCTTGAACCCTAAAACTAAAAGATATCCCTTTCTCCAGTTGATTAATCAAAGTATATTAAGATAATTGTTTCCTGAAATGTTTAAATATACTAATGAGGCATTATCCAATTAAAGGTGCTAAAGAGGATGTTTTGTTTTATACATTTTTGCAATATTACTTGAAACTGTCTTAACTAACTAATAAAAAGACTATTTATTAGGTGCACTGAAAAGAATAATATTAATATACATCATCTGTGCACGAGGTAGGGCCTTAAAAACATCAGCCAATCGTTTACGCGATCATTGCGTAAACGATTGGCCCTCTGGCTTGTCAATCACGGCCATGACGTTCCTTCTGAGAAACGTGCGCGGCTGCGCGCTCCAGTAACGTTCCACACTCCACAGGCGTCGCATGCAATGTTTTTGTCAGGAGACAGCAATAACAACTGCAGATTATAAGTTACCTGCGGTGAGTCCGACATAATCCACTAACACGACACAGTGAGCGAATGCCGGTGGTAAACACTCGTGTTCCAATACTCATGCACGAGTTTAGGGAGGCGTTCCCTTCAAATGAGCTGTGAAGGAGGGGGGTTGTTCTTACGCATGTGCTCATTTCAAAAACTCAGTAACAGTCTTTGGTTTCTCAGTCGACGAAATGATCCTCTTTAGCACCTTTAAATATGCACTATTTTGCATACATTTCCAGAACAGAACAGAAATCTGGATATTTGTTAGAATCTGAATTTTTCTTTTTTAATACATATTCAAGGTTTTACAGACAGTTTATCACTCAGAAAATACTGTCAACAGCAATTTATAATTGAAGTACTAAATACTAAAACTGAAGTAAAAATAAACAAAAACATACAAATATAGAACAAAAGCACATAACAAAATTACTAAAACTTCAACTAAAATTAAAATGAACACAGAAAATATAAATTATTATATAATTGTATATAAATAAACACTAAAAGTCTGAGACCACATTGGACATCTGCCGTTTTAATAATTTAATAATGATCATGTGACTCTTTGTACAGATGGTCAGATGTTCTTGCTTCCAATAATGCTCTTCTGATCATGGTCAAATCATGTTAGAGAATCTATGTTAGATCATCAGGTTTAACCCTCTGGGGTCTGAGGGGGCTTTGGGGCTCTGGAGAAGTTGACATGCCCTGACATTTGTCCTTTTTTCAGTTGCTTATAAACATATTAACACAAACTTGTGGAGTTCATGCAGCTTCAGTGCTGCTGTTATTAAAGCAAAAGAGAAAAACAAAATATTAAGATATTATAAATTCATATTAATGCATTTTTCATGACTTAAAAAGCTTTGAAGGTGACATGGGTGACCTGGGATATGATGATTGAGTCATTGCATATGCAACTTACTGTACATACAGTACAGTACGTACATCTTTACAACCCACAGTGATGTGTGCTAACATTAGCTCTGCCTCCACTCTCTGCTCTCATTGTGACTGCATAATGTCAGGCCCTTCATTACTCATCTTCACTGGAGTAACCAGAGTGAAGCTAGGCCATTTTCTCGCTATATCTGGCCAATCAGAGCACTCGTCCCCGCTATTTTTGGACAAAAGACGTACAATATGAATTCCCTGAGCTGATGAGAACTAATTCTGTGCTTGCTGGTGATGCCCTGCATAGTTCACACACACACAGCCTGTTTTTATCAGAACGTCACACCACTGATTTCTATGACATGTGCTGCTACGATTGAACTGAGGTGGAGTTTTGAGGGAATTCTCCAACTGGATTCAATGGGGAGAGGTTAAACATTTCTGTTCATTATGACACCTGTGATTAGAGAGACCAGTGCTCTTGTTACGCCTGTCCATCCTCTGAGAGACAATGTATTTCAGAGCCTCTAGGTTCACCCAAAAATAGAAAATTATGACACAATTTACTCACATGTTGTTCCAAAACCAGGAAAATCTCATGGAAAAGTCACACAAGTAAAGTTTAAGTCAATGTAACGGAAGTAGCAACAGATTTTGTCTTCTGTGTTGTGATGTATATTTGAGTGAAAAAGATTTTCGAAGAAGATACAGTTGTTGGACAGGACTTAGCTATCCATTGGTTGTTGAGTGGATGGAGGTAGATCTGAATGTTGTCAGAGTTATGTTTAGTTTCATTGGCCCTCATTTACGAAACTAACATACAACAGGAAATTGGGTTATGGACGTAAGTGGTAATTACGATCAAATCTCACGTCAGGTCTCAGCTCGTGTACGCAAGTTTTTGAGTTAGTGTGAACTTGCGTGCAGCATAGTAAATCTGGTGGAGAATTATTATGAGAGCATTTTGTTCATTTACAATAATTTTCTGACCGACAACCGAAGCTCATTAACCGTTAAAAGACAAGATTAAAATGTCAAATTAAAATTAAATTAGAATAGATGGGTGTCTGTCAATTAAAAATACAACAAATGTTTAGCTTTATATGCGCAAATAGCAGCATAAACAACAGAACATGTGGATTTACATATCGTCACATCACCAGTGCTTGTGTGAACGGAGAAAAACAGAATAAAATTAAGGATATAAAAGGAATAAAACAAATAGACCTATGAAATAACTTAACTTAAAGCTGCAGTCCGCAATTTTTGGCCCTCTAGCGGTTAATAAACAGAACTGCACATGTCTTGCGGGAGAACATTGTAGCCAGAGCTACTTTTCTCCATGTATGTCTATGGCGAGTCATGCAGTTACTGTGATACTCTGTGACGGGTCCTACCAGTCCGGTCTGAAATAGTCTGAATTAGCCTGGGTGCCAGCCCGAACCCCGCCCACAACATTTTTTGGACGGGAAGTTCGGTCTGGACTCGATCCATTGTGGAGTAATTATGCTCGGCTCCCAGAAGGCCGAGCCAATCAAATTGCCAGGGCGGGCTTTAATCGATGATGGACAGGCTATCTGCGGTTACGTAACCACCCACATCATCAAAGAGCGCTTGGGGAGTTTGATTGACAAGCGATCTAACCAATCAGAACGCCGCATCCGCCATTTTGTCCAACAAAGCAGTCAGGAGTTAGAAGATTAACATCGGTGCAGTTAAACTTGAAAAATTGTGCATATTGACGTCTTTCCGCGTTTGAAACAACATTCATTCTCATGTTCATTCATGTTTATTTGATGCTATAAATGGACTCGTAGGAAGAGATGATCGGTTCACGAGCCTCTTGAGCTGAGACGCTACAGCAATCTGTCACGATCATGGTCACAACACATTAAAGAGCCACAAAACGGTTTTTATTGTTTGAATCTTTTTAATAACTACACAGTTTGAAAGCTGGGACTTTGTTTAATATCATAAGTAACCTGCTCTGTCTCGTCTGTCGATGTGTTGTCAGTTTCCTCTTTGCTCCGCAATGTATTTGCAACTCTGTGTGGCGTGACAGCGCCACGGCTTGTCGGACAAAGGGGGACGAGTCTTTGCAAAAGGTCAATTAGTTTACAACAATGATGGCTGTTGAAGAACTGAGATGTGTATATTCCGCCATCGCGTCCGTTATAGAAGATATCGACAGCGCATTAATTTTAAAAGAGGAACAGAGGACCGCGATCAAGGCATTTGTCGATGGGAAAGATGTCTTTGCCGTCCTTCCTACGGGATTCGGCAAAAGTTTGGCCCCGATGGTCGCTAAGAAGAGTTCTGTTGACAACTATGCGTCGCTCAACATACGTCACTTACTCGGTAGCTCTGATTGGTTGTAGGTCTATCCAATTGATGTCTTTCCTGGATCGGTTGAAATACGCCCCCATAATCAAAGCCCAATGGAGCAGTATCAGACTCATATTCTGACTAGAATTGAGTATGACCACGTCAGGCTAAGTCTGAATATAAACACTTATTATAAGTGTACCATAATGATTCAGGGTAACACAAAAACACGGTTTGGAAAATGGATTCATTTTGTACATTCTCATTATATAACTTTTGTAAATTTTGAGCACAAAAAAAGTTACGGACAGCAGCTGTAAATAATTAACAAAACAAAAGAAAACTGCAACAAGTATGGGCTACGCTAATTTTTGTGGCACTCAAAAGCATTGTATTGCACAACATATCAGTTCTTGCGTTGCTAACTTGACATTTCAGCCATTCATCATCAAACTAAAATGCAGTCAACCAAACATACAAGTTACAATGCCCAAATTTAAAAGATCCACTTACAATCTGCATGCCCAGCGCATTTTTCCACATATGAAGATGCTGTTTTACATGAATATTGGAACACTAGTGAAATATAAAGCCTTGTTTACATAATGAACAATATTAACAACCAAATGTTGTGTCACGAATATGGAAACATTTGGATTCTGAATACCATTAAATTTAAAGGATTTTTTTGTGGAGTGAGGGGAAATAAAATAGTTTGTAGTGTTTATAATGTTTGTAAATGTTTTGTTTTACTTACCAGTATATTTAATATTAATATACATTAATGTAATTGTTTGCAATTACAAGGTTAATGGGTGTTTTTGGAGTAAGATCCATTTCTCTTTCATGAGATTACTTCCTCTTCTTGGCAGGTTACATTTCTCCATGTTGTAAGCTTCTAAGCTTCTAAAATGTGGGGTATGATATTTAAATGATGATTGTTTCCACATTTATCACTGTACAATCATTCGTACGAAGGGATTGGTGTCATACGAATGTTTCATGAATCACATGTGAACACTGTCGTAACATGTTACGTAACAGTCGGGATCATTAATATGTACACCCCCAATATTTGCATATACCAGCTCATGTTCAAGGCATTACACAAGGGCAGCCAGTATTAACGTCTGGATCTGTGCACAGCTGAATCATTAGACTAGGTAAGCAAGCAAAGACACTAGCGAAAAATGGCAGATGGAGCAATAATAACTGACATGATCCATGATAACATGATATTTCTAGTGATATTTGTAAATTGTCTTTCTAAATGTTTCGTTAGCATGTTGCTAATGTACTGTTAAATGTGGTTAAAGTTACCATCGTTTATTACTGTATTCACGGAGACAAGAGCCGTCGTTATTTTCATCATTAAACACTTGCAGTCTGTATAATGCATAAACACAACTTCATTCTTTATAAATCTCTTCAACAGTGTGTAATGTTAGCTTTAGCCACGGAGCATAGCCTCAAACTCGTTCAGAATCAGAATGTAAACATCCAAATAAATACTATACTCACATGATCTGATCCATGCATGCAGCATGCATGACGAACACTTTGTAAAGATCCATTTTGAGGGGGTAAATTAGCTGTGTGAACTTTGTTTATGCAATGTATATAGAGTCGAAAGCTCAGGGGTAGGGAGCGTGAGCAATTAAAGGGGCAACAGCCTGAATCGGCGCATTTCTAATGATGCCCTAAAATAGGCAGTTAAAAAAAATGAATTAAAAAAAAAATCTATGGGGTATTTTTAGCTGAAACTTCACAGACACATTCAAAGAACACCTTAGACTTATATTACATCTTGTAAAAAAGGGCACCTTTAAAGTACTTTTGTTTGTGAATTCCACGTCATGCATCTCCTTGAGACCATGATATATGTGACAGAAGAACTGACCCAAAAAGAAATGGAAAAGGACTGTTACCACTAGAATGGCCAGCGCTGGAGGAATATGTGGAGAGCTGTCTACAGATTTACAAGGCACACTAGGTTGATTCTGAAATAGCTCTTCTGGAGCAGGATGAACGATATCCTCATCAGATGCTTGTGGATTACACCTTGTGGGTATGTGTATTCTCTCTAACTATGGGAGAGAATGTCGCCATTATCAACTCACACTCCCTGGCACACACAGCAGTCATCTCTCTGCCTGCACATCCATCCTGGAGTTAGAGTCAGATGCCACTTCCGTCTCAAGGCTGGAGCCCATCACCAGGTCCAATTTGGAGTCTATGCCATGGGGGCAATCCTCTCTAGAGCCAGCTGAGGAGCACTGGCTCATCTGCTTCTCGGCGGAGCCAGCTCCTACCCTTGTTCCTGCCCGTAAAAGCACTTCAAGTAACCTGCTAGGCAATCCTGTCCCTCCCAGTCATCTGCCCACCCTAATGTCTCTGCCCTTGCTGCTGACTCCTACCTCAGATCACTTTACCACCAGCTCGCCTCTGTGTGGCGGATCTCCTGGCTGCACCTCGGGCCTCCAGGCCCATGACTTCACCTTGACCTGTCAGTTCTTCAGCTCCACCTTGGTTCTGCTTTCCCTCAGCTCCGCTGTCATCTGCCATTACTAAGGCTCCCCCGGCTCCCTCGTCCCTTCGATTCCATCTTGGTCTCTCGTCACCCTGGACTCTTGGGCCTCCAGCTGCACCTCAGCCCTCCACCCCTTCGGCTGCACCAGGCTCCTTTTTTCCCTCCGGCTCTGCCTTGTCATCACTCCCTCAGTGTCACCCTGATCTGCCAGGCCCCCGTCTTCACCTCGGTCTCTCGAGCCAGCGGCACCACCTTGGACTTCAGAGACTGTAATGTCACCCTCGGCTGTTGTCCATGTGGCTTCGCTGCAATCTCCACCTCACCCAGCTTCGCCTCCATCGATCAGCCCCAAGGCTTCATCCAGGAGAGCCATCAGGACTCGCTCCATGATCTCTGTCATGGTGTTGCCCTCAGCCAGCTCCTCCTGTTCCTGTCCTTCGCCTGCTCCATGTTTTCTTCCTCCAAAGGCCCCTCCCTCCACCATTGTCATTTACGGTGTGAGGACGCTCCTTGCAGGAGAGTGTAATGCCAGAGTTATGTTTAGTTTCATTCTTTTTGTTCATGCCTTTAGGGTTCTGGTATATCCTTTCAGTGTAGCATTCTCCTTACCTATGTTAATTTCTTTGGTTAGTCATTAGTTAACTCCCTCGGGTCGGCGGTCACGCTGGCGTGATCACCGCGTTTTTTTTTCTAACCAGTGTGAAAGAGACACAAAATACTCTGTCAATTTTGCACATACAATTAAGAGCTATACACAATTTTAATCTGTGGAATATCCTCTTTTATTTGTGTACACTCAGAGTAACAGCAAAATGTTGTGCTTTTTGTAAAATAAAGAAAGCTAACATGATGCGTGATCTCTCGTCTCCTCTGAACGAACTCCAATCTGATAGTTCTCAGAAAATTAACTGTAACTTAGTTAATACTAATCACAAAAAAATTAGACTTGTGTCTAAAAAAACGTTGAAATGTTTTAAATCGTGTAAGTCAAATTGAAAACAAATATTCTGTATTCATGTAATCGGTTTGAAAAGAGAGCCATGTCAGAAATCCGTGATTCAGCTCATTATCCGCTAATGCGCCCACATAGTCAGTGATATTCAGATCCAAATTCAGTCAATACATGGATACATCGTATGTATGTATTTATTGTCTTGAAAAGTGTTTTGAATATCCATAGTTAGCGATCTCTGTCCTCTGTTAGTTCGGTTAGTTCCTGGATTGCCTAATGCCTATTCTTCTTTAGTGCTCAGGCATTTGTGGACTAAAGGGTTACAGAGCGCCCTCCGGCTGCAAGTATGAATTGAAAAACACAGTATCCAGCACTCACAGTAATGACAATAAATCCTGAATAAATATTACTCTTCATATGAGAATCCATCAATATTTCTCCAAATGTGCATGCTTTTAAGCTAAAAGCCTATATGAAATTCCATAGAAGTAACATAATTGTTCAGACACTTTGCATCACAGAAATATATTATATTTTAAATAATATAATATAATACCATTATTTTAAATTGTAATAATATTTCACAGTAATGCTGTTTTTTCTGTATGTTTGATTTACACCATGATGAGATTTGAATCATGATCACAGAGGGTTTTTTTACAGCCTACCTGACTGAAAGGCCTCATTAATATGCAAGTCATTTCAGGTCATTATTATGTGATTCTTTTGTATTCTCAGGTGAGCATCACCCATTATATATGAGGATTCACGCCTCCACGCATACTGTGTTTCTTGACCAAAGATGTTTTAGAAAATTTTAATCTCTCTATTGTTTTATATGAACAAGCAGGCAGCATAATTTTTAACTCATTTTGAAGCAAAAACCTCCAATACCCAGAAGTCTTGTGAACAAAGATTTAATATATATATATTTTGGCTTTATTTCAGTGACTTATTTTTTTTGTTTTTTTTTCAATAACCACAAATAAACGTTATTCCTTCAAAAACACAAACATGTACATACAGGTTCCTCACATATTATTGTAACCTAGTTTGTGCTGAATACAGTGTAATGAGACTTTTTCCATTAATATGTTTATGAACAACTGAAAAAAGCACTAATGTCAGGGCATGTCAAAACTTCTCCAGGGTCCCAAAAATCCTCAGACCCCTGAGGGTTAATAATTATGTTAGTTCCCTGGTTAACTATGTATAATCCTACCTGTTCTGTTCAGTCGCTTGTCAGTTCTCATCCTTGCATTGTGTGGTTATAATATTCAGTGTATTCTCCAAGTGTTTATTGAAGTGCTTTGGTTTGTTAGTTCAGCATCATGCATTTCGAGACCACGATATATGCGACAAATGTGAGCTTTCAATCGATGTAAAAAAGGAGCGAGGTTTAAGTCCAAATTTTCATTGCTGTAATGTTTTACTTTTTTTGTAATTTCCTTTTATTGTAAAGAATTTCATTATTGTAATACAGTATTTTTCTATAATTCCTGAAAAAAGTTATTCATTAGCATTCGTTTAGGTCATGCTAACAAATCAAACCTTGACCTTTTGAGTAAAACCAATACTGCCATGATGTAAAAATGCTTTACACTTTAAATATTTTTTATTTAAAGCTGCAGTCCGTGATTTTTCCTCTTTGTCGCCATCTCTTGTTTGAAACCTGCAATTGCAGTCATATGCGGAACTGTTATCTGTACGTGCGTTGTGCAACGGCACAGCTCGTCAGCACGGATGAATCTAATGCTTGCTGTCAGTCACCGCACCGGTTTGGATATTGTACTTCAGAATCAAAGATTCTACATCTTGAAAGTATGACCAATATAAGAATTTTCCCTGGAAAATATCATCTGAACAAGTAAGTAACATGTCTGCCACTTTTGTTTTGACCAACTGAGGAAAGAAGTATTAGGCCTACAATAAATTGCGCTGCCAATGATGATTAAATCTAATGATCGCTTAGCTTGGATCATGCCAAACTGTGCAAATTATTATTACTGTTATACTTTTCTCTCAAATTGTTAATGTTAACAACATCAGCATTGCATGGCTATGTGTATTTAGTGTATATTAGCGTTACCTGTAGATTTCAATTTCTGTAGCCACTCCACAGTCGAAAGTCTTGCTTTTGACGAAGAGTGAATCTCCAGTTGTCACTGATGATTGTCATTTAGACCTTTCTGGATTACAATCCGCCATCAAAATGATAAGTTTAATTATTTCAGCTGCTGTGAGAAAAGGCTATAAATGATCCGCTACCAGCAGAGTCCTCATGTGATAAAACTGACGGGACTCCTTCCTTTCTGTTTACAGATGTGACATAATGATGCACAGAGGAACTGCTGCATGTTCAAATTTCACGCGGAAATCTACCATGTCGCTCTTATTATAAAACATTATTACAAGCTTACCGTTGTGAATCGAGCAAAGATAATGAGATCGTTTTGAACACTGGCTGGTTATGTACTTGCTCAAAAATTGATTTTGGATAATTTTGAACCAAAATAAGTTGCGGACTGCAGCTTTAAATTAACGTACCCTTTAAAAGTTTAGGGTCACTAAGATTTTGTATTTATTTATTTATTTTTAAATAAATTTATACTTTTATTCAAGACATTAAATTGGTTAAATGTGACAGTAAAGACATTTCTAATTTTACAAAATACTTGTTTCAAATAAATGCTGTTTAACTTTCAATTCATCAAAGAATCTTGAAAAATATATATCACTTTTTCCACAAAAATATGAAGCAGCACAACAGTTTTCAACATTAATAATAATAATAATAATAATAATAATAATAACATTTGAGCACCAAATCAGCATATTAAAATGTTGGTGCTCAAAATTTCTGAATGATCATGTGATGCTGATGACTGGAAAAATTCAGCTGCTCAAAATTCAGCTTTACCATCATGAAAGCTCACACTTACAGCATATATGAATCTGTTTCTGTGGGATACACATGAATGTGTGTATGAGTTATTACTCAGGGCATCTGAATGGGTATTTTTCATTTAGAGATGTCAGCTGAGGTGAGTCGAACACAGTGTCTCTGAAGTCTCTGATCTTTTGTCATATGAGTTTAAGCACACTGAGCTCTGTGACTCAGCACCTCATCATTTTCTCTTTCTGCGTATACATCTGCCTTCTTCATATCTCTGGGTCCTTTCTCTGTGTTTCTATGGCTTTCTCCCTCCCTCTTTCTCTTTCTGTCTTTCTGGCTCTCTTCCATTGGCCTGTCAGTTGATTAGATAATGCAAATACATTATTTATAACACTTCACTCCTTCTCAGGCCTTGATGGGATGCCTAGCAACCAGGCAATTGTATCATACGGTGCAAGAGAGCTGATAATGAGACATAGAACCAGTGTTAAGGCCGTTTCACATGAGATGCGGCATGTGTAAAAATTAATCGAGGCAGAATACGCTTTATGGTTTCACAAACTGATGTTGCTTTGCTCATTAAGTTCATTCAAGTCACCAATGTAATGTGTTGAATTCAGCCTGCCAGGATGCGTTTTATTGTACTTTGGGAACAAAAAAATTCCAATTCCAGCATTAGATATACCATAGAACACAGTGAAGACAGTCATTAACAACTGGAGAACGCATGGCACATCTGTAACATTATGAAGAACAGGGCTTCCCATCCAAAGAACAATATCCAAGCCTGGCTAAACTTTGCAAAAAGCTATATCTATATATTTGGTTTTAACTGGCATTGCATAAATTGTATTTTTTTTTATATGAAACATGCAAATGTTCTGATATGATTTATCTTTGTTTCAATTTTTACATAAAAACTCATTTTTTTTAGCATTTATGTTTTGATAATTATGATAAGCTATATCACAATTTTAGTTTTATTTTGATTAATTGATCAGCTTTACAACAGCAAGAATATGAGTCTCTGTATATGCAAATGATCTGTTTTTCAGTAAATCTAGTTGTGTTTGTACATGAATCAGTGGTTTGTCTATGTTAGGGTTGTCTGTTTGCAAACACATGCATTGTTTGTATACTGTGTGTGTGTATTGTCTGCTTAATAGCTGACACTTGTAATCGTAGCTGGTCCCAGCTGGATTGGATCAGCATCCCGTTGGATTAGCAGAGTTCAGACCTTACAGCAATTCTTCAAGTGCCACCTCTGCTACATCCGTGTATAAAAATGAGCCAATTTATGCCCAAATGTGCTAGCCTCAAAACTGTTTTACATTGTAAACCCCCCTTCTTGTGCTGTTCAGTCCTCCAGCTAAAAGACTCATAAACACCAGAATAACCAGAACAGCCTCTTTCTGAGCTATGATTGGTCCACGGGCTTGTCAGTCTGTGTACTTCTGCAGCTGTGTTATGATCACTCTTTTCAAAACATGCCCTGCCTGTGGCTGCTTCTTTCACTCGTGTCTATGAGATCCTCATTTCCTGCCTCGCTTTTCTCTCTCCCCAGTGGAGTCATTCTCTCTGATGTGCTTTTGAAGTGCCTGCATAATCAGCAGTCATGTGTCTTCACCCAGAAATACAACTCTGCATTGGTGTGTTTGTGTGTGTGTGCTGAAAGAGGGGACTATGAAATGTAATTGCAATGAGTAAATCATGCTGTTGTTGGCAGGATTAGGGAAAGTAACACAATTTAACTCTAGGCATACACACCAACTCACTGTACACATATGATGTTGTTCTAAACACACTTTTAATGTCATACCATTAATTTACAATATAAATTACATTGAGATTTCAATTAAATTCAATTCACATTTATTTGTATAGTGCTTTTCACGATACATATTGTTTCAAAGCAGCTTTACAGAGAATGCATGTCAACATTACAATTTAAAGAATGCAGTAATGCAGCAAATAATGTAATAATTTAGGCAATTTAATTTAAAATCACTGTTAGAAGTTTAATTGAAGGTAGAAGCAATGAGCTCCTGGAAAAATGAATTACATATTAACAATAATTAGGATATATAGATATTTGGGAATGTGCATGTTGATCCAGATGATTACGTCTTCTGAGGTCCTCGCAGGAGTTGACTCAGTCTCTTCATAGGTGTTGGTCATCTGAGGTCTTCTTAAGAGGCTGGATCCAAACTGAAGCTGATGTCCTCTCTAGTCACCTCGGGACGGGTGTCCTGAGGTAAAACAGAAAAGATTTCAGATTCAAGAAGTTTTATTGCCATGGAAAAATAGCTTCAACTTACGAAAGCATAGTAAATATACATACGACCAAATTACAAAACAAGTCTTTGGTCCATTATTTATCATCAATATTTCTGGTTCATTTTCCAGGAAATGAAGATTGTACATTTTAAATGTGTAATATTATGCTGCAAATAAGGTTGTTGTGTGTGGGACTGGGCAGCATTTTACATTAAAGAGTTAGTTCACCCAAAAAAATTCTGTCATTAAGTACTCACCCTCATGTCGTTCCACACCCATAAGACCTTTGTTCATCTTTGGAACACAAATTAAGATATTTTTTATGAAATCCGAGGGTATCTGATCTACACATAGGCAGCAATGTCATTGCACCTTTTGAAGTCCAGAAAGGTAGTTAAAAACATGGTTAAAATAGTCAACGTGACTACAGTGGTTCAACCTTAATGTTATGAAGTGATGAGAATACTTTTTGTGCACAAAAACAAAACAAAATAATGACTTTATTTATAAAGTCGTTATTTTTGTTTTGTTTTTGCGCAGTTCAATTTTTGGGTGAACTAACCAATTAACATTTATGCATCTGGCAGATGCGTTTAACCAAAAACATGCATTCTCTGGGAATAGGACCCATTATCTTGACTTGCTAGTGCCATGCTTTACTGTTTGAACTATAGGAATGTGCTGGAAAATCTGACAAATATATTTTAACCTTTGACCATATTTTGATATATTTATGTATTTGCCCTCCAAATTGCTTTGAATTAGAGGAATCATAAAATGTCAATTGTTGCAAAATTTTAGTTGAATTTATATTTGTTTAAAAATAATCATAAATAAGCATTTTTAGACTGTATTTCACTAAACAATGCAATCAAAATTGTTCATAATTTTTATGCATTAAAATGATACATGGTGTTAAACAACAATGTTTTCCTATATATACTTAATTTTTTATCTAATATTATTTACTTAAAAGATTAGTCCACTTTCAAATAAAATTTTCCTGATAATTTACTCACCCTTATGTCATCCAAGATGTTCATGTCCTTTCTTCGGTCGAAAAGAAATTAAGGTTTTTGATGAAAACATTCCAGGATTATTCTCCTTATAGTGGACTTCAAAGGAGATCAACGGGTTGAAGGTCCAAATTGCAGTTTCAGTGCAGCTTCAAAGGGCTTTAAACGATACCAGACGAGGAATAAGGGTCTTATCTAGCGAAATGATCGGTCATTTTTTAAAAAAATACAACTATATATGCTTTATAAACACAAATGATCGCCTTGCAAGTGGTTCTGCCATTCCGCCTTCAGTATACTTAAAAAAGCTTATGCTGATATTATACAGTACGTGTGTACATTTGAAAGAGAGAGAGCACAAGAGAGTATGCACTTTCAGAACACAATAAAACATATTTTGTGGCAAAAACCATGACAATAAATTGTCATTTTCATCTTGTTGTTTACTATGCTTAGTCGGTGTCATTGTGGGTTTTTGTTCTTTTGCGGTTATAGTCTGTAGGACCTATTGAAACAACTGAAATCATTTGGTGAAGTGATATGGAACTGCAATGCGGTCAAGACCTGCTAAGAACTACTTGAGCCGTGCGTTTCCCTGAAAATAATTGCACGCCTTAGAACGTTGGTCAACCAATCAGATTCGAGCATTCAACAGCCCCGTAGTATAAAACATTTTAATACATGGCATGGGAAATCCATTTTTCAGTGATAACACAAATATCATTCATAGATAGTGATGTATTTTTTTTTAATTATTCAGTATTTATATGTCTTGATATTGAGTATTTAGTAGTGTAGAGTACAAATGATTGTTATAATGAGAGTTTAATGAGAATCACCATTGAAGATAGTGGTAGTAGCAAAATGAAATATTGGGAATTACACAAAATTATAAAATTAAAATGCCTGTACATATTACAACATCTCCCTAATTGTCAGAAAGATATTCAGAGATTCACTCAAATAATAGTAGTATTGCTAATTAGTCAATGACTTTGAGATATATTGCCCAGCCCTAAGTTTCATGTGTGTACTGTGTATATATGAATATTGAATCAGTGTAGTATGAAATTATTTTGTTCCAATTCCAAGTTGACCCCTTTCTACTTTACCCATTCCCTTTTTTAAATAAACACTTTTATTTATAAAGCAATGTGTAACATCAGCACACCATCACAAACTCCCCCACTCATGTTTTTCTTGTCCACAAACGCTTGAATTTTTAACCTAGAATATATATAACAGTTCTGCAAAAATGCCACACATCAGAAAAAAAAAAACTCTTTCACTTCCTGTCCACAGGGAAAGTTGTTGGTGCGCACAGGCCGTGTGGGTCTTGGGGAGAAGATGCTGAGGGACGCGATACAAGTCCAGAACACAGCACATGAGGCCTGGAGCGCCCTAGGGGAGGCGCTGCAGAGCAGAGGCTGCACACAGGCTCCGGACTGCTTCCTCACCGCACTGGAGCTGGAGTCCAGCTGCCCTATCCGGCCCTTCACCATTATCCCACGAGAACTCTGACACATCTATGACACAAATATGTGTGGAGGGAATGCTGGCTTTCCAATCACTTTAAATGACACATACTGTATAACAAAAATATTGCACTTTTTGCTCTTGATTGAAAGGGAGCGTAATCACATTAGTGAAATTTCACAAGCAAACAAGGTCCATTGTGAATGGAGAAGCGATGCAGGAAGCACCGCTCATCCAGCTTTCCGTTGCTCAATGTGGAAAATGAAAATTGACAAATTGCCCTCACATAAAGTTCCAGATTGTGTGAATTCCCATTGAAACATCTGCAATATTTCAAAATGTGACCTTAAAGGCCTGTTCACACTAAGAACGATAACTATAAAGATAACTAAAACTATAATATTAGCGTTCACACCAATGGATGATTATTTATTACACCGCCCGGCCAAAAAAAAAGTTGCTGTTTGGATTTTAATAGGCAGATACTTTCACCCAAAAATGAAAATAATGTGATTTATTACTCACCCTCATGCCGTTCCACACCCGTAAGAGCTTTGTTAATCTTCGGAATGCAAATTAAGATATTTTTGATTAAATTCAATGGCTCAGTGAGGTATGCATAGTCAGCAATGACGTTTCCTCTCTCAAGATCCATAAAGTAAAAACATATTTAAATCAGTTCATGTGAGTACAGTGGTTTAATATTAATATTATAAAGCGATGAGCGCCAAAAAAACAAAATAACGACTTATATAGTGATGGCCGATTTCAAAACACTGCTTCAGGAAACTTTGGAGGATTATGAATCTTTTGTGTCGAATCAACGGTTCGGAGCGCCAAAGTCACGGGATTTCAGCAGTTTGGCGGTTTGACACATGATCCGAATCATGATTCGACACAAAAGATTCATAACGTCCGAAGCTTCATGAAGCAGTGTTTTGAAATCGGCCATCCCTATATAAAGTCGTTATTTTGTTTTTTTGGCGCACAAAAAATATTCTTGTCTCTTTATAATATTAATATTGAACCACTGTACTCACACTGATTTTAATATGTTTTTAGTACATTAATAGATGCAGGCCTCACTGAGCCGTGGATTTCAACAAAAATATCTTAATTTGTGTTCCAAAGATGAACGAAGATCTTACGGGTGTGGAACAGCATGAGGGTGAGTAATAAATGACATTATTTTCATTTTTGGGTGAACTAACCCTTTAAGAGTCTATGATTGAATCACTTTGGCACTGATTATTATGTTTCTATCATGTCATATGTTTGGCAACAGTTCTACTAACCCTGTATGATGGAGTGTGTAGCTTTTCATTTCTTAAACAACCATGTAGGAAGACACATCATGGCCATATTCCAGGATGACAAAGCTAAGATTCATCAGGCTCAAATTGTGAAAGATTTGAGGAGGGAGGTTGTGGTTGGGAGGGAGCATGAAGAATCATTTTTAAGATTACAGAAGTTTTACAACAAAAGAAACATTTCAGCAAGACAATTACATTCAGAACAAAGTTTGACCCAGTAAGTGCCAGTAAGAAAAGAAAAAACCAGATCAATTCTCAAGTTCATTTAATTATTACAACAACAAAAAAAGATTTTAAAAAAAATTCCCCAAAAACAGAATAACAGGTTTGTATAGAGTAGAGCAACAATGATCATATGAGTCCAAAAGAGGAAAACAGCTTTGAATGCAAAGACAACTCAGTTTTGAGTAATTGGTGACTGTCCTACTAAGTGGTTCAAGCCGGTAGTGTTTTTTTTTTTTTTGTTTTTTTTTTTTTTTTTTTTTTTTTTAGTCACTCACAGTTTATGCAACAATGTGGCAGTTCAATAGAAGTTCCAAAATTTGTCACAGGAAAACAGTGGGGGGTTTTTTTTCCACATCAGCAGATTCAAAATTGCAGATTTGAGCAGATTTAATCAACGTGAATCCATCGGATATCTCCGTATCAGATGTGCCAACACGCATAGGCTGGAATAGGCTAGCATAAAACTTGTACGTGCAAGTACAAAAAAAATCATTTCTCCTTTCCCAAACTCACTGGAGTGCGTCCAAAAGTAACAAGCCAGAGCCATACGTCACTCGTCATCTCACACATCATCACATTCACCTTTCCTGCAGGAGATCTGCCTCAGGAACAAGGCCTCCTAGGTGCGCTATTTCCCCCCTTTTTTATATGCTGCTCTCATTATTAACATACCTCCTTTATGACGTTCGTTAAAATGAAAGTAAACGGGTTACAACATGCTACAACATGAATTGACACCTCTGAGTCCAGACCTAAATTCATTTAATTCAATCAATTCATTCTTAAATTCATTGAAAGTCTTTGGGATGTGCTGGAGTAGACTTGACTCTTGCATTGTCTTGATCATCAATACATTTCCTTCCATCAAGAGGTGCATCAATTTTTGGTCAAGATCTTGTATTGACACTACAAGAGTCGAGCACTCTGTAAAGTCTTCTCCAGCACATGCCAAAGACTTTCAATTCTGAAATATGGCCATGATGTGTCTTTCTACATGGTTGTTTAAGAAATTAAAAACTACACACTCCGTCGGTTAGGGTTAGAGGAACTGTTGGCAAATATATGACATGATAGAAACATAATAATCACTGCAATAATGATCCAGTCATAGACTCTTAAGCATCTGCCTATTTAAATCCAAACAGCGACTTTTTTGGGGTGGACAGTGTATAAACGTGCGCTACAGTTTTTGTCGACTTTAAATGCTTGCACTAGTCAAGTGGATTCTGACTGCGTCAGTGATTCCAACAGTGTTGTTCTTATTTATCGTGGTGTGGACTTCCCTATTCCAAAAGTACTAGAATGATTATTAAAACTTTATAGTTATTGTCCTTAGTTTGAACGGGCATTAAGTCTGTCAAACGTTACCAGCTAACAGCACCTCTAGCAGGACGTTAGCCCAGGCTTAAGTGTAGTGTGAAAAGCCCTACACTGTAGTTACCTTTATTATTATTATATTATTATCTAAAATATCACACCGCACTTTTGACAAAAACACCAACATAAACATATACAACAGAATGACTGAACACAAAACATTTTCTTTCCAACTGCAGTATTTTTTGCAAATATACTACAACATGTTCAGATAATGAGTCTTGTTTTTCAGGGACAAAATTGTTGAATTCTATATTCTTTAGCTCACTTTAAATACTTTTAGTATTTATATACCCAGTAATCACCAGTACTGTATGTTGGTTGATGATTGTTCTTCTTATAAAGAGTGATTTTGCAATCCCAGTGTCATTGTTTTCTGTTGTTTTCATTCCTTATCAGTTTCGGTCCTGTAGCTACACAGCACTTAAAGATCTTATGTAATGTTTCCAGTGCTGTTGGTGAAACCCTTGGTCTTCTTTCTCTGGGGCGGCTGTGGTTGCCTAGCAGCGGGGCCTTGTTTGAGTTTCTGGGGAGGCTGTTGGATCTTCAGCACGTGGGTCTAAAGCCTCATGGAAAACAGCACTGTGCTATTTTTGCTGGTTCTGTTTGATGACGGGATCAAGATGTTAATTAGGGAAAGCATTGTACAAACGCATAGACCATTGAGTTAGGTTATGTAAGTGTTATAAGTGGGATTCTTGTTTACTTGCACACATCTACAGTATACATGCCCACTGTTTCTCCTGGCACAGTTTAACAAGTGCTCTTGAAATGGTATCTCTATTATCCTCCCATTTCTATTGTTTGAAACAGGTCTTTCTGGCCTCTCTGCGTGTTTTGGCGTAGTATTGTTTTGAATCACTTCCACATAATATTTTATAGAGCTTTATTTGTTTCACTATTGCTGCTGCATAATAATTCATATCCCTAACTACAGGAATAAGAAGGTCTTATTAAATGGGGAAATGACATGATACTTTTTCTGTTCTAAAATACATTAATATGCAATTTAAACAGATAAATACACATTCATTTTTAATCTGTTTGCAGTTGTTTGCAGGTTGTCATAAAGACCTGCATTGACAGCAAGTTACAAGTTTAGTACTTTTCTGGGTGTTTGAAAGTGTAAAGTTATATTTAAAACAGTTCATGTGACTACAGTGGTGCAACCTTAATGTTGTGAAGCGATGAGAACACTTTTTGTGCGTCAAAAAAACAAACAAAATAACGACTTTATTCAACAAAAGCAAAAGCTGAAGCTACGAAGCTTTACGAGTCTTTTGTTTTGAATGAGTGGTTTGGATCGCGTATCACACTGCCAAAGTCACATGAACCATTGAAGCAGTGTTTTGAAATCAGCCATCACTATTTTGTTGATATAAAGTCGTTATTTTGTTTTTTTGCCGCACAAAAAGTATTCTCGTCACTTCATAACATAAAGGTTGAACCACTGTAGTCACATGAACTGTTTTAAATATAACTTTAGTACCTTTCTGGGCATTTAAAAGTGTTAATGAACTCACTGAGCCATCAGATTTTATAGAAAATATCTTAATTTGTGTTCCGAAGATGAATGAAGGTCTTACGGGTGTGGAACGACATGAGGGTGAGTAATAAATGACAGGATTTTCATTTTTGGATGAATTAAGCCTTTAATCTTATTGATTTAAAAATATTAAATAAAATGTTACCATGGTAATATTTAATTTAATATTTGAGAGTTATAGTTACCTGTTTTTTGCAAAAAGGGTTATATAAATAAATTAAGCATTTTCAAATGCATCTAGATAGGCAGCTCACAAGATTATATGAATCATATGGACACATTTCACCCATAATGCAAAAGAATAATGCAAATATACAAATACATAATGATGATAATGCAATATTTATATATCTTGATATAAAGTATTTAGTAGTGTAGACTACAAATTATTATTACAGTAATGAGAGTTTAATGGGAATAACACAATGTGTTACAAAATTACATCCAAAAAATGTCTATGACACATATGGATCCAATGAAATTTCTTTTAATATGTGCCTAATTACATGTGATTCAATAACATATTTGCTAGTCTACCTGTTAATTTTAAAGGTGCCCTAGAATTAAAAAATTGAATTTATATTGGCATAGTTAAATAACAAGCATTCAGTACATGGAAATGACATACAGTGAGTCTCAAACACCGTTGTTTCCTCCTTCTTATATAAATCTGATTTGTTTAAAAGACCTCTGAATAACAGACGAATCTCAACATAACAAAGACTGCTGCGTAACAGTCGGGGTGTACACCCTCAATATTTGCATATGCCAGCTCATGTTCAAAGCATTAGACAAGTGCAGGAGGTCTGGATGTGCACAGCTGAATCATCAGACTAGGTAAGCAAGCAAGAACAATAGTGAAAAATGGCAGATTGAGCAATAATAACTGACATGATCCATGATTACATGATTTTTTTGTGATATTTGTAAACTGTCTTTCTAAATGTTTCGTTAGCATGTTGCTAATGTACTGTTAAATGTGGTTAAAGTTACTATTGTTTCTTATACTTCTTTATAAATCTCTCTAACAGTGTAGCATTAGCCGTTAGCCACGGAGCACTATCAAACTCATTCAGAATCAAATGTAAACATCCAAATAAATACAATACTCGCATAATCCGACGAATGAATGTATGTGTTATAAACACTTTGTAAATATCCATTTTGAGGGTTATATTAGCAGTGTAAACTTTGTTTATGCTGTTAAAGGCAAGCGCGAGCTCCGTGGGCGGGGAGCGTGAGCATTTAAAGGGGCCGCAACATGAATCTGCACATTTCTAATTATGCCCCAAAATAGGCAGTTAAAAAAATGAATTTTAAAAAATCTATGGGGTATTTTGAGCTGAAACTTCACAGACACATTCAGGGGACACCTTAGACTTACATCTTACATTACATCTTGTTAGCGGTTGTCACTAGAAGTGGTGATGTATGGGATTATTTGAAGAGGTTGTGTGACTGATAAAGTCATGATATTCTTTGTCTAGCATCAGCCTAAATAATTATCCTGACCAGGGATGCATTTCCCAAAAGCATTGTTAGTTATGGTTGCAAGTTCCGTTCAACTCTATTGGTAATGAAGGAACTTGCAACCACAGCTGCTTTTGGGAAACACACCCCAGGCCAGCTGAGCCCAGTGTCCCGACATAACAGAGTTCCCGTATGGCACACACAGGAGAGCTGCGCTCATTATGTTTCACAAATTTTGAAATAAAAGGGAATGATTAGATGGAGGCCTTTGAAGTGGAAGCTTGTCCTTTGGGATTTCTTTTAGTTAATCGCTTAATGAAGCACAACAACAGGGTTCTGGAAGTAAAACTCTGCATAAAGTAATATATTTATTATGTACAAACCTTTCAAGACAGAAGTACCATGAGCTTTGATATTGTTAGAGCAATAGTTCTGTCATTACAGGGCTTGCGATGGTAGAGTCAATGAACAATGAACAGGTACGTTTATTTATAGAAGCAGCAAAAACACAATCCAATGCAAGTAAGTAATGTTGAGCAGGAATGGAAACAGCAATAGAGTCTATGAATGGTGATAACCTCTTACAGGTTTCCAGACATACACACACACACACCAGACTAGACGAGGAGATGGATGACTGGGTTTCGACTTGGATGACTTGGAACAGGAAAATCCCAGGTAAGTTTGCAGGTAAGTGAGTCTGTGTTCTTCAGACCAGGCCAGACAAGTACTGATAGTGTATGTGTGTGTGCTTTATAGTGCATGTAATGAGGGCTGATGAGTGACAGGTGTGCATGATCAGTACTCCGGTGACTGTGAAGGCTGAGGGGCCGATTACACAACACCATTTTCAACTACAGAAAACTTTTTATGCATTTTGGCCGTTCATTAACACAACAATGGTGTTTTAGAGGCCTGAAAATAGGTTTTAAAGCGCACGTTTTTAAAAACGATACTGTTATTGTCTGCATGTAAACTACAAAAATGTGAAATTGTGAAAATGGTGACATCACATGCATGTGTATTTGATGCTCATTTTAGGTGCCTAGTTTTACTTTACAAAGTGACATCGACAACTACTGGCCTGGCAGCATAATACAGCGATTTTAATCAGCAGATCCGTGTGAACAGGGATCATTTTGACAATGTTGTCGTCTGTATGTGAAAAAGGAAAAACTTTTCTGTTTTTAGTATACTGTTGTTGTGTAAACGTACCCTGAATGAGTGAAGGAGAGCCTTGTGTGATTGTGACAAGTTCACCCAAAATAAAAAATTCTGTCATCATTTACTCAGCCTCATGTCATTCCAAACCTGTGACTTCCTTCCATCTGTGGAACCTAAAGATATTTTGAAGAATATAACCAGTTTTGGTTACTATTGACTTCTGTAAGACTGATGCCAGACTATTGGGACCAAGAGAGGGCTACTCTTTGAGAAAACAAAGTAACATTTGAACTCTCTCTTGCAAAATTAGCATCCCAATCCAAGACGCAATCACACGATCACACCTCAGCATTGCCTTTATCTACACTCTCTTTTCTTCACCCCATCTTCCCCCATCTCTTCTCTCTACATGCGGAGATGACCTGAAATTCACCCAAAAATCTATATGGTTTAATGTGAACAATTACCACACAATGTTATACATGTGTTTATCATTTGAAATGTCTCAGTGCGACTGGTACAAAATTCGCATTCTCTCAAAAATAAACCAGAAAGTAATAAAGGTTTTAAGAGTTTAGAGATATGTTGCATTCTGTGGTGAGCGGGCATGCCCCCTTTCACAGGGTCTTTTTCATGCAAATGTCTTTCTGTCCCCAAAAAAGTGTAAACTACCCAGTCTGGGACCCTAATTAATGCAAATTCCCATTGTGAACTCATGTTTCCATTTGAAAGAAGTTTCTGTCTTGGTCTGTGTATTTAAAGAGATGTTGCAAGAGACTCAAGGCGTGATTCTGTAGCCAGGTTGGCCTGTAATACTTTGTGTCCTTCAGACACTCAGCATATCTTTCTGATGTCAGGTATTCATCTTTTACTCTTTTGTATTGATCATCTTTGAATTATATAATTGGCATGATACATTTACCTGACTAATAAATTGTTACATTTAATTTTATTCTGACTTACTCTGAAATTATTGACTCTAGTAGATTACGTTAAGTCCATAACCCACAAATCTACGCTTAGGTTTATAACGGACTCAAGTCAAGCTTAGGTGGAGCAGTGGGTCACACCAACTGATATTTTAGAGTTCCGACTAACACATTGGCATTCGTTATGTATATTTAGACTGTGTAGGCTAATAATGGGTTTTCCGTTCAGAACAACAAAGTGTTGTTAGATAAATCTGAATAGGGTGAGCCTCAACCTCTGATTATTGTAATGTTATTCTAACTATGTGTACGGGGGAACCACGGCATGATTATATAAAGTTACCATTAGAGGAAGTTAAATTAGTCAGCTTGGTTCTATGGTAATGTCATGACCTCTGGTTAGATATAGTCTTACTTTAATTCATTGTGTTCAGATCTATGGGACTAAATAATGTATTCTAGAATGAGCAAAGTGGGTACAGTCTCTAGAACTGTCACAATCACAGTCAGTTCCTGTCACTTCCTGGACTACATTCCCCATAATCCTCTCTGCCAATCACCTGCACTCACACCACCAATCACTACACTAATCACCACATCCAGCTGCCATGCATTACTTGGACTATAAAAGACTCACACACTCATCACCTGATCGCGAAGTCTTGTTTTCACTCGTGTTACATTTCTGAGCATTACCTTGTATCCTGTTTGTCTGTCTGTGATTGATCTTGCCTGATTCCTGTTTTACGACCCATTGCTGCCTGCCTCGATCCTTGCCTGTACCCTGACTACGACTCTGCCTGTTCCTTATTGCTCCTGTTTGTTCCTGTTTGACCCTGCCTGTACGACCACGCTCACTTCTAATAAAACGCTGCATTTGGATCCCTACCTGAGTCCCGCCTTCGTTACAGAAGACTTCGCCATCTACGATCCAGCAGCTTCCACAAGCGTTTCCAGCCTCAACATGGACCCAGCTATACGTCTCATCCGCCTTCGTCAAGGTAATAGTACCCTGGAGGACCACATTCAGAAGTTTCTGGATATTGCCTATTATGCAGACTGGCCTGACTGTGCACTTATAGACTTTTTCTGCGATGGCATTAATCAACCCCTCCAGGATAAACTTAGACAAGAGGGACCGCGTTCATCACTTACTTGCTTTCTGGATTATGCATTATTGACTGTTGGTTCTCTGTTTACTGTGGGGGTCGCGGAGGAATGCGACACCATGGTAGATCATGTAATGGCCGCCTCGCCAGATGACACTCACAAAATGGCGGTCACCACAATAACAACACCAAGTCAAGTCAGCACTGATCGCCCAGAGCAACGTCACGCCTTCGCTGATCGCCCAGAGAAACGTCACGCCTTCGCTGATCGCCCAGAGAAACGTCACGCCTTCGCTGATCGGCCAGAGAAACGTCACGCCTTCGCTGATCGCCCAGAGCAACGTCACGCCTTCGCTGCTCACCCAGAGCAACGTCACGTTTCCGCTGATCGCCCAGAGCAACGTCACGCCTTCGCTGATCGCCCAGAGCAACGTCACGCCTTCGCTGATCGCCCAGAGCAACGTCACGCCTTCGCTGATCGCCCAGAGCACCGTCACGGCGCCGCTGATCGCCCAGAGCAACGTTACGCCTTCGTTGATCGCCCAGAGCAATGTCACGTCGCCGCTGATCGCCCAGAGCCACGTCACGTCTGTAGATCAGTCCGGGAGCGGAGAGGGTTGCGTTCCAGTGTGGCTGATCCTCCACTGACTACGGTCCGAGCAGCTGGCATCCCCAAGTCCTCGCTGGCCGCTTCGCTCTCAAGCCAGCCGGACGCTTCGCTCTCAAGCCAGCCGGACGCTTCGCTCTCAAGCCAGCCGGACGCTTCGCTCTCAAGCCAGCCGGACGCTTCGCTCTCAAGCCAGCCGGACGCTTCGCTCTCAAGCCAGCCGGTTGCAACGCTCTCAAGTTCGCCGGTTGCAACGCTCTCAAGTTCGCCGGTTGCAACGCTCTCAAGTTCGCCGGTTGCAACGCTCTCAAGCGCCCTGGACGCAATGGACAAAGTGGCTGCCTTGCCAGTGCCCTCGGGCAAGATGGCCGCCCCTGCAATGAGTAAGGATGTAGGGGGCGGGGCGTTCCAGCCAGTGAGTCCATTCCAGAGGCCGCTCCAGCCAGTGAGTCCACTCCAGAGCAGCCTGCTCTCCTGGTCAGTCCTGTCTTGGCCCAGAGGGCTGTGCTCACTTTTTATGTTTTGGCTGTCCTGCGTGCGTTGAGGATAAACTCGAGCTCTATGGACTTTGGAGCAGTCTGCCAGCCCGACCAGCCCGCTGTCGTCCCAGAGCAGCCCGCTGTCGTCCCAGAGCAGCCCGAGCCTGCTGCCGTCACAGAGCGGCTCGCTGCCGTTCTAGAACAGCCTGTGGCCATCCCAGAGCTGCTAGCTCTCCCTGACACGGCCACGGAGGCCGTCACCGAGCTGCCCGCTTTCACTGACACGGCCACGGAGGCCGTCACCGAGCTGCCCGCTCTCACTGACACGGCCACGGAGCACCCTTGGTCGGCCCTGTCACCATCGCTCAGGCCATCTATCCTGCAGGCGCCACCCGAGCTCCTTGCCCATGAACCCGACAATGCCTCCGTTGATTTCCCCAAGAACTTTTTGGGGGGGGGCAGTATACCTAGGGGTGGGGAGCTTGTGGGAGGGGACCCTGCTCGGCCACTGCCGTCATCGGCCTTTGAACTATTCTGGCCATTTATGGACCCTGACCCGCCGTGGTCACCCAAGCCGCCTGACCTGCCGTGGTCACCCAAGCCGCCTGACCTGCCGTGGTCACCCAAGCCGCCTGATCTGCCGTGGTCACCCAAGCCGCCTGACCTGCCATGGCTACCCAGGCCACCTTACCTGCCGTGGCCGCCCGAGCCACCTGACCCGCCGTGGCTTTCCGACACTCCGGACTCGCCATGGTTGCCCGAGTTCCTGGACCTGCATTGGGGACCCCGTTCCTGTCTGCATGCAGGTCTCCAATGCACCCACCCTCCCTCCCTAGCTGTTCCTTTTACGCCGTGAGGACGCGCCTTCCGGGAGGGGGGCGTTATGTCACAATCACAGTCAGTTCCTGTCACTTCCTGGACTACATTCCCCATAATCCTCTCTGCCAATCACCTGCACTCACTCCACCAATCACTACACTAATCACCACATCCAGCTGCCATGCATTACCTGGACTATAAAAGACTCACACACTCATCACCTGATCACGAAGTCTTGTTTTCACTCGTGTTACATTTCTGAGCATTACCTTGTATCCTGTTTGTCTGTCTGTGATTGATCTTGCCTGATTCCTGTTTTACGACCCATTGCTGCCTGCCTCGATCCTTGCCTGTACCCTGACTACGACTCTGCCTGTTCCTTATTGCTCCTGTTTGTTCCTGTTTGACCCTGCCTGTACGACCACGCTCACTTCTAATAAAACGCTGCATTTGGATCCCTACCTGAGTCCCGCCTTCGTTACAAGAACATTAGTCATCGCCTCTGTCTAATGACCAAGACTGACGAGTTTATGAGATCGTATACCTGGTCGGTGCGAGACTCAAAGCATTACAAGAATACACGAGTACAATAAGAGTAAAGAGTTAAATAGAATAATCAAATATGTAGCTAAACTATTATACAAATAATCAATAATAAATTGGCATTTTAACCTAAATTCAAGGTCATAATAAAATGGAGTCAGATAACAGTTTAATTGGAATTATGTGTTTTATTCGCGATAAAATATTGCCATGTCTGCTTCACCCAACGGTTCTGTGTATCACTACACAACACCTTTAGCAACCACCCTTAGCAACATAAACTGTTTGTTCTCAATTTATATTGTTTGTTAAACCTTACTGTATTATGTAGAAGAGTATGTGAGAAAGAGATCTATTGAATGAGTTTATTACCTGTATTCAGATTTAGCATTTCCATGTCTTTTTGATGTAAAAGTCTTCACTACAGACTGACACACTCATAAAGACAGTCTTTGCCACCATCTAATGGCATAATAATGTAACTTCTGTTGCAGGGACTGTTCAGGGACTATTTTTTTCCGGCGGAAGGAAGGCTTTTAGTCAAAGTTTACTTCATGAAAGTTGCATTGATACATATTTTTGGCTTTAATATTTGCATTGCAGAAGGCAGGGGTCGTTCCTAACAACACCCTTCAGCCGTGACTTATTGATGATACAGCACAGCCTCTTGTAACTTATTGCTTACTTAAACTACTTTGCCAAGCTGAAAAGTCAGAACATGCATGAATCCTTTCCTGCCCTATGGGAAACTGTCCTTGGGCCAATTGGGTGGGCCTTACACTTCCAATATATGGACAAAAAATGAGAACCAAAACTGTTTGGTTGCCAAACAGTTTTTAAAACATCTTCTTTTGTGTTCCACTGAAAAAAGAAAGTCAGACCGGTTCGGAACAACATGAGGGTGATTAAATCATGACAGAATTGTCATTTTTTGGGTAAATTAAATAACAAAAATAGATATCAAATAAAAAAGATATCAGTTTAATAGTACAATCTACAGTTATAAACTAAACTACCCATAATCCTGAATAGAGATCCACCAATAAAATAAAATGTTATCAAAGAAACCTCCCTACGGTCTTACACCTTGTGATGTTGGCACCCCATAAAACAAATGAATCCCCAAAACTATGTCATTCGTTTGTGCTACATTTGTGCTGATTTGTGCCGCAAAAACTAACGTTTGTGCTGGTTTGGTGTTTGAGATATTGAACATTATTTTTTTGGTCGTGTGACATCATTGTCCACCACATGTCGTTCAAATCGCTTCAAACCAGTGCCATTCATTTGTGCTTGATTTGTGCTGGTTTGTGTCATTAAAACAAACACTGTAACTGTTTTCCTTCCACATATATAACAAACATAATTCGGGAGCTGTGACGTCACTCTCCACCCAACTTTGTCTAAATCACACGAAACCGGAGTTGTTCATTTGTGCTCGATTTGTGCCGGTTTGTGCCGTTAAAACAAACATTGTAACTAAGACCTCTTCTTAAATATACCAAAAAAATGTTGTATGAACAGTTGTAACTCTCCACCCCATGCAATCCAAATTGCTCCAAACCGGTATTGTTCGTTTGTGCTCGATTTGAGCCGTTAAAAGAATCCCTGTTATTGATTAACTTTTTTTTTTTTTTTAATTATGAAAAAACCCATCAATTCGCCCAAAATAGTCTCATTTGTTTGTGCTTTGTTTGTGCTGGTGCCAAAAATTTCGTTTGGCACCAAGTTTTAAAATATTTATATTTAAATACTTTTTCTTGTTGTTTTTTTGTGTGTTTGTTTGTTTGTTTGTTTGTTTGTTTTTTTTAATTTCTAAAAAACCAAAGCAGCACAAACGAAAATTTTTACGGCACAAACGATTGAGACTATTTTGCCGACATTTTGCGTTTGGTGGGGGGCCAGCTTCACGCCTATCTAAAAGTCATCTTTTAGAGATTCTTTTAACGCCACAAACCGGCACAAATCGAGCACAAACGAACAATACTAGTTTGGAGCAATTTGGATGGGATGAGGTGGAGAGTTACATAACTGTTCATAAAACACTTTTTCATTATATTTAAGAAGAGGTCTTAGTTACAATGTTTGTTTTAACGGCACAAACCGGCACAAATCGAGCATAAACGAACAACGGCGGTATCGTGTGATATAGACACAGTGGGGTGGAGACTGAGAGTGATGTCACAGCTTCCGAATTATATTTGTTATTACTAAAGAGGGGAAATGGGTACAGTGTTCATTTTAACGGCACAATCTGGCACAAATCGAACACAAACGAACAACGCCGGTTTCGTGCTATTTAGACGAAGTGGGGTGGAGAATGACGTCACAGCTCTCAAATTATATTTGTTATATCTGTCCAAGGAAAACAGTTACAGTGTTTGTTTTAATGGCACAAACCAGCACAAATCAAGCACAAACGAATTGCACCGGTTTGAAGCGATTTGAACGACATGGGATGGAGAATGACGTCACACGACCAAAAAAATAATGTTCAATATCTCAAACACCAAACCAGCACAAACGTTCGTTTTTGCGGCACAAATCAGCACAAACGAATGACATAGTTTTGGGGATTATTTCGTTTTATGAGGTGCCAACTTCACGGAGGTCACTCTTATGTATACAGAGCAGTTTTTTTTTTTTTTTTTTTATTGAATAATTTCTTAAATTATTTCTACTTTTTATGCTAGATCTATTTTTTTTTCTGTTTATGGTAGTTGAGGCAGAATTATGACTGACAAAATTGTTCAGATCAAAGTCAAACTCGAAATGATTAACCAAAATTGTGCCGCTCAGCATATCTTCCAGAAAGTTATGTTTAGCAATGCCCAAAACCATTTCAGTCTGACTCTGATCCATTGTGTAAAATTATTGGGTAATGTGAATTCAGTACATGCAGGTCATCACTAATGAGAGTGTTTGTAATGTTCCTGCTCATTTGTTTATTCACCTGGATTGATTATGTGCTAATGAAAGAGGTGATCACCGTCCTGAGAAAACCTTCTCTCTCAGGTTTCACTCTTGTGTGTGTGTGTGTGTGTGTGTGTGTGTGTGCGTGTGCGTGTGTCTGTGTGTGTGTGTGTGTGTGTGTGTGTGTGTGTGTGTGTGTGTGTGTGTGTGTGTGTGTGTGTGTGTGTGTGTGTGTGTGTCTGTGTGTGTCACTGTCCCTGACTCTCTGGTTACTCACAGGTGGCAGGCCCTGCCCTGCTGCTCCTGCTCAGACTGGGGCAGGACTCTGGAGTCGTCGAAGGTCAGGTGTCCAGACTGAGTTACAGTCCTGACAGTTGGTTGCCCACAGATTGATGGGTTTCTTTTTTGATGAAGAATGAATGAAGGTATGATGATGGAAAATGACACAAAATTTTAGCTAAAATTAAAATAGAAATTAGAATAGAGAAACTAATTCAAATTATGAATAAAAACAATATCTAACTCAATTACTAAAATAACACAATCCGACTAACCAATTATGCAGCACATTTCAGCAAGAATTGTTTTATTAATCTGTCATAATGTGATACAGTTATAGAAGGAATGGGGCAAACTATTTTAATCCCAACAACATAGCCACAGATCATACTATAGCAGAGAAAATTGAGATGAAAAATGGCCATTAAAAACAATAGTTTTGGGAACTAACTTTCAACAAATTATGATATGACCACTTTAAATGTATTATTTGCCACTGAATTAGCTTCAGTAACCATAACATGAGTTTTCAAGGTCGCCTTGCATTCACCCTCACATTAGTTATGCTCAATCAGTTGATGTTCTAAGGATGGACAAGTTTATTGCACTGTTCATATTTCACAAACAATAGTAGCCTACATCTCCCACTGTCCTGATCCCAGACCATCCTCTTTAAAGTATTATGAGTCATATAATAGACCTGTTTTGTAGTACCAGCACCTGTCCATTGCAATGTAAAATGATACGAGGCCTCCAGCCACTTTTGTCTTGCGTGATATTGACTCTGAACATGACCCTGTTAGAAAAGACTTGATTGCATGAAGCCCTACAGCGTCACCTGACTGCACACTATAGTCTCACTCGTTCACATTCTATTTTGGGAAGAATGGAAATGGTCACTATTTTAGCTGCACAATAACACACTTGGGTAGTGTATACCAAATCCAATAGTGTGACGCAGAATGAAAGAGGAACCAGCGTGATGAGTCCAATATTCAACCAGATGGAACTGGATTAAATCATTTGAATGTTCTGATCCAATCTGACTTCTGACCTGTAATGCTGCCTGTGTCTGAACCATAATCATACTGTGTTCGTTTGTTGGCCAGAGGAGAACTGGCCCCCTGACTGAGCTTGATTTCTCCCAAGGTTTTTTTTTTTCTCCATTTTGTCACCTGTTGGATTTTGTGTTCCTTGCCGCTGTCGCCTCTTACTTACTTAGTTGGGGACACTTAATATTCAACAATATTACTGATCTGCCTGCAATGTGTGTGAACTGAACTGAACTGGACAATGACACTATTTTCTTCTAGAGTTGCTGTACAGCCAAAATTATGTTTCCTGCTATCACTGTAATGCTGCTTTGAAAAACACTCTACATAAATAAAGGTGACTTGAGGAAAACAGAAATAAATGAACACAGAGAGTAACTATTCACCATTAACAACATCAAACAGAGAACTGAGGCCATGTCCACACTAATACGTTTTCGTTTGAAAACGTATATTTTTCTCTCCATTTTGGCCTTCCGTCCACACTGAGACAGCGTTTTAAGTCAATGAAAACATAGCTTTTGGAAAACGCTCTCCAAAGCGGATAAATTTGAAAACGCCGGGTTCATGTCGTAGTGTGGACTGTGAAAACGGAGGCTTTTGAATACGATGACGCATTTTTAGTCATGTGATGCAGTCATATGACCAATTCAGCCAAGACACGTCTCCCAGTCTACATTCTCGCTTGCTTTGGCCACTTTATACTCCTTTGTTACTCGCAGCAACAACTCCACCACACTGTCGGTCCATTTAAAAAACTCAGTGCCTTTCCTCAACATTGCCGGAAAGTAAATAAACGCCTAGCGGGAATGACGCAGGTCGAAGCTTTACTCATGCGTAGTAGGGGGATGTAAGCGTTTTCATACGTTTCAGTGTGGATGAGCAACTTTTGGAAAACGTTTGAAAATGATAGTGTGGATGCGGAGCGTTTTTAGACGAAAACTCAGTTTTCAAATATATCCGGTTTAGTGTAGACATAGCCTGAGAAAACTGAGGGTTTATATACACAGAGATGACAATCAACAGAACAAGAAACAGGTGTGTAACTAATCAGAAACCATAGCAACGAACAATGAAACAATGAAATGACAACTCAAGCAAAATGAAACTAAACACGATTGTTACAATTACATACAGTAATGTTCATTTTTTTTTTTTTTTTCAAATTGCACTACCAATAGTTTTAGTAATTAAATGTAAATCCAGTAGTTCTTTAGCTAGTGTTATCATCGCCATTCTTCATGTATTTCACTGTCACCATGAAATCAAAATTGACATTCTTATTTTTTATAAAATTTTGCAGTATTTATTAAAATGATTTATCCTTGCATTTCATTATTTTCTTTCTTTTTTTAATTCATGTGCTCTTGTAATCTTTAATTAAAATGACTTCGCTCTTGCAATGACGTGTTGTTTTTTTTGTTGTTTTTTTTGTAATACTATTTTTATTGCTTTTTCTTGAACACTTACACAACAATGTACATCACATATCTGTAACAACACAATGTACAGAAACAAAAGCAAAACAAACAAACAAACAAACATCGGGGCTCATTTTACATAAAAAGTGGGTAATACAATGTATACTTTGGTCAGAATTAACAATATTGCATATTATAACCAAAAATAAAAGCAATAAAATAGGGTTAGTATCATCCATTAAAGTATATTTTCATATGAATATAATACCTTGCAATGACGTGTTTACTGGCGTGAGGGGGGACAACCTGTCACTCGCATGAGATCGACCAATAGCAAACAACGATCAAACAATCCAATAAATTTCTGATGGACAAAATCAAGTCCCGCCCCACATTTTTTTCTTGTTCAAGAAGCCGTTTCACTCATATATACGACACAATAAGGAAGAAAGGACTATTGCAACTTCTGTTTCTTTAAGTACCAGTACCACAATGTGTGCTGCCATCTTTCGCAATGATGAGTTTTATGCACTAGCAAGTTATAATTCCCTTACATGTCCAGCAGTTTGGAATACTCAGGATTTTCTTTCTTCAAATCTTTCCACCATGTTTATGTCGCACTGATGTTCACATTCTCTTTTCTTTTTTCGCCTTTGACGGTTATTCTATCTTCTTGTTTCAGAACTTGTCTGCTTCTCTGGCCTCACAGGTACTGATTCTCCCATTGTCTCTGCTCGTAAAGCACAATAATGTGTTCCGTTGCCTGATTTTCACTTTTTGTATCAGTAAACAACACTACTACCATATGGCGACAGCCAAAGAATGTGAGGATACTATCTGATGTTTAGTAAAACAGTGCAGGTCATTTATAATTAAAATACTTATAGAATACTATTATGAGTACAGTCTTCATCTCATGTGAGTGTACAACATCTTTTTAAATTAGCACCAAACAACTGAACAAACTTTTAAGCATTTTGTATGAAATAAGAAAAATGGGAAATTTATGCATTTTTTTACTCATGACCTTAGACTTTTGGACCATACAGTAACTATATACAGTTGTCAACATTTGAAGTGGATCAAAACCTTTCATCAAAGTTGACCTAAAACCTTCTTCTTAGGACAGCTTTGTTCTTAGGAGAACTTTGATTAACTTTTTTGATCCACTTCAGATGTTGACTACTATAGATTACATTTATTCCTTAGATATATAAATATAGGCCTATACAACCCACATATGCATTATAATTAATGTCAGCAGAATTATTCAGGACCTTGACAATAGGGTTAATCTAGCTATTGTGCGAGAGTGTTGTAAACAGCAGTTTTATTGTGTGACAATGATCTCTTTGTTCAGGCTGAATGAGTTATGTGAGTGTGAGAATCATCACAAAGCTTTGTGCATTATATGGGCTGCCACACAGTCAGCTCATGACATAACAGAGATAGCATTTAGAGATAGCAGAGATAGATTTTTTTTAAACCAACTCACTGTTAATATCACAATGTTGTTTCAATGTCATTTCATACAGATCTTGATAAAATGTATACATATTTTGTTAACTATTTATAACAATTTAGGATTAAACATTAACATATTTTACATTATTTCAACCATATTTTAACAAGGTCAGTCACATACCAGCTAGCAACACCCTACTTTCAAAAGAATGGGAAATATTACTAGAAGGAATACATATGGGAAGGTCAAAGACAAACAGGAGGGCAAAGTTCATGGTGTGTTCCGAAAAAGGAGGTCATAGGCCCAGTCCACTTTGACCTTGGTGCTGAGCCGTTGGCCTTTGTGCCACATGGGCTCATACACACCTGGGCCGGGAGTTCCCTGCCAAAAAAGTCAAAATAGCAAAGGTGAGACTTTTAGCCCCATTTCATTTAATAACATGCACATTCATTCCATTTATGATGATAAATATACTGAATTCGGTGTTGTAAATTGAAAACCCAAGACTAGTTTTGCTGTTGTAAGACTTAATCTATGGTTGTAGAGCTTGTTATCAAACAGGCATAGAAATGGAGCTCACCAAGTGGACACTGTACAGCCGTGGTACTGTAGACCTAAAGCAGGAAGTGACTGCAATGCCTGTGCTTGGCCTTGGGTTGTAATGTCCAGGCGCTGGTCCTTCCTTCTGAATCCATTAATGGAAGTCAAGTCAACAAAAGAAACATTGTAATTTAATTTAATTAACCAAGTGATGAAATAGTTCACCCAAAAAATGTCATTTTATGGACCTTTTATGGACCTTATTAATTTAAATAGCCACCCACTTTCATGATATGCAAAAAAAAAAAAAAGCAGCTTGGACATTCTGATAAACATCCCCTTTTGTGTTTCACAGGCTGAAATATTCCTTTAGATTGGAAGATCAAATTATTGTGCTTCAAAAAAAGCAATATGTCAACCTGAGCTTAACTGTATAATCACAGACATAGGCCTATTTATGTGCTTTCAAAGGCGTAGTTGAGAAGAAGCGCTTCCACTGCTCAACGCCTGTGCCACAGAAGCTGTCTGCTATCATTACATGCCATTTGATTCCACCGGCGGCCTCACTTGATCCAGCTGGCCTGTGCAGTGGTGTGTGTGGCAGGTTGAGCAGTGCCGGAGGTGTTAATGCTGGCCGCATGGGAACTTGCTTCCCTCTGCCTGCTTGTTCATGAGGTCAACTTCCGATGGTTTTAAAGGCATCAGGCCGTTGGGCCCTTCTTCTATGGGACGGCCAGCCAGCTCGACATTCCCATGGATAAGAGTGGATAGCTGTGTGCCATACTGCACATGTCTGAAAAGGCACTGAGCTATTATTTCATTAAGGGTATGACTCCTGTCCAGAAAAGCCAGATTCAACACCCTCCAACACAAGCTACTCACAACTCAACAAAGAAAAATAGGATATTAATATGTATATAAAAAGCTTTCTCTGTATTTTCAAATACCTTAAGGGTTAGTTCACCAAAAAATGACATTTCTTACATTAATTACTTCACCCTCATGTCCTTCCACACCCGTAAGACCTTTGCTCATCTTCGGAACACAAATTAAGATATTTTTGATGAAATCTGAGAGGTATTTGACTCGTCCATAGACAGCAATATAATCACCACTTTCAAGGTCCAGAAAGGTACTAAAGACATTGTTAAAACCGTCAACATGAGTACAGCGGTTCAACCTTAATTTTATGAAGAGATGAGAATACTTTTTGTGCGCAAAAACAAAACAAAAATATTGACTTTATTCAACAATCTCTTCTCCTCCCGAGTCATATACCTCTTGGATTTCATCAAAAATATCTTAATTTGTGTTCCAAAGATGAACGAAGATCTTACAGGTTTGGAACGACATGAGGGTAAGTATTTTAAGCATTTTTGGGTCAACTAACCCTTTAAGGTGAACCTGTGAAAACTACTCAGGATTGAAAAATCGCATTTAAGGTCTCTGTAGTACCTTCTAGACATCAATGAGTTTGAATGGAAAACAAAGAGAGAAAAATAGCTTACACTTTTTTCCTGATCAAAAAATACCACAGTAATCTCAAATGTCTCTTCTTGAGTTTCAGAGAAAATATATCAAACTGTGCTCACTGCTCAAATTTGCCAGGATAGCAGAGATTTCAATATGATCTCTGTCATTTCTCATCAAATTATCTGAACTATGCAATCCACATTCATTTGTATAGCTTGATATGCTTACTTTACGCAAAACAAGTGAGTATATTTATGAGTGAGTCATTGAATCATTCAATCAACTGATTGAAAAGAAGCCAGTCTGCAGGCTGTCGCAGCTGACAAATTTCAAAATTGTGTGGTGTACGATAAGCACAGACTCCAGTTTTTAGCTTCAGATGATTTCATCCAGTCAGAGGATATCAAACGTTTTTGATATTTTGAGCTGATTTTGGAACATATATTGTTTTCATTTTTCTTGGGTAAAAAGTCATGCTTCTGTACGAATTTATCCAATCATGCTGAGAATTCCAGGCCGAGAACGGTTTGGATTCGTGCTATACCAGGTTCAAGTAGAAATTTGAGCCTCATCGTTCTTAGAATTGTTCGGCCCGAACATCTTTTGTTGTGTTCTGAACAACTTTGAAGTCTGGTAGTGTGTGATCCTCAATCATTTAGCATATGATGCCCAGTCTTTCTCTATAACCATTTAAGTTGGCAAGTGTATGATGCCTAGTGTTTTAAAATCTGTTCAGATTTTAAAAGTCTTGTATGTATTCCAGCCTTAAGCTATGGAAGATCAGCCTCTGAGTAATACAATTTGCCTGTTTGCTCTTGATCTGTCATCTTAAGAATAAGCTTGAGGTTTCTTTGCTACTTAACCTTTGACAAAACACTTGTCTTACATGAAACGACACACTTCTACAACCACACAAAGCCCTAATGTTCACCCTAATGAGACCCAGAGGATGATTTAGCATCCTCACTTTTCCGTCAACACCAGACAGCTGCCAGAACAGCTCGAATAACCAGCCAACACTGCCACTGAAGCCACGGTTCATGAGGTCCAACACTGATGCGCAGCAGTGAAACTAACTCACTGGAATGTACGTGCTTTACAAAACATTCTGGGGTAAAACAGGCAAAGCATTTAATATACGCATAATAGGTTACACTATATTACTCACAGTGAAACTGGACACTTACCGGGAGAAAGCTGACCCTCTGTACAGCTGATCGGAACATCACGTGTCTGCAATAAGAGACGAGTGTCATAAGAGAAGACAATAAAATAGTGCAGACAGGGTGGAGGAAATTAAAGAGTCGACAAACACATGTGAAACACTTAAGGCCACAACAATAAGGATTCTTCTATTTGTTTAATCAGGCTGGTGCTTCAGATTTGTGCTCTACTCATACTTTCATTGGTCCCACCACAAAAATAATACTTTTTGTTTTTCACTTGTGTTAGAAAGAAATGGCTAGTTGCCATGTGAACTTCTCTAAGTCACAGTGGTGTGAAATACTGTATTTCACACTTTTGTGTAACTAGTGTACTATTGAAACTAAATACTTCTACTTTTACTCATACATTCAATTTCAGTTTTGATGTAAAACATTTCACTGGTCATTATGATATAAATCTCCCCCGTTTTTTGATTTCATCAGTACATTTCCAAAGCTAAGAAAATTACTTTTTACTTTAAACACTTACGCACAATTAAATTGTGCAAACATATTTACTTTCTATGTATGTTGAAATGATTAATTTTACACAACAATTGAAATAATTACTGAACTAACTAAAATGATTGTAAGGTAAAATAATTATAATTAAAATAATTAAATGGGTCATGACATCGATTTATTTTGATATTTATTGATTTTAAAATGTTCCTTGACATGTTAATAAAGTTTTTTGCACAAAAAAAACCTATATATGCATGCAAAAAAATATTATTTTCAACCTTCATTCTGACACTAAAATTATCCATTTTTAAGGGGTGACTCCTTTAAAACTTGTCAGTAAACTGCCACTGTTATGATTGGCTAATGTCATTGCATAGGAAATCAACAGGTGTTGTATTTTGAAAACATTATTCATATAAAACCATAATTTACAGACTAAGCACTATGAAATCATTTACTTACGGTTTGTGATGCAGCTGCATTCAGATTCAATACAGTTGGCTGCTTCATTTTGCAAAACAAAATGCTCCGAACAAACATATAATCCTCCGACCAAACCTTAACCCTATCCTTAAAACAATGCAAATATAGCGTTGGTAGCGCAATCTGACAGGGAGCATTTTTTTGTCAAGACACCTGTTCTCCATTAAAATAAACCATCTACTTGTTTCCTGTCACAAGATGAAGAAGATGAAGATGAAGGTACACAGGATCCAATACGATACGATACAATACAATACAATACAATAAACACAGGACCATACAGAAGGTTTAACAGTGTGCATGTGTGTAACAGGGGTAACACAACACGCAAACATCGACCGACATTGAAGGGTGAAACAGAGCAACTTAAATACACAGTGATAATGAGATGATAATGAACAGGTGTAATGATTTGATGAGTGTCCATAACAACTGAAGACTTTGCGGGAAAAATAAGACAAAAAAAATCTTGAAGTTGAATACATGTTATATGTCAATTAAATGTTTTTGTTTTGTTTTTTCTCCATAAAAGTAGTAGCAAATAATTTTCTATAATAGCTGGAAATAATGCAGCTGTAAAGTAATGATTTTAAAAACTTTTACTGGAAGACAATGAAATACTCTGATTATAATTTTGAACCCCTTTTAATTGATGCTTCCATCACTAGTTTCATTCTCACAAATTCAACAAAACCTCATAATTAAAGGTCAACCAACCTGATAAATTCACATTGCTTATTTAAATCAGCAGAATTTTCAAGAACACTGTTCAGTTTAGTACATCAAAGAAAGCCAAATGTTAAAGGGACAGTTCAACCAAAAATAAAAATTCTGCCATCAATTACTCACCTTCATGTCATTCAAAACCCATAAGACTTTTGTTCATCTTCGGAACACAAATGAAGATCTTTTTGATTAAATCTGAGAGCTTTCTGTTCCTCCATTGACAGTTATGCAACTACTACTTTGGCGCTTCAAAAAGTTCATAAAGAGATCGTAAAACATAAACATTCATAAACTCGCACATCAGTTGTGGTAAACGGAAGCTCAAGCATGTTCACTTGATGTGCAAGAATCAATGAGATTCGTTCTCGTGTGTTACACAGCACGTTTGAGCTTTTGTCCGCAAGAGGTTTGTTCTCGTGCCTCAAGCAGGTTTGTTTGAGCTTCTGTTTATGTTCACTGATCAATGTTCATATGTGAATAAAAGCCTAAATTAAATCTGTTCATCACATAAAGTGATGAGTCTCTTTACAAAATTTGGACTAAACCACTCAATTCATATGGATTAGTTTTACAATCTCTATATGAACTTTTTGAAGCGTCAATTGGTAGTTGCATAGCTGTCAATGGAGGGACAGAAAGCTCTCAGATTTTATTAAAAAGATCTTCATTTGTGTTTTGAAGATGAACGAAAGTCTTATGGGTTTGGAATGACATGAGGGTGAGTAATTAATGACAGAATTTCCATTTTTGGGTAATCTATCTCTTTAAGACACATGTATTTGAGCAACACGTACAAAGGCAAGGGAAAGTCACAACTCTCTGACACTGGCCCCTGGTCATTGGACCATCCTTATTGTTGAGTCTTGCATTAAAGCATCTGAGGGCTGTTTTCTGAACTGCCTAAGGTTAAGGAAGAAGCTGAGAATGAGATGGAAAAACATCGCCGAGCTGCAGTGTGTGATGTTCTCTGACTAGCCTTGTGTGAAAGCGTGCTGAGCGTGAGGGCTATTCACTTGCAGGGTGATTTGGGGACAGGCTTCTCCGTAACATCATACTGACCAGGTGACAGGTTAATATCCTGTGTTAAACACACACAAACACTGACATATCAACCAATTGTTTTGACATAATCGAAGGTGAGAGCTTTACTCCAGCCACTGATATCAGATAAATATTTTTCTTTTGTTTTTAGTATCAGTCACCAAAAAAATAATCGAATGGCGTGTTACACTAAACTGATATGTACACCAAATGGAATTTTAAGACAGTATTTTAAACTGATTTCAAGGCTGTAACCACCTTTTGAATGCTTTTAGATTATTGGTGTGATGTCCCGTTCATTGTGACTGACTAACCTTATCTCTGAGGCCTAAAGTGTGGTTGTCAGGTCTGGGGCAGTTTTTGAAAGAGTAAGTTGCCTGGCGCCGCAGAGCCTCATTGGTTGAGTCAGTAATGTTATATGCTCCGGGCAACAGCAGATCTCCTCGACGCACAGTCGACATGAGTGTGTTTCGCCCGGGGCCCTTGAAGCTGTATGTCTTAGGCACCGGGTTCAGTCCTGTCTCCTCTATGAAGTCTCGGATGTGGTAACTGCCAGGAATGGGATAATTCTGGTGGTAGAAAAAGGAGACCTCTTTTACGCCGGTTTCACATTTACATAATTTCTGGCTTACTACACTGAGTATGACCTTTAGTAACAGTTTATTACAACAAACATAAACATTGTGAAATCATCCAAATGGCTAATAATCCATATAGAGCCCAAACACTGTTTAAATAATCTGGAGTAAAAGCATAATTGTATTGATTAATAGGTTTAGGTGCATTTTCATATTTTTTTATTACAAAAATAGGTTGTTCTTGCAGCTGTTTACACAGTGCTGCTTACGAAGGCAGTGTGAAAGCTGTAACCTGTTAATATGAGCATCAAAATAAATACAAGCTACTTTCATGAGCGATGTATATCAGGCCTTATTTTTTAAGACAGAGGCCATTTGTACACCAAAAGTACACTTCATCATATTGTGTTTGTCATTAAATAAATTTGTTTCAGAACAAGTAATTTTACATCCATGGCTGGATCTTTCATAAAACATCACCTACCTTAATAGTGTTTCTCCACCAACCACTTCTGTCAGTGTACGTTTCTTCTTTATGTTTCTGAAAAAGAAAAATCACTGATCACTAAAAGGATACAGTATATGCACTACTGTTTGGGGTTGGTAAGATTCTGTTATGTTCACCAAGGCTGGGTTTATTTTATCGAGAATAAAGTAAAAACAGCAATATTGTAAAATATTATTACAATTTTCTGTATTTTTAAAATGTAATTTATTCCTGTGAGGGCAAGGCTGAATTCTCAGCAGTCATTTCAGCATCATTACTCCAGTCTTCAGTGTTCACATGATCCTTCAGAAATCATTCTAATATTATGATTTGGTGTCTTAAGAAACATTTCTTATTATTATGAATATTGAAAACAGTTGTACTGCATAAACTGTGATACATATTGTATCATACATATTATGTCATTAATTATTATACAAAAAAAAAACAAAAAAAAAAAACATCAAATCACTGACCCCAAACCTTTGAATAGTTGTGTTAATGCTGATCTAACCCTAATCAAACACACCCGAGCAAGTTAACGGAGGTCTTCAGGATTACTAGAATACTGGACGGTGTGTTTGATAAGGGTTGGAACTAAACCCCTCAAACTCTGTGGGCCTGAAGATCCCTGCTCTATAAAGAAATAGTTCTTGTGTAATTCTGATGCACCCAAACTTACCCCATCTATACATTTTCCTTTGGGTAATGTTTGCGCTCTTCCTGTGGCCATAGTTCTGTCGATCGTGATTGTCTTCTGAAACAGACACCTCAACAACAAGCGTTGCTTAGATACTATTACTATTAACTATTAATCGAGAGTACTGGATACACAAGTTTCTGCTATTTGTTTGCTCTCTGATTCATTATTTACATTTACTGAATTTGTTTCATATTGAAGAAAAATGCTCAACGAGTTGGTTCATCAAATTCTCTGATCAAAAATCTAAAATTTCATACATATTTTTAAAGGCCAAGTTATTCTGAGCTGCTATCCACAATTATTGTACTCTGTACTTTTGTACTGTATGTATGCATACGTATGTCTGTTTTAATTTCTCCTAAGGTATTAAATTAAATGAGATAAATTAATCTGAGTTCCACAATAAATTTCCCAAGCTTTGAAAGGGATCTATCTAGGTTGCCGATGATGAGTTTTATTATTTCTATCATGTAAGAGGCATATGACACATCCATGTGTAAGGGTTTGTCACACATGAATAACATAGCAGAAGCTGTGAAGCAGGGAAGGCAGCTCTCTCTGGGAGTTTAGGGCAGAATGTTCTGCTCTGTTGCTAGGCGACCAGGAACACATGCTTCTAACAAGCATTTGAAGGGCCCAGTGTTTACGGTTTGTCAGATTGGTCTCCTGTACCAGTGCACTTCAACGCTGACATACCATGAATAACAGCCACGCTTCAGTTTACTGTTGTCATTGTAATAAGCTCTTGAACAACAACAACAAAAAAAATAAAATAAAAACAATCATCTCATACTTTTGTTCTGGACTGCCCAAAAAGCTCCTCCATTCTATTTCATTTGGAGAAATGCATGAATGACACTTTATAGCTGTGTAATAACTATATTATAACTAATACAAACTATATTATAACTCTTTTTACAGCATAAATACTCCAAACATGCATAAAAACCAACTACTGTAGCCTCTGATAAACATAGCCCAACTTCTGAACAGAACAGACATATTCTCATGAGGAAAAGGATGACTTTTACAACAATTGTCATTCAAGATTACTTTAATGAGCTTTTTGTTTTTTGACATCGAGGCCACGCCCCAATCCTATCCTGTCAATACACACAGTACTTTGTCCAGCTGAGTCAGAGACGCATTGTATAATGATTTACAAATGAATAATAATCTTAACTATTACAATAAATATAGTAAACAACTTAATTAACGAAAATAGCATTTTCAAACTTCTAAAATCAGCTCTGGGATGCATAATGATTAACAGAAGAGCTTTTAATGAGAGGGTTAAATGATGCTTCGCAAACAAAGAAACTTTTCAATATGGGTAGTCAATTTTATTGGAAAACAAATATACAACTTGGAATGGACTATCTGAGGCATGACAATGCCATTAAGCGGCTTTAAAAAACGAAAGAAAGAAAAAAGTAAAGAAAGAAAAAAAAAACTAATGTGAATAAGTGATTAAAACATTAAAAAGCACTGTAAGAATCAAAACAAGTTCTTAGTATAGAACAGCAGATACAAAAAGAGTTTATGTACGAGTATCTTGTAGATACACCCGTGTCTTTTTCTTTTTTTTTTGCAGTAGTGCAATGTTGAGAAATTTCATATATATATATTTATATATATATATATTTATATATATATATATAATATACTTTGTCCATAGTCCATGCAGAGTTACTCCTCTACATTGTTGCCATGCCAACGTCGCTGCCAGAAGACAACCAGCTGGCAGGTCTCCACTCTTGCTACGCACGAGGGGGGCAGACAGACATGACGTGTACGTTTTTGCACGTCACAACCCCCTCTTCGCGGCAACAAGCACCTGATCGTGTAACTGCACCGCCACTCCAAAAAACACGATGACAGCAAAAGAAAGGGACATGAGGACTGAAGATCCTATGCAGTTTACATGCAGTTCCTTTGGACAGCCGGGAGGAGGAAGGGGGGGGGGGGGGGGACTTAACATTTTACAGATAAATTAAACAGAAAAAAGGCAAATTATTTATAGAAGAGAGAGGATCTGTACAAGGCCTTCATTTCGCCGTCATCATCTGTACAAATTCTGTGGAAACAGAGAAGGGGTTAGTCCGTTTCTGAACGATGACAAGACTTCTTACATGACCTAAAGATGCAGCCACGACTGCGTGATGTGCTGCAATCTTATTGATCCAAAAAATCCCACTCCACATAACAGTATATTAAACAAACCATGTCCTGATTGAAAATGCACAATCACAGTCTATCAGCTCACCTTCGTAGTTAACCTGTCCGTCTCCGTCAATGTCTGCTTCTCGGATCATCTCATCAACCTCTTCGTCGGTCAACTTCTCTCCAAGGTTTGTCATGACGTGACGCAATTCAGCTGCGCTGATGTAACCATTCCCATCCTAAAGCACAGGATATGTAGGTCAGTGACTGCACATGACTTTGTGAGCAACTAGTGTCTTATTCTGGAACTGGACAAGCTTTACCTTATCAAAGACACGGAATGCTTCTCTGATCTCCTCCTCGCTGTCTGTGTCCTTCATCTTCCTCGCCATCATGGTCAGGAACTCTGGGAAGTCTATCGTCCCATTTCCTAAGCAGAAAGCAAAAGAATTCAGATAAACCCCCATCTTTTACCATTCACTTGGATTGAGGATGCATGTGATCGTCCTTACCATCAGCATCCACTTCATTGATCATGTCTTGCAGCTCAGCCTCTGTTGGGTTCTGTCCGAGCGAGCGCATGACAGTGCCCAGCTCTTTGGTTGTGATGGTGCCGTCACCATCCTTGTCAAAGAGTGAGAAAGCCTCTTTGAATTCTGTGAAGAGTGACAGATAAATGGAATAGGATATTGTATTAACAGAGTTTCCCAAAGATAAACAAACACCAAACACAAAAGACACACAGAGGAACCAGTGGGGCCAGTTCCAAAGAAGGGATGCCCAAATATACTTTACACACTCGCTTTCAAAACAAGCTCTCAGATATTAATGCAAAAGAAGCTTGAGCTCAACCATAGTGCATTTAAAGAAACGTAAGATTGATCCAATTTACTTTAACATGCGTTTCCTGGTCTTATTGAATGATTCATCAGTTATTCAAAGAACAAAAATCCCTTTATAATAGGGATGCATGATATATCGGCCACCATATCAGTAATGGCCGATATATATTCATTTTTAATATTATCGTTATTGGCCCAATAAGAAAAGTGCAACATGTATATATAAATATATTGGTCAATATATTGGTTATCAGCTTTCAAATATAAAGAATTATTGGTTATCGGCCAAAATTCATATATCGGTGCATCCCTACTTTATAACCTTTTATTAAAATGTAATAGCTATGAAGCAACTCTGCTTTTTGGCTGCTGTTATAAATCCTTTCATTTTCAACCACCAAGCTTTATTCTGAAAAGTAACTACTACATTTACAATCCAACCAATTACTAATGGAAAGCAACATGTCCTGGCGTATATTCCCTCTCGCTCTGTCAAATGTCTGATTATGGGGGGGGGGGACTTTGCAAATTAAGTTTCATGTTGACTGTAAAACTCAGGATCTGAGACTACTAGGCACAATAGTACAGATAGGCAGTCCTTAAAAAAAGTAGTTTGTCCATACTCATAATGAACACTGCATAGGGGAGGAAAAAAAATCTGCATTGCTACAGCAGTCTGTAATTACCAGCTTATTACACAAAGGCACACACAGGAAGAAGATGTGTGACACCCAAACTAGAACAGGCTTGAACAACCACAAAAGAAAAAGTCCTAGATATCAATCCCTCTAAAGAGAAATGTGACATCTGTTTATGTAAAAACGCCACTGGCAGAAAAAACTGCCTGTTCTCGCATAAATGAAACCTTACCCTGCTTCTATGCAAACTATCAACTCTGAGGCACCGTTTCTATGGAGATCCAGCACTGTGACCTAACTCTGTTCCTATGGAGACCCACTGAACCATATGGAGATCCAATGCTGTGACCCATTTGAGCGGATATAGGATCTAGACTTCAGAGCATTATGGAAACACTGCTGTGACCTCACACGATCTCCAGGGAAACACACTTTGGAGACTATGTCTCGATGGACAAACCACCATGACCTCACTGTCACTATGGAGACAGACCACAATGACCTAAATGGTTTCAGAGCATTTCTGTTTGCGGTTCTCTACTGTAATAACACAACCATGATCAGAATCATTAGTCAAAGCAAAGTTAGTCGTGTAAGAGTGAGGTTTTCACATTCCTTCTCTTTCAAAGTATGTAGAATAACACTAAACTTGCAGGGTGGTCTTTGCCCGCGATGCCAGAAGTATGAATTTCAGATCACCTAAAAATTAAATAAAAATTGTTCTGTTGTCATAAAACAAGCACAATTCTCGCACATATATGCTATTACATTAGAGACAAAGATGCTCCCCCCCCTCCCAAAAAAAATAAATTAAAATAAATAAACCATAAAAATTACCCTAAAATCCAAAACACCTTGGAAACGTATAATAACATCAAGAACACCACCAAAGTAACCCGTACAAGTCCATCATGATACTAGAATCTGCAGTATTAAGTCAGAAAAGACTCAAAGCAAACCAGCAGTCAGTGAAACTGTAACTTCACGTCAAAGCCATTGAGATGTTGAGTCCAGCAGGGGACACACCCTTGTTCCTCAGTGCCTGCAGTTACTAACTCTCTCCAATAGAGAAGGGCGTGATCATCGAAAACTACAACTAGCCACAGGAAATTACTCAATCACTTAGATTTTAAGCCTTGTGTTACACGCTTCCCACCACAACAACCTGCCCATTAATTTGGGGAATGTGTCCTGACCAAGTCTCAGGACTCGCCATAAAAGGAAATAATATAAATCCACAGAGAGAGGTGGGGGGTGGGGTGAAGAGGGGAAACCACGGGAATCCACACCACTGACCATGTGCCAATGGACGGGAGGGGGGGGGGGGGGGATGTCTTACCGGCAATCTGTTCTTCTGTCAACTGGTCAGCCTGCAAAGGAGAAAAAGAGAAGACGTTCAATTGAAACCAATGATGACACCACGTATTAAGCATTAAGCATACTAATCTAATCATTTAGGAACAAACCATTACAAAAAAAACTATATTGGTCAACCATTAATTTTAATATTGGTGGTGACATGTCTGGGGGAACCATAAAGGATCTGATTCACTTCTATTAAAAGGAACGATTCACCCCAAAATTTGATGTTGGACAGAATGACAGCCTCAGTCTCCATTCACTTTCATTATGGGGGGAAAAAAAGATGGAATGAAAGTACGCGTCAGCACTTAACATATCCTTTTGTGTTCCAAAAGAGAAAGTCAACCAGTTTTATGGGTTTATAACCACATGAGAGTGAATAAATGACTATTTTAATTTTGGGGAGAACTTTATCTTTAACGCTAACTGCAGAAGGTGGCGCAGTCTCTCTCCACCGCTCATAAAAGCCTTTTACTGCTTTATTCATGAAGAGAACATTGAATTAAAGGACCACAGGAGTCCAATGCTTTCCATATGCGTGTTTGATAATGAGCACATATTCAAACATAAGCTTGTGCAAGAGAAATGCGCCATATTCGCAGCTGACGTGCCCCTTAAACTGTATTCGCTATCAACGAAGCTTTTTCAAGCTGTTGCTTTAAATTATTTCATGTTACAGCAAGAATAGAATATTTAACTGATATTCCCCTATGAAACTAAATGGATACGCATATATAAAACACAAGCAGTCATTAAACCATATCACTACCATACATTCAATGAATATATATATATAACTATTCAATAACAACGAACTGTATGCTGACTGTAACACACATTATTTTATAAATGCTTTCTATAATAATGACATTTTGCACCAAATAAACAGTAACATTAAGACATAACAGTTTTTACTCACCATCGCGTTCTTTTAACAGATGTATCTCCACACAGAACAACAGTCCGCAGCTGGCAAACAAACAGGATGCAATCATACAGGGCTTGTCGCGCCTTTAATGGTCGCTTATAAACCCCTCCCCCTGCTTTTTCTCCATCCGCCAACACACTTCCTTCCCTAACAGAAACGATCATCAAAAATGTCACAATTGTGATGCATGAGCGTGCAGTACAGAGTACCGAAGATTTATACGATAGCGACGTCTTAAAATCCTGAAAATGTATGCTATGCAGCGAGGGGGGCTTGTTTTGAGTGGAACTAGCTAACCGGCGGAGTCATACATTCTGCTAAAGTGTGATGCGTCAATCGCAGTACTGTACGTTATGGCCAGGAGAGGCGGCTTCTGATTGGTCAATTTGTACCCGCAATGCGTCACTCGCTAAGATCCGAGTAGAGCTGCATTCCCGACTAGACTCACTCACTACACATCAGGGTCAGATATTAACCAGTGCTCATGGCAGGAATGCCATGGAAAGTGACAAATGTGTGCAACTATTTAAAATATTTGGGCATAAAATGTCCCTGAAGTACATTCTTCATTTTGTTTTATCTGTTATGTAGCATTTTATATATTGTTTTCTAGGCCTGTGAATATAGTTTTAAATGTTGAAGTACTGGAACAAAAATGACAGGATGCTATGAAAACTTGAAAATCAATGCCCAAATAGGCTACTGCCCGTTAATAAATAATAAATTAAATCACAATGAAATTATTAATTAAAAAAAAATAATAATAATTTCTGACACGGCAACATTTGATGCACCCTAAGCAAGTGGAATTAATGTAGAGATAGTGTAGCATTTAAACATCAAGACAAATTTGGAGGTTTTTCATTTTTATTTTGATGATGCCAACAAAGCAATTAATAAAAAAAAAAAAAAAAAAAAAAAAAAATCAAATTTGAACAAATTATTCATTACAATCATTATGCAGCATATATTCAGGGTTGAGTGGACAAAATATAATAAAATATTGATAATTAAACCATCAAAAATAATATAGCTCAACCACTAATATGAATATTGTGGGGGACATGTCACTCTCAGTGAGTAGCCTATAGCACCATGCAGAAAAATTAACTAAATGGCCAGGCTGGGCATATGTTTAGACTGAGCATTTTATGTAATATTATTCCTTCAATGTAATCAATGAAATAAAACAAATGGTCGACCCGATCCCGCTCCGTTAAAAGGATTCGAACATTAGTTATGGAGTGCAATCCACTTAATTTCCTTATCAGATTGATTTGGCAAGGCTGGCCTGCTGCAAGCTTTACAGAATGTCTGCCTACAATGTTTTACATACGGCAAGAAGAATAAAGCATTTAGAAGCCCCCGTGATGATTCAGATCCCATTAATTCTATATATGAATCACCTGAAGTAGAATGCAATTTGGCTTGATTGCAATTAAACTGAACGATTATGGATATATGAAACATTTTATACATTAGATCCATATAGTTCCTCGTAACAGGTTATGCACATGTTACTGATGGTGACTTATGTGTGTATGCTTTTGGCGTATTGTGTGCATGCAATCAAGTGTAACATCAGCTGAGAGAGGCTCATTGATATGTCAGATGTGGCATAAGGAGCAGCAGGCTTGTGGGCACACGTGCAGTAGATGCTAGGCCTGCTTGTACTCACTGAATGAGTATCTGATGGCCTGCTTCTCTATGCTTGGCTACCTGGCTCTCTCTCTCCCACTGGCCACCTGTCTCTGGACCAAACCCAGTGAAGTTGCAGGTGGGAGAGAGTGGAAATTCTGGGGTCAGTTTAAGATAAAAACACAACAGGCTCCAGTCCTCAAATAAGGTGGGTCCATAGATTTTTGGCTCGTAAAATGAAAATCAATGGAATCCAGTGTTGTTTTGGACACCACTGACTTTCACTAACACAGGCAAAAATAGTTATTCAAAATATTTGTGTTCTGCAGAAGAAAGAAAGTCAGGTTTGGAACAACATGAGAGTGATTAAATCATTAAAATTTTTAGTTTGGGGTGAACTATCCCTCCGCAGTGTGTTCCCAGATTGCACAATTAACGTGAAATCGTTGATTTGTAGATGGATGCAAACATTCACGCACAAACAGGAAGCTTATCATCCGCACCCAGCCATATGCACAAACACACACACAAGCAAACCATTTAGAGATCCTTATAAGTAACTGCTTCAGTGTCCACTTGGCACTTGTCACCGTCTCTGCTGCCTAATCCCCAACACAGTGGCGTCTATTCATTCAAATCTGCTTTTCTTCACTGGGATTGCAACTCATAGAGAAGATTAAGCAACAAAGGAGAAACATCATAAAGGGCCTTGCTATTAATCACAAGGGGGAGATAAGCTGGATTCAGACTGAGCATGAACGCATGGTCTTTAAGAAGAAGAAACAAATATGTTTGTGACAATGGCTGCATGTTTGTGTGTTCTACAAAGGCTTTCTGTGTAAATAGCTTTGAATTTTCTCTTGTTACATATAAGAATGTAATCATCTTTTCCACTGGCAGATCTTCTAAAAGATAGCAGCTGCCTCCTTAGGTCTCTCAGCAACACCACAGGAACTTGTTAGGTCAGATAATTGCTCCTTGAAATCTGCATCGTTTATTATTATAAGGACTAGATATTCCAGAATAGCGTTATTAAACCGATGCTGCCTTAAGAATAATCAATACAGCATTTCAACATTGTTGAAAATCCGTGATAAGACTTTATATTACCAAGACGGATCCCTCATATGACTATGAATGGGAGAAACTGCAACATGCAATAAGATGGCTCTATGTGCCAATTGGTAAAATTCCCTCGCTGCACCATCTGTCAGAAATAAGGTTTTTAACTCTATTTGTTCATAAAAGAAATTTCATGACACAGTTCATATCAAACATTTTTATATGTTGTTGTACAGAGCCCTGCACTTGACATTTGAATTATTAATAATACCTGAAAAATTGTGAATAAACTGTGGCCTCTATTAAAACAATTGAATGAATTAGCTCAATGTGGCCATGATTTAACTAAAACGAGGGAACAAATAATGTGCGGGGCTTCATATATTATCAAATAATATGTCTTTAATAATTTATTATGTAGTAATAATTTTATAAAAGCTATGAGGCACTCAAGGTTGTGATGTATTGTGAATATAGTCAATTGCTGCACTTTGTTCCTAGCAACTCTTTTTAATGAGACTTTTCTTATTCATAAATTTGAATGTTCCATTTCTGGATGATGATTGGTTGATGCAGCATTCCATTCCATCATTCTCCACAGAGACCAATTATTGACCTTATTACATTAGGGATTAAATCTTCTAATGGATTTACAAAGATTTTTAAGGGAAAATTCCCTTAAAGTTGCCATGAAACAGAAAAAACAAATTTTCTTTCATATTGTGATGTACATCCAAGTCAATCAGGTGATCAAAAAAGAAGAAAATGTAGGAAGGGACTTGGTTCTATCAGTCAGTTTTTGATTTAATAGATGCTGAATGCGAGCTTGCAGTTGGTTTAAGAAAGGGGCAGGATTAAAAGGATAGTTCAGCCAAAAATGAAAATTCTGTCATTAAGTACTCACCCTCATGTCGTTCCAAACCCATAAGACTTTTGTTCTTTTGTTCTCTGGAACACAAATGAAGATCTTTTTAATGAAATCTGAGAGCTTAATGATTAATTTCCAATGCACGTTCACACAACGTCTGCTCTCACATCAACACTCATGTGTTGTGGAGCTCTCGTGAACATGCACGTTGGAGATTAATATTTTGTAAATAAAGTGGTAAATTATGTTTTTTGAGTAAACAAAGCACTCGCGTCGCTTCATAAAATTAAGGAAAAACCACTGGAGTCACATGGATGCCTTCAAAGTGTCAGTTGCATAAGCTTTTATTCACATATAAACATTGATGAGTGAACATAAAAGGAAGCTCAACCGAACCTGCTCGATGTGCGAGAACAAACCTCTCACAGAAGTTCAAACTTGCTGCGTAACACATGAGAATGAGCCTCAATGGTTCTCGCACGCTAAGCGTTCAAGTCTCTTCAGAAAATTTGTACTAAACCACACAATTCATATGGATTAGTTTTACAATCTTTTTTTTTTTTTTTTTTTTTTTACTCTTTTTGAAATGTCAAAGTGTTAGTTGTTGCATAGCTTTCTATGGAGGGACAGAAAGCTCTCAAATTTTATTAAAAAGATCTTTGTTTGTGTTCCAAAGATGAACGAAGGTCTTACGGGCTTGGGTGAATTAACCCTTTAAACAAAAAGATAAGGAATGTGCATGAAGATTAAGTTAAGACCTTTTGATTAAAAATTACAAGGTCAAACAAAGGTCATACTAAATGTTTGAAATAATGAAACGTGCATGAATTATTGTTTACTAAAGATTAATAACATGCATTTAGAAAATAGGTTGAATTTTAATTTCATGCCGACTTCAATATGTAATATATAATTATAGTCATGACTGAAAGGGCTGCAGGCACTGTCACTGTGCAACATCTTTTACATGACTGTATTCATTACTGTCTAAAGAAAAAATAATAATAAATGAAAATCTATTAATATCTGTCAAAGTTATATGCTTCTGAGAGCAATATTGTCATGAAGGAGCCAATTGTAGGTTTTAAGAATTCCAATCTCGTGCTATTTTGAGAAAATGTAGCAGTATGCAGTGAGCAAGTTTAAACGTAAACCTACATGACGTGTTTGCCCTACAATCGTTTTGGGTATGCATGAGCGATGGTACCATACGTGGGTTGGAGTGTGAAGGCAAGGCGTTTATGTACTGTATATACTTCTCTAAATGTGTCGCTCCCCTGAAATGAGTCACTCTTCCCTGTTTTTCAAGCATATTTATTAACTCAGCGCTCAAATCTTCTCTTGTAAAGCATATAGAACTGTGGTACTTTAATGAAAGGAGGCCTTATCTGCCATAGAACATTCCAGATCTTAGAGCTCACAACAAAAGACAACTCTCATACCTTGATCGTTAATAGGCAAGTCAAGGCAAGTCTACACAGGGAAAGGCACTCAAAAGACATTGCAGAACACCTCTTAACAGGTAATATGCAGCGTATTTTTCCTCTTAAGGGCAAATGTTGAGAACCGCATGGAACACTCAGTTCTGTTCACTGCAGGAGTTTTCAACAAAGGGCTGTGGGTGTGGATACTGAGGCCAGAGCAGGTGTCTGGGTGTAGATATCCGCCTGTGTAACTAGAGGTTGTGTCGTCTTTAATTTATGAAGCCTGCTAATGCTGGAGGGGATAGAGTTGGTTTTCAGGGGCGTATGAGGATGTTTAACTCTTAAAAGAACGTACAGTGTTCTGATGGTAATAGAATGGCATTTTTGTACCTGTTTGTACCATTTTAAATTATCTAGATATTTATGTAGCATGGTATTTACATATCACTCCTGTCATTTTTTAATCCAAAGATAAAGGTAGACAAAGGGGTTCAAAATAGAAGTGTAGTTTATTAAACAATCCAATCCAAGTAAACTCAATGAAGCAGTATGCATAGCACTAATGCAAACAATACAGACAACGAACAGAAGGAAATGAGAACGTTAAATACACAATAATAATGACCTGAAGGACCAACAGGTGAGATCATAAAATGAACATACATGGCAACTAATGACTGGCGGGAACACAGAAAACAGGTAACTAACGCCGCTTTTCCACCGAATTAGCCTGGAACAATTTGTCCCAGGAACTTTTTTCCCCAAGACCTGTTGCTGTCTGCATTTTCATCACGAAAAAGTATTGAGAAGATTAAGTCCGGTGACATAGGACTGTGGACTTTCCAGTTCCAGCTTGATTTCATCCTCCGCATATAAGCATAATAAAGCCTGTACCTTGCTGTTGGTCCATTAGTCTTATTTTTCTAAACTCCATTGTTGAATCAAATAGAAAAAAACTCTTACTGCACGCACCGCAACAGACTTGTGGTTGAAATAAAATGCAGCATGGAGTCAACCAATCAAAATGCTGCGTGAACTCAACCAATCGGCATGTTCAGCGCCCAAGTCCCACCCCGAAAGTTCCTGAATTTTGAAAAAGTACTACCTTGCGAGCAGGGACTTTCTGAGGGTGAAATTTTTACTTCATTTATTGCATGACAAATAAAGTTATTATTGCAAAAAGAAAGAGTCGTCAGTAATTCCAGTCTCACTTCCTGTTAGGTGCCAACGTGACAATGTAACAAATTTGCATAATACCAGCATATGATCTTCATTGGCTGTCTGCGAACAACATCTACTTTGACCCCACCCTCAAACACTGTAGTTGTACCTGAGGCCTGGAAGAGTTCAGTTCGTGTTGTTTATGACAAGAAGAGTCTGTTTTCAGTGCAGCAAATCCACTTCAAAAAGATGAGGACTCGCACTGGAATACAGAAAAAAACGTTACTGTTCATATCAGGCACTGAGGAAGAGCTGAAATTCAGATAATGTAATAGGCATTTTGTTTCCAAGACACGCTATAAGCGGTCGATGATCAATTACAACAGACTAGGTCATCTGACCAATCAGAGCAGAGTAGGCTCATGGAAAGGCGGGGTTTAGAGAGACCGAATCTTCAAACAAATCGTTTTCAGATTCTTTGAGAAATTAGTTGATGTGCGATTACAAGAAAATTAAAATGTTTTTTGACCATGGATGCAAGTAAACCTATTGTAGGAGATCTCCAAAACATAATTAGGAACCTTTAAAACACTTTAAAAATCATGGCTTCGACCTTCAGTGACTAAATTAAAATAAGTAGCTACAATTTAACTAAAACAAATGAACGAAATGCTACAATGTGGTCACGTAATTAAACTTGGGAATTACTACAAAAAGGCCACAATGTGCCTAAAATTAGGAACAAATTACTACAAAACAAGTTGAATTAATTCTTAATTTGTGGCCATGATATCTATTTACTTTCATGCATGTCATGTGGGGTCCTCTTTACAAAAACACATACTTTTTGTATTGAATGCCTGCTCAAAATTTGAGAGTTGTGAGAGTCTATCAATGCGATTAAACTCTAGTGCGTCAATGTGGGTCGTTTAAAAAAGCACAAGTACTTTCACCCTCAGTGAAGATTTACAGCCAGATGTTGTTGGATTCATGCAGTTTCTTAACTGCACTGTTACACTTGAAAAACTATACTCAGCATTACTTGGAGCCCAACTCTGGATTAAATTGTTGGCAAATAGCAAGTCGAGGGCTTGCAGAAATTACGTAAAGGGGAGATAAGGCCGGAGCGTGAAAGAGTTTAGTTTACATCCTAAACTTTATAGTTTTATGACTGGGAGATAAATGGTTGCAAAGTGCAGAGTCCAATAGCAGGACCTTAAAGGCAGCTGATAGCTTTTCTTTAAGCGTTTACTGCTTCTGTGTGGCAAATGCTCCAGGTTCAACTAGGCTTAACTTTTGATGATATAACTTTATGGCATTAACAATGTCACTACAAACAGGAAGAGAGAATGGGTGTCAACAAGACACAAAATATTGAGTCTTACTGAATGGAAAAGGGGGCTGTGTATAGAAGCCCATTGTTTCCATGTAACCTGAAAAGCTGGAACATACCTGAGTGACCATCCTCCACCCAGGTTACACCTCTTGTGTTATGCAATACAATGACAGATTTGCATGTAAAAGGCCATCTCTCCTCTCATGAAAGTTAGAAGCTCATGCTCTGTTTGGGGTCGGAGACACCCCAAAGCTGTTTTTTTGATGGCTTAAATGTCATACTTTACATTGAAGTATGAGGTTAATGCGTCATGACTTTTCCTAATTTTGAAAACACACTTCAAACAACCTCCATGAAAACATTATATTACTCTTGCTTGGCATCTTAAAGGAGTTCACCCAAAAATGAAAACTCAGCCCCAGATCAAGGTTAGTTTCTTCTGTTGAACCCTATAGAAGATAATATTTTAAAGAATGTTGGTAATCAGACAGTTGATGCTAGCCATCGACTTCAATAGTAGAAAGAAAAATACTATGGAAGTCAATGGCTATTGTCAACTGTTTGATTACCAACATTCTTTAAAATATCTTTTATAGTGTTCAACAGAAGAAAAAAACGCATACAAGTTTGGAACAACATGAGGGTAAGTAAATGGAGTAAATGATCACAACATTTTTGGGTGAACTATCCCTTTAAAGTCTAAATATAAAAGATGAATAAATGCAAAGATCTGAATTTGAATTAACTGACCTCAAACAGAAACAGAGTTTCTATATTGAAAACAATTCTGAAAAGCGTGTCTGCTTTGTGCTACAGCTGATGGGTTAAATTGTCAATAATGTCTGACTACTGTATTCAGAAGACTGTATTAAAAGAATCAGGAGGTAAAATAAAATTAATCTCAAAATGATTATTTTTTACAAGCCACTAATGTATATTGTATTTATAAAGTCAGTCCCAACAGTATTAAAGCCATAGAGGCTACAGCAAAACATGAGGGTTACATATTTAAAAGGGACCTAGGCCCCTTTCACAAGATGTAATATTAGTCTCTGGTGCCAAAATGATTGTTGTCAGTAAGTGTTCAGCCTTACATTGTTCAAACCGGAGATGGAAGAAGTTACAACTTTTAGAATGCAACTGGACGTTTATGAATGGTTAGTGGATAAATTTATGTAGTTGCTGTGGAGTTGTCATCTTAATCTTTTGTGCAAAACCGTATGGACGCCCACTAAACATAGCTTACCTGTTTGCCAAACAGAGCCATACACACCAGGCTAACGTTTATGATTGCTATCAAATGCTGTGAAGAGTCCACTATTTTTTTCCAAAATATCACTTGGACAGAAATGCTCCTTTTTTAGCAATCGAGCATGCCAGGGTCAACTTGCAAGCTATCCAAGATAACGAAACTCAAAATAGTGTTTGCTTGCATGCTTTGCTCAAACTTTTGCCATAGCGTTAGAACTGACTGTTGTCGCTTGTGAAAACAAAATTACGGCGTCGTGGGTGGAAACGAGCAGATTAAGAGGTGGTAATATTATAATAAGATCCTCTTCCTATGTCATTAGGGGAGCGGCATCTGAGCGGCTCGTTTTTTCACATGCTTGCCAAAACAAAGTTACTGGGTTGTCCTTTTTCATGTTTTCTGGGTTGGTAGATGCACGGGGAACAGCACTTAAACACAGAAAAAGCATGATTTTCATGAAATATCCCCTTGAAGTTTAATTTGCAAATGCTATACATTAACATCCAGAATTCATTCCTAAAAACAGAATGAGGGTGTTACCTAAAGAAATAGGCTGAGTTTTTAAACAAAGAAACAAACAAGATTTGCAAGGATAATAGAGAAAATTGAAAGCCAAGAGGAGGTAGAAGATGAGGGCTGGGGGGAAAAAACTATTTAAAGGTTTATGACAACAATTAGTTTAGGAGAGTATGGGAAGGGCGAGCAATAAGGATGGTTGAGAGAGGAGGTGAGGTATAAAGGGAGGGAGAAAGGAAAGTGTACATGCGGCTGCTGACCTGCTCTTGACCCCCTCTCCCTGTGTGGGCCTTCCTCTGCAGTGCAGGGCTGCAAACAACTTTGATGATCTCATCTTGCAGGGGCCACCACACACACACACACACACACACACACTGCATAGGGAGAAGTGCAGGTGTCTGCCCGGTGCCTCTTGTGATTGACTGTCTGCCCTCAACGTCACAGTAACACATTGCTGCCACCCAGGGGTGAAATGTACATACTACACTTTATTACAACACTAATGCGTAATCACTTATTCTGTAGAACATGCAACAATTTAGAGTGGGGACAAAAATTGGCATACACAAATATTTAATAATTTGTCATACTAGTAATATAATTAATAATAATAAAAAAAACTAGTAATATAATTAGTATTGAATTAGAAAAGAATACAAAAATATAAGTATAATCACTTGTGGTCTCAGACTTTTTGGAATCCATCGTATGTTGTAAAAATCATGTTCCCTCAAACAAGCTTGGAATCAGTTTTACATCCAGTACTCTGTTAAAATGTTATTTTTTATTTTATTTAAGGAAAAGCTAGTGGACATACAAATATAACCAATACAAAGTACTTTACAATATTTGAGTGGGTTTCATGATGCCATATGTTTGCTTATACATGACATGCATACATTAAGTTGCTTCCCTTCAACAAGCAAATTTTGACCAGAAATACATATAAGATCTTTCACTTATGTGCAAGATATTACTGAACATTATTTCACATTCTGTAAAAGAGTCACATAAAAATGTCATATTTAATCCCCAAAATAAAGAGAAAAAAATATTAGCCATTTGACATTTGACATTAGAACACATTTTACCACAATTATTTCCAGCAATACCTGCCACTGGTGTTCAGATGTTTATCCTCTTATTTGAATGTCTTTAAACCATAGCTTCTACATAAGTGCAACTAATGTGTGTCAGTTGATAATTTTGGTAAGAACTTTGGATATATAATTTTTTTGAATTAGTATCTTCAGCTGAGGTAATAATTCAGCAGAGCTTGTTGCTCACGGATCACTCCAAGTTTCTTCTGCATGTGTTTGGCACTCTTTCACTCTCACACAGGACTTTAAAAGTCAGCAGTCTCTTTTTTCAATATAAATAATATAATTTCCTTTAAATACAAATGTACTGCATCTGCACTGATGCCGGATGAACCAGACAATACAAGAGTGCTGGGCCCGTGTTATCGATACCGGCGCTTCTGATGGGGTGTGAGGTTGTCAAGGATACGTGGGCTGCAATGGGTGATATATTGCAGGGAGGGGTCTTCAAAGTTGAACGGTGGGTTGAACTGCTCCTGAATGTACTCGGGCAGCAGGTGAGGAATACTTGATGGAAAGAGAGAGAGGGAGAAAGAGTTCAGATCTAGAATCCACAGTGAATGCACCAGGACAAGGACAGAGACTGTTTGGTTTATATGCTTAATCATATTACCAAGATTACTTTAAAAAATCCTACACAATGTCATTGAATGTGTGATTAGGACACTCACTCCCCAGTCATGGTTTTCTTTCGTGAGCAGCAGCAGAAGCAGGCAAGAGCCGCCAACAACAGCAGCAGCAGGAGGGGGATACCGATGCCCAGGACCAGCCCCAAAATTAATGACTTCTTATCCTCCATAGTCTTAGCGCCGGACTGCTCTGTGCGGTTAACATTGTTCCAGTCTGAGATGGAGAAGGGAAAACACTAATTTTTATGAAAATCTAATGACACAGGCCTGAACACTGTTTCTCTGGTGATGCACTTACCTAAAATGCATGACTGTGATTCCTTCTTTAGATCAGTACCATTGCACACACACCTGTAGCCACCGTAGGTGTTTACACACTGGGCTGTTTTTGAACATAGAGCCTCATTTGTCTTGCATTCATCAAGGTCTAGAAAAAAACAAGAAATACAAAGTCTAAAAGTGTGCTGGTGTGGTGGGCGTTCTGGCGCAATATGTCTGCCGTCGCATCATCCAGGTGGATGCTACACATTGGTGGTGGTTGAAGAGATTGCCCCTTCCATATGTAAAATACTTTGAGTATCCAGAAAAGCACTATATAAATGTAACAAATTATTATTATTGTTATAAAGACAAGGAGTAGAACTTAAGCACTCATAAGCACAGTGGACAGGATTGCTAGGTTTTCACAACAAAACCGCAGACTTGGCAACACTGACAGTGGAATTAGAGGGTTATTTCTTATACATAATACAGTACAACAGTTAATTGCTTCCCCAAATATGATAAACAATGTTTCAAGAGAATTAAATTCAACAGCACTGCAGCCTGATTGTAATGTTTGTTGTCTGAGACTATTAGTCTATGTTAGTGGTGGGGATTTTTCAGTGACTTTACAGGTTATATTTTCAGATTCTCACCAGAAGTAGTATCTAATCCGGGTACTTTTTGCCTACTCTTTTCTGAGTACTGTGAATTCAGACATACTATTTTTACATACTGTTTTTTGCCTACTATACTGTTTTTACATACTGTTTTTCACCTACTATACAGTAGATGCAGTAGATGTCACTGACTTACTCACTCAAGGATTTGTTCAAAAACATGATTTATTCAGGAACAAAATAAGTGCTTTTCTTTATGATGTGAATTATTGAAACATTAGCTCAACCGATTTTTTTTCTCAAAAAACACTGATTCGTCCAGGAACAAAACAAGTTACTTTCTTTATGAGTGAGTCATTGAATCTTTCACTCAACTGATTCATTCAAAAAACACTGATTCATTCAGAAATGAAACAAGTTACTGTCTATATGAGCGAGTAATTAAATCATTCACTATGTGATTTATACAAAAACACTGATTCACTAAGGAACAAAATAAGTGATTTTTTTTAAGAGTGAGTAATTTAATCATTTACTCAATGATTTGTTAAAAAAAATTATTCATTCAGGAACAGAACTAAAGATTTTCTTTTTGAGTGAGTCGTTGAATCATTTACTCAACCGATTTGTTCAAAAACTGATTTATTCAGGAATAAAAGTTATTTTCTTTATGACAGAGACAAATCATTCAACTATACTGATTCATTCAGAAACAGCATTACTCTCAGTTGCTTTGAGGTGCGCAGCAGTTGATCCTGCTTTGGCTTTGTTTTCATTGGCAAAGCAAAAATTGAAGTACATGGCAATATTGTGTCTAAAATATAAGCTATTCAGTGTTAACTAATATTTACAACAATATAACCTTGTTTATTGAATTCATGTATAAAAGCAATATCACACTCAGAATAAGGCTGTTGGTCTAATGTCAGGTCTGATCACACAAGCATGTGTGATTAAATATATAATATTGTGATTGACCAATCAAGAGCAGAGCTATGTAATAAGTGAAAATAACATATTTTAGTACATTTTCTTACCCTCCACATAGGCTGAACGGATGCCGTAGTACTGACTGACTCTGGTAAGGTAGTCCATGACATACCAATGCGGTGTGTCACTGGACACATTTATCCTGTACTCATTCATCCCGTCTGCTGATGCTGAATCAGGAGCTATAGCACTGGCATTGTAGAACTTGTTCTGGAAACCCAGTGACAGGATCTTCTCCAGCTGCAGAGAATGCAGAAATGTTAACATAAAAACAGCTAGTGTTAATGACAATGCCATTACTTCAAATTTATCTAATATGTATCTGCTTTTTCAAATCCATGCACTGACCTGACTCAGTCCCTGTCCAGACTCCTGATTTCCCCAGCCCATGGACACATTAAAAACATTCCACCCTAGAGAAAAAAAAAGACATTGATGTTGGTCTCTCCTAAAATATGAAACCCAGGTTGCAGTTTGCCAGTGTGGAGCATTTCCCTGCCACTGCTTTTGATAATGTATCCCTTCTGGTCATCCATTTTTATACATTCATTGATCTCCACCTTTGGTCATGAATGGCAATGGAAGTTTTCCTACCAGCATATTAAAACAAGCACTATCCACCTTTTTCCTATGCCCTATGACGCTTTGTGTGAATTATGAGATTCCGTTAAACTGTAAACAATCAGTGAAAGGTTCACTCTATGAACACAATAATAAGCATTTTCAAAAACTGGGTACAATGAGATGACATTATTCTACTCACCCTTCAACCAACGAACATCAAAAGCATTATTACTACAAAATTACTACAACAGACAATAAATAAACCCAAAAGATTCTTTCCGCAACAATATATGTTTGTATTATGTAACAAACAGTATATTGCTTTAATCAAAAATGTTCATTACCTGGAACACTGAGTGATAATATTTCAAAATGATCTCCGTCATTTTGACAAACGAACAAAAAAAAAAAAATTAAAAAAAAAAAAAAAAACACTGCTGTAAGTATTAGAAGTAAAAAGGGGAGACAATTACATTTTAAAGCATCTGTGTTGACAAACAAACCTAGAAAGAGACGTGAGGATTTAGGGAGAAAAACTTGAGATTCTTAGTGCATTCCAGTGAATTATTCGTGGGATATATTGTAAATTAAATTAGGAGCACATATGTGCAATATTTGTTGACTTCTTTCATAGTAATATATATATATATATATATATATATATATATACATACAGTGGGTACGGAAAGTATTCGGACCCCCTTAAATTTTTCACTCTTTGTTATACTGCAGCCATTTGCTAAAATCATTTAAGTTCATTTTTTTTTTCCTCATTAATGTACACACAGCACCCCATATTGACAGAAAAACACAGAATTGTTGACATTTTTGCAGATTTATTAAAAAAGAAAAACTGAAATATCACATGGTCCTAAGTATTCAGACCCTTTGCTCAGTATTTAGTAGAAGCACCCTTTTGATCTAATACAGCCATGAGTCTTTTTGGGAAAGATGCAACAAGTTTTTCACACCTGGATTTGGGGATGCTCTGCCATTCCTCCTTGCAGACCCTCTCCAGTTCTGTCAGGTTGGATGGTAAACGTTGGTGGACAGCCATTTTTAGGTCTCTGTAGAGATGCTCAATTGGGTTTAAGTCAGGGCTCTGGCTGGGCCATTCAAGAACAGTCACGGAGTTGTTGTGAAGCCACTCCTTTGTTATTTTAGCTGTGTGCTTAGGGTCATTGTCTTGTTGGAAGGTAAACCTTCAGCACAGTCTGAGGTCCTGAGCACTCTGGAGAAGTTTTTCAGCCAGGATACGATGTACTTGGCCGCATTCATCTTTCTCTCGATTGCAACCAGTCGTCCTGTCCCTGCAGCTGAAAAACACCCCCACAGCATGATGCTGCCACCAACATGCTTCACTGTTGGGACTGTATTGGACAGGTGATGAGCAGTGCCTGGTTTTCTCCACACATACCGCTTAGAATTAAGGCCAAAAAGTTCTATCTTGGTCTCATCAGACCAGAGAATCTTATTTCTCACCATCTTGGAGTCCTTCAGGTGTTTTTTAGCAAACGAGAGGCTTCCGTTGGGCCACTCTGCCATAAAGCCCAGACTGGTGGAGGGCTGCAGTGATGGTTGACTTTCTACAACTTTCTCCCATCTCCAGACTGCATCTCTGGAGCTCAGCCTCAGTGATCTTTGGGTTCTTCTTTACCTCTATCACCAAGGCTCTTCTCCCCCGATAGCTCAGTTTAGCCAGACAGCCAGCTCTAGGAAAGGGTTCTGGTCTTCCCAAATGTCTTCCATTTAAGGATTATGGAGGCCACTGTGCTCTTAGGTACCTTAAGTGCAGCAGATTTTTTTTGTAACCTTGGCCAGATCTATGCCTTGCCACAATTCTGTCTCTGAGCTCTTCAGGCAGTTCCTTTGACCTCATGATTCTCATTTGCTCTGACATACACTGTGAGCTGTAAGGTCTTATATAGACAGGTGTGCGGCTTTCCTAATCAACTCCAATCAGTATAATCAAACACAGCTGGACTCAAATGAAGGTGTAGAACCATCTCAAGGATGATCAGAAAAAATGGACAGCACCTGAGTTAAATATATGAGTGTCACAGCAAAGGGTCTGAATACTTAGGACCATGTGATATTTCTGTTTTTCTTTTTTAATAAATCTGCAAAAATGTCAACAATTCTGTGTTTTTCTGTCAATATGGGGTGCTGTGTGTACATTAATGAGGAAAAAAATTAACTTAAATGATTTTAGCAAATGGCTGCAATATAACAAGAGTGAAAAATTTAAGGGGGTCTGTATACACACACACACACACACACACACACACACACACACGTTGCCTTTTTTCATTACAGTGGAATACAAAGGGAAAAAAAGAAAATAATTTGGAGAAAAAGAATGAAGCAACATTAAAATTACATTACATTCACATTAAAATACCAAGTGCTATATTATTCTCCTGACATCTGAAAATATAACATGAAGGAAATTTTAGCTCATTCAGTGAAACTAACAGATAAGGATTATTTGTGGCAACCTTATGATTTGAAATGATTTGTTTCAGGCTTTTTGAGTGGAACTTCCACAAACAGAAAGTGCCTCCCATACTCAAAAATGCAGTAGATTAGGAAAAAGGTGGAATCAATCCTGCTCCTGGAGGGCCACTTTCCTGCAGAGTTTGGCTCCAAACACACCTGAAACAGCTCTTCAGGACCTCTACTAAATCTTTTGGGCAGGTGTGTTGGAGCAGGTTGCAGCTAAACTCTGCAGGATGTCAGCCCTGCTGGAGCAGGATTGGAAACCCTACACTACAGACTCTTCCAAGTGGAATGGAAAATAATTGGATTAATATTATGTTATAATTTTAGGTTTAATGTAGGCAGGTCAACAGTTTTACTAGCCACTGCCGTCCTAAACATGAGACAAGATTATCTATCTATTATCACAACATGTCACTGCCTCTTTCAGCTCTTTCAACATCCCAAAACTGAATTTCAGTTTATCTTGTGTTAGAGATTTATTTTTTAGCTTTGCAAGCAGCCGAGTAAAATGTGTGCGATACTACAATTTATCCTACAATAAGACAGAATGAAGATAATACAAATTTGATGGGACATATTGCTGAAATATGTTCAAATGTTTGACAGCATTAATACCTTTTAATATCTCTTGGGGCCTGCAAATTTTATAAATACATTTATAGTTAATTTAATTGTTAAAATAAACAATAAAATATTTAACTCAGTTGATTAAATAACAGATATAGAAACCACTAAATTACACTTTATTTCTACACTGTCTAAATTCCTACATTACAATTTCAATTATGGCATTCTTGTTCAAATATCCCCCCTGTTTTTTTTTTTTTTTTATAAATCTCAACTTGATGAAACCTATAATATTAATATATAATATAATATAATATAATAATATAATATAATATTAAAAGTAAATCAATATACACAGTCTTACCTGTAGGATTAGCAGATTCACCTAAAAAAGAAAAGAAAAGTAAAACAAAAGTGATTCATTTTTTACATAGATGCTATAAAATATAAATAGAACTTATATATATAATTTAAGTACTCAAATAAAATACAAAATTATGTATGAATATTTGAAAAAATATATATATATACTAATATATTAGTATATTATATATACTATATAATATATATAGTATATATATTAAAATTTACATTGTAATAACCTCCAAATAACCACTAAAGCTTTACACATGTTAACCAGCAGATGTCCTCAAGGTGTGGTGTTTTGTCCATTTTGTCTATCATGTTACAAATCATTTGTTTACACTGATTCGAAGATTCAAAATGTTTGTGTTTTCAATCATTTACCTGGGTATGGTAAATTTAAAGTTCGAGTTGTGTTGATGAGTCAAGAAATTATGATTATTGAGCTATTTTTTATTCCTTTTAAAACAACTTACCACAGCCATCAGTATCTCTGGTCTTCTGATAACGGCATGAGCACCGCACTGTTCCTGGCAAGTTCATACATTCAAACTTAGCATTGGGACAGGCCGAGGGGTCCAAACACTCATTAATATCTGTGGGTAAAATAAAACATACTTGAGTGCAAGTGTGTCTCAGATAATGCCTGTGATCCTGTGCATTCATGTTGCATACCTGTGCACTCTTTTCCATTGCCAGCGTAGCCACGCTTACATTTACAGGTGTAGTTGTAGCCAGTGCTAGTGCAGTCTGCCATCTCATGGCAGGGGAAGGGGTACGGAGGAAGGCAGAAGTCTGTGGGACAGGGTTAGATGAACTTTGTTTGAAATAATGTTTCTAAAATCTCATGGGATGAGCTGCATTTGAAGCTGCTGCAATAGTGAAATAAAAATACCAGTGTGCCTTTTAAGTAACTACTGACCATTTTCAAAGCACTTGTATCCTTGTTTGTCCTTGTATACCGTCGGAGCAGGGCACTGTCCACATGTGAAGAGGTCTGCTTCTTTTTGTCTGATGCATTCCACATCAGGAAAACAGGGTTTGCCTTTACACACATCTGTTCTGTTATCACAGTACTTGCCACTGAAACCCGGTGGACAAAGACATCCAACAACCTAGATGTATACAAAAAAAACATGTTTGTCTATGGAAGCATTACATGCCTGTGCCAACATGACTGTACACAACTGAATAACATACAATTCACTTGGTGACTTGTACATTCTACATGAAGCTAACTTACTTTAGGCAAACTAAAATCAATTGTAAAATATTTTCTTTTTGCAAATATTTTGCAACTAATCAGGTTTATATACATATATTATATTATATATATATATATATATATATTCATAATTTACACACTGATCAGGCATAACATTATGACCACCTTCCTAATATTGTGTTGGCCCCACTTTTGCTGCCAAAAACCTCACCCATTGAGGCATGGACTCCACTAGACCCCTGTGTGCTGTGGTATCTGGCACTGTAAGTTGCGAGGTAGGGCCTCCATAGAACGGACTTGTTTGTTCAGCACATCCTACAGATGCTTGACTGGATTGAGATCTGGGGAATCCAACACCCATCAACAGCTCAAACTCGTTGCTGTGCTCCTCAAACCATTCCTGAACCATTTTTGCTCTCTGGCAGGGCGCATTATCTTGCTGAAAGAGGCCATGGCCCCCAGGGAATACTGTTTCCATGAAAGGGTGTACATGGTCTACAACAATGCTTAGGTAGGTGGTACGTGTCAAAGTAGCATCCACATGGATGACAGGACCCAAGGTTTCCCAGCAGAACATTGCCCAAAGCATCACACTGCCTCCGCCGTTTGCCTTCTTCCCATAGTGCATCCTGGTGCCATGTGTTCCCCAGGTGAGCGATGCACACACACCAGGCCAACCACGTGATGTAAAAGAAAATGTGATTTATTAGACCAGGTCACCATTGCTACGTGGTCCAGTTCTGATGCTCACGTGCCCACTGTTGGCGCTTGCGGTGGTGGACAGGGGTCAGCATGGGCACCCTGACTGGTCTGCAGATATGCAGCCCCATACGCATAAAACTGTGATGCACTGTGTATTCTGACACCTTTCTATCAGAACCAGCATTAACTTCTTGAGCAATTTGAACTACAGTAGCTCGTCTGTTGGATCAGACCACACGGGCCAGCCTTCACTCCCCATGTGCATCAATGAGCCTTGGCCGCCCATGACCCTGTCGCTGGTTCACCAGTGTTCCTTCCTTGGACCACTTTTGATAGATACTGACCACTGCAGACCGGGAACACCCCACAAGAGCTGCAGTTTTGGAGATGCTACTTTAAGAGATGTTGTCTAGCCAGCCATCACAATTTGGCCCTTGTCAAACTCACTCAAATCCTTAGGCTTGCCCATTTTTCCTGCTTCAACTTTGAGGACAAAATGTTCACTTGCTGCTTAATATATCCCACCCACTAACAGGTGCCGTGATGAAGAGATAATCAGTGTTATTCACTTTACCTGTCAGTGGTCATAATGTTATGCCTGATCGCTGTGTATGAAATATAGATTTCCACAAAAAAAAATTATATATATATATATATATTTTTTTTTTTTTTTTTTTTTTTTTTTTTTTTTTTTTTGTGGAGTTTCTTGAGCAGCAAATCAGCATAGTAGAATGATTTCTGAAGCATCATGTGACATTGAAGACTGGAGTAATAATGCTGAAAATTCTGCTTTGTCATCATATGAATAAATTACATTTTAAAATATATTCAAATAGTAAACAGTTATTTTCAAATGACTGTATTTCTATTTTTTATTTTTACCATACTCCCAACTGGTGGTATCATCACACAAAGCTAAAATGTCTCTGCAAAAAAAGAATGTATCTGTGCACAGGGTTAAAGGTAAATGCTGTGTACCTGAAACTTTCCTAGCAGAAGGTTCTCAGCCACGCTGTTGTATTGGCAACTTCCTCCATTCATACAGTTACAGAGCTGCAGAACAGGGGTGATCAAGGAGCTGGATGTTTGATCACTCACTTGAATGGTCAGATTCACTGGCTGAATACTGGAAGGAGACCACACGAGGATACCATCACCTTCAGGACACACAAAAAAAATTTTAATATATCAATGCGCTAAAATGTAGTGCACAATTTTTTTAGAGTTAACAGAGGATGAAGCTCTAGAAACAGATCTAACAGGAGATCTCACAGATAAGTGCATATTACATTGTTAGCAGGCTAAGTTTATAAATACAGTGCATTGCAGTAAATCTTACTGCTGCCGATGGTGACCCGTGGGGAGCGTGCAAAGGCCAGGGAGAAGGTGATTTGGTCTTTGTTTGGATCCTGGGCTTTGAACTGAACTCTAACTGTACTATTGACCTTACACATGATAACAGTCGGCTCTGTCACAATGGGTGGCAAGTTACCTGTTGAAAACAAGCACAGGGAGGGAGCTGTTAAAATGTCCTATAGAGACAATGAATGAATGAATGAATGAATGAATGAATGAATGAATGAATGAATGAACGAACAAATGAACGAATGAACGAACGAACGAACATTTATTCTGTGAATACCATGAGGAAAATGTTATTGCTCACAATTATTATACACAAATGAGAAGAATTTTATATTGAGATCACTTTGTATTCTTGGCAAATCTGAGCACAGTTCGTAACTTTGTGAAAGTGACTTAAGCAAAGTCTCAATTTGCTCTCCATTTAATCTTATTAAAAAATACTTAAAGCCAACAATGAAGCTTTTATAGAGATTAGTAACTATTGTTACTCACAATATTTTAAGTATTTATAAGAACACAACACGGCTATATTGATAACAATATATTCACTAATTTGACAAATAAATCTATATGTTTAACTATAATATAACATTATAGCAATGCAAGCTGCATCTTTATAAATACATTCATGGAACCATACGACGGGCTAATTAATACTTATAAATCAGTGTATAAAGAATTATGAACATGCATTGAAAAAGAAAATGCATGACTTATAAGTAATTACAAAAATAATATAAAATGTAACTACAACTGTTTTTATAATGTGGTATAGGTCTCAATAAGTCTTTATAAATATGTTTATAAAATAGTAATACTTGCTTATAAATAAGTATAAATGGAGCTATTATTTATTATAAGCATGGTCTCATAGAAAGTGTTATCGATTTTTTAAAATTTTTTTATTGAGGATGCATTAAATTTATCAATAATGACAGTAAAGGCATTTATAACTTTACAAAAAAAATGCTGTTCTTTTGAGCAATCTATTCATCAAAGAATCCTGAAAAAAATGCATCACGGTTTCTACAAAAATATTAAGCAGAACAACTGTTTTCAACATTGATAGTGATAAGAAATGTTTCTTGAGCAGCAAATCTGCATATTAGAATGATTTCTGAAGGATCATGTGACACTGAAAACTGGAGTAACGATGCTGAAAATTCAGCTTTGCAATCACAGAAATAAATTACACTATATCCAAATAGAAAACAGTTATCTTAAATAGTAATAATAGGCTATTTCACAATATTACTGTATTTTTGATCAAATAAATGCAGCCTTGATGAGCAGCAGAGACTACATACAAAAACATTAAAAAAGCTTTCCAACTTTTGAATGGGAGTTTATATTTTTACTTTAGGTACGTTTTTAGTTAGGTTAAGATATTATTGCGTGTTAGATGAAGGTCAGTTAATGTGGATGACCATCTAACCGTAAATTTGCATTCGGTTCTGAAGTTGCTGCTGGTCTTTCAGAACATCCTGGCCGAGGTTTGGGTTTCCTGTGGCTAGCATGTCATGTACACACTGCATGCTGTTCTGGCAGGTCTGAATGTGTTTGGCCAGCACATCTGGGCTCACTGAGGACATCAGTTGCTCTGTCGTGACAGGACTGAATGGAGCACTAGGAGGCTCTGAGAACAGAAGACTTTCTGGAGCAGGAACAGCCCCTGTGGAAAAAAAGACAAGAAACCTTAAATGAATACAGTATTCCTATTCAAATTTTTTTCTCTATAATTCAGAGGCTAATCTAAAGAGAATCCTATCGTGAAGCAAAAATTATACTGAATAGTACACGCACATGACTGTCCAAAGGGAAGCAGACTCTGTTCAGAGGGGATGTTGTTATTTAGAAAAGGCACCAGACGGCCGTTGGAAAGCAGGAAGTCATCTGTCCTGTTGGAATTCCAGTGGCCTAGCAAACCCAGTGTACGGTTGTAGAACCTCTGAGGAACCTCCACCAGAGCGGTCAGCCTTCCTGCATCGCCTCTCCACACGACCACGTACAGGCCCTCGGCATACACCACTGCACAGCGACTCATAGAGGTACAACGCACTGCAAAGCCTTTCTCATCTACATGTACCACTCCTATCAGAACAGCAGAGGGTGCTAGGTTAAAACTAAAACAAGGGCTGCATCTGAAATCACATATACCTTACTATGTAGTTAAAAACATTATGTGAAAGGGAAAATCAAAATTCGTTCTTACCAACAGACACAGGAATGACCACATCATTAACCAAGACCTTAAGACCATCTCCAGATTCAGCACATCGCCACTCCACCTTTCAAGAAATCATTTTACAGTCTCTAAATTGTGGCACATTCATTTATGCACGTACTGTACATCTACATTTGATGTGTTTCAAATGTCAGATTTACCTTTCCAGCACCCTGATAGAAGGCAGCTAATCGTACCAGAGCAGGCACAAGTTTGGGCTGCCCGTTGACCACTAGAGCAGCTGTTTGTCCCTGCAGGGTGAAAATGTTTGATCCCGTGCTGGTGGAAAGACGAACTATAACGTACTCCCCCAAGGCTTTGAAGGTATACTCACTTCCGTCAAAGGTGATAAAGTGAAGACTACCGTATACCATGCCTGAATGAAAGTAGAACAGAGACTTTTTAAAGCTACTTCCTTGTCAACACCAGCTTCAAATTATATATTTTTTTATTAAATCAATCAGTAGTCAATCAATTATTCAATCAATCAATTAATTAATAAAGGGTTAGTTCACCCTCATGTCGTTCCAAACCCGTAAGACCTTGGTTCATCTTCCGAACACAAATTAAGATACTTTTGATGAAATCCAAGAGGTTTTTTATCTCCCATAGAAAGCAACGAAAATTACCACATTCAAATTTCCAGAGAAGTAGTAAAGACATGGTTAAAATAGTCAACGTGACTACAGTGGTTCAACCTTAATGTAACAAAATGACATGAATACTTTTTGTGCGCAAAACAAAATAAAACAAAAATAATGACTTTATTCAACAAATTTTCCTCTTCTCTGTCAGTCTGTTATGCAGTTGGCGCAGTGAACGCATTGCAGAGCTTCCATGTTTACGTCCGAATGCCGGCTCTGCATTGGCTGGCTCCTACATCAGCATCACACGCTTCCTTCATGGTGCTCACGTGAACACAGCCTCAGCCAATACTGAGCCAGCGTTCATTGAGGTTGAACCACTATAGTCACGTTGACTATTTTAACCATGTCTTTACTACTTGTGGACCTGTGGTAATTTGGTTGCTTTCTATGGGAGATAAAAACCTCTTGGATTTCATCAAATATATCTTAACTTGTGTTCCGAAGATAAATGATGGTCCTGCGGGTTTGGAACGACATGAGGGTGAGTAATTAATGACAGAAATTTCATTTTTGGCTTATAGGTTCCGGTCAAAATGTAATATTTGTATATTATTTATTATTATATAATATCCCAAATAATGATACATCACACTCAATGTATTGCATGTTAATTTCTGTTCCAGAGTACATTTCCTAAACTACTTTCAGTTGTTTAAGCCTATCAAACTCAGATCCCCAATCTAGTTTCAGCGGTGTCCTCTACAGTTTGAAAATAATTGTAAATTGCCTCATACTTATTTAAACTGATTTCACCAAATTGTTATTACCTTTCAGATTTCTTGATGCTTTACATAATTTCATAAGGATCCCTAATAAAATCAAATAGTAGTCATGCATAAGGGAGCTAGTGAGTCCTCGAGCCATTACCAATGCCTGGCGCTCCCCTGTTCCCAGGTATACTGCTATCAGAGCTGTCCCAGCTATACCCTTGACACCGATCTAGTGGTCTCTTTGCCAAATAGACATTACACAGAGGGGATTGAACACAGCACCACTGGAAGGGTAATAAATCCTTGTCTACAAACAAAGACAGCATGAAAAAAAATCAAATCAATAAAAATAATTTAGGAAAGACTGGATTACATGTTCAACTTACAATGCCTTTCAAAACGTCATAAAAGAAAAATATATCTGGAATGGTGTTACCTATGTGTTGTTGTGTCTTGTCCTCAGTAAAGAACCGTTCGCTGTATCCAGCCAGCAGGGGGCCCTCTGGATCATACACACATCTCTTTCCTGCCTTTTGTTTGTTAAAGAGGATGGACTGAAAGACACGGCCCCTGCTGCCACCCCATCTAAGAGCTCTCAGATCCCTCACATGTGCCATCTGTTCTGATGGTAGAGTCTCAGGGCCAAAGGCCAAGTCCTCCTGTGCCTGAATACGGGTACATGGACATGATGCCACTCCTAACGCCCATTCTTTAGGATCCGGCTCATTGAAGGCCCATAGCTGGCATTGCCTCTGAGGATCTGAGCTGATTTCATTAGATCCTGTCAGGTCATACACCAGCTGCCCCAGTTTGCCAGTGTTACCAGTAACAGTCTGGGGACGATAGCGCCCTCCTGGGCCAAACAGGTTGTTCGGTGGCTTTGGAATCTCATTATGGAAGTTATTCTTGCCATCAGTGTAGCCTATAAGAGCGTTATGATCGGTCCTCTGTCCAGGACCCCAGTTCATGTCACTGTAGCGGAGCAGAGCAAATGAACGTAGTCCATCTGTGGTCAGAATGCACTGGAAGGTGTTGGTCTGTGAATGACATTAGGACAATCATTACTAAGATGAGCTTTTAAGAGGCGTTCTCTTGGACCTGCTCTTGCACTGTTTTTATGAGAAAAGAATAATTTGAAAATTTCTCGTAATTATGACTTATTTTCTCGTAATAATGACTTAGTTTCTCATAATAATGACTTATTTTATCATAATAATGAGAAACTTTCTCGTAATAATGACTTATTTTCTCATAATAATGACTTATTTTCTCATAATAATGAGAAACTTTCTCGTAATAATGACTTATTTTCTCATAATAATGAGAAACTTTGTCGTAATAATGACTTATTTTCTCATAATAATGACTAATTATCTCATAATAATGACTTAGTATCTCATAATAATGAGAAACTTCTACACATGCGCATAGCAGCGGATCAGTGACACGCTAGCGACATCCGCTGGTCAAATGCGAGAACTCCGCAACCATGGCACGTTCTGCAAAAGTGTAGTCTATTATATTATTAAATAAATAACATAATTTATAAATTATCAGTAGCCTGTATGAGACGGGATATAGTTGTTTATTCATTTGTAACATTCATTTGTATGTTTGTGTATGAACAAGCAGAAACAGAGTGGTGATCCATGGATTTCAAACAGATAGAGAAATGATAAGACAGCACACACACCTACATATCCAACTCTGTTAAAGAACGCTTCACCTGGACAGCTGTCTTTTGCATACATTCTAATGAGTCATAAACATCTTAAAAGGTATTTTCTGTAGGAATATCGCTGGAATGAAGGTTTATGAGTGGCCAAGTGCTTTGGGACCCGGTTTATATTGGAAAATCTTTCCAGTGCCTATGTCTAGGCAAACCTGCACATCAAATAGCCTAGAGACTCATCCGCGAAATACGTGTTAACATTAACACATAAACCCACACATTTTATGAAGACGTTGCACTTGAACTAAACGAATAAATGTCATATTCCTTCATTAATCTGATAGTTTTGAAAGCCGCGTTCATGCAGCAGTTTCCACCGTTACCACGGAAACCACTTTGCGTTCGTGCGCATGGAAAAGTATTGAAGATACTGATAATTTATAACTGATGTTAGTTAATGATACTATAGACTACACTTTGTATATTACACTGAATTTATCAAAAAAGAGGTGCAAGAATGCAGAATGTGCCATGTTTGCTGTTCTCGCATTTACGAGCCTTTGACCAGCAGATGTCGCTAGCGTGCCACGCCCTTCTGCTCCGCTGCTCTGCTCTGCTCTCATTATTATGAGAAACTAAGTCATAATTACGAGAAAGTTTCTCATTATGAGAAACTTTTATGAGTTTCTCATTATGAGAAACTAAGTCATTATTACGAGAAAGTTTCTCGTTATGAGAAACTAAGTCATTATTATGAGAAAGTTTCTCGTTATTATGAGATGTTAAGTCATTATTACAAGAAAGTTTCTCGTTATTCTGACATAGCCTACTAAGTCATTATTATGAGAAACTTTCTCAATATAATGAGATGCTAAGTAATAATTACGAGAAAGTTTCTCATTATTATGACTTACAGAATTATATTTTTTTACTCAACTGTGGCGGAAACGGGCTTCCATACCTGTGTGAATGGCCTCTTAGTATTGCAAAATACAACAATAACAAATACAAACTAGGGCAGAGAGTGGGGGACAGCAGGGTGGGGACAGCAACACTATACCAAACCCATTTTACTACCCATATCAGGAACTAGTGAGACTGAGAAAGGATGTAGCTTTCAGTAAAACGAGACTATAACGCCAAGCTTTTCACTACTGCCTGAAATAACTTTGCATGGTTATGTTCTGCCTTTCTATTTCCTCAAAATATGTGGTTGGTTGCTAGATTGTTGCTAGGTGTGGTTTCCTGGGTGTTCTGGTAGCTATGTGGTTGTTTTTTGGCCCAAATCAAAAGAGTATTTTGTTTCTATGATATTCTGCCCTCTAGATATGATAACTTTTATGTAAGTTTATGGAATTTTTCACCAATCTGCTTCCAGATGATAAATAATAGTACACCTCTCCTCAACAAGCTGTGTCCGTATTACAAAACACAGCCCTGACATCTAGGCTAAAACAAGGCAAAATTTGGGCTGTCAGTGAAAATTTAATAGACGTCTAACCATAGCCCAAGAATAGACCACAGATAGCCGGTCTGACTAAGAGCTAAATAAGAACACGTCAAAGAAATTAAACCAAACACCTTGTAATCACTGTTGACTTTGCTTACATAATGGAATATCATACATCTCGCAAGTTATTTTAGCAAAAATGACAAGCAAATTTAAGGTTATTTTGGCAAGAAGTGGGTTACTCATAGCCGGACTATATCGGGGGCCGTATTCACAAAACATTTTATCTTACCACTAAGAGTTCTCCTAAATAGCAGTAAAAGTTCTTAGCTAAGAGTTTTCTCTTAAAACCTATTCACAAAGCTGCTGAGACCAACTTTTACTAAGGAATCAACTGAAGTCTTAAGCTAAGAGTAAGGGCGGGGTTGACCTCGTTGCTATGGAGTATACACACAGTGATTGGCTGATGGGGAGGAGTCAGTGATTTAATCATAGAAATATTGTAAAATGAAGTGTCATATTCCTATATTAAAATAAAGGTTTTAAAATACAAATGTTGCACTATTCAAATAAATATGTTTTAATAAAAATGTATATATTCCAAAATATACATATATTACTCTATTCAATCATTTGTAAGTGTGAACTCATGAAAACCATTGCCCCAGGTAATCAGACAATATTTATTTATTTGTTAAAGATTTATTTTTGGCGTCTCATCATAGATTCAAATCTATAAATCAAAATATATTGCATTTATAAAGAAAAGGTTGAGCACCCAAGGCTCTATCGCTATTGCCTCAATGGTGTTCACTGTTCAGTGTTTTTCGGTGGATTAGGACTGTTTGTGATTTGGTCTTAGTGACTTAGGAGTCCTCTTGACTACTCCTAACATTTCACAGATTTAGGAGCTAGTTTTAGTGCTAAAATGCTTTGTGAAATTCTCTTAGAGCAAAAATTTAGGACTCCTAAAATTAGGACTGACACGCCCATTATTTTTAAGAGTTTCTCCTAAATTGGTAAGTTAGGAGCTACTTTTAGCCTTAAGATGTTTTGTGAATACGGCCCCTGGTCTATCATTAACCAAACGGTGAAATGACTGCTATTACCTGCTGATTAGGTTTAGGTTTTGTTTGTTCAAATCCCTAAATTTAAATATGGGCAATAATATTAATAGTGATGCTTGCAGTAGCAAACACCCTTAATTACAGCTACTGTTACACTGGTTTACTCAGTGTATGTTCATTCATCTAACACTCACCTCAGACAAGTTGATCTTTTGATAGGACACAGGCAAAACGTGATCCCATGTGATTTTCACTATCCAGGATGGAGTAAAGGGGGGGTTGCCCCTTTGAGTCTCAAATCTGCTAACATCTTGTGCTGTTCGGTTAAATACTGTCTCAGCGTAGATGTCAGATATATTGAGCAGACTGTATTCCTGTTGGATAGAAAAGGAGAATGTTTAAGATTTCCCTTCTGGTACCCTGCTAAAAAATCCAACATAGACAGTCAGCAGAATAAGGTATGTTTTGTATGCTGGGACCAACATAGGATGCTTGTTGCTGGTTTTCTGGTCCCCAGCAAGGGAAGTGGGCCACCAGCTAGACCAACACTATACCAGCTCTAAGCAGCATAAACCAGCCTTAACCAAAATGGAATTCATGCTTGGTTTATGCTGAATTTGTCAACAGGGTAATTACCACAAAGAGAAGTGGTTGTACTTTACAAAAAAAGAAAAGGGAAATTAAAGTAAAACTTAAATATATATTTTTAATATATTTATATAGGATAGTTTGCCCAAAAATGAAAATTCTGTCATTAATTACTAACCCTCATGTTGTTCCAAACCTGTAAGATTTTCGTTCATCTTTGGAACACAAATGAAGATCTTTTTGTTGAAATCTGAGAGATTTCTGTCCCTCCATAGACAGCTACGCAACTGACACTTTGATGCTTCAAAAAGTTCTTAAAGAGATCGTAAAACTAATCCATATGAATTGAAAGGTTTAGTCCAAATTTTCTGAAGAGGCAAGATCGCTTTATATGATGCTTTTATTCATATATGAAAACTGATCAGCGAACATAAACGGAAAGTCAACCGAACCTGCTTGACATGCGAGAACAAACAAACGTGCTGCATAACAGACAAAAGAATGAACCTCATTGGTTCTCGCATGTTAAGCAAACATGCTTCAGCTTTTGTTTAATACAAATGATGTGTGAGTTGATGAATGTTTATATGTGAATTAAAGCCTAAATTCAATCTGTTCATCATATAAAGCCATCATATAAAGCCAGGGACAGAAAGCTCTCAGATTTCATCAAAAAGATCTTCATTTGTGTTCCAAAGAGGAACAAAAGTCTTACAGGTTTGGAACGACATGAGAGTGAGTAATTAATGACAGCATTTTCATTTTGGGGTGAACTATTCCTTTAAATTAATTTATCCTATCTCAATTTAACTTACATAGAAAAAAATATGTACACTATTTGTATACCGAGTCTGAAAAGTATGAAAACTGTGACTCTTTTAACCTTGTCAACAAACTGTCTCAACTAGTGGTGTGAGTTTAGGCTGAGACTATCTGTACAACCAATGGCAGACAGGTGAAATGTTTGTGAAACCTGTTTGAAAATATTAATTATTTTACTGGAGATGCACCTAAAACCCAAGTCAACAAGTCACTGAATTTCAACTGCCAAAATCTGATTTTTATATTATTAAATTTTGCATTATTTATTGCAATGCTAACCTGGTATAGCAGTTTTCCATCTCCGAGGGTAAGGTCAGTATCATCCCAAAACACTGCCAACATGGGAAGACCCTCATTACCATGGAATCCACCTGGGATTGGAGCAGGGAACAACAGTTTCTCATTCTCACTGACCGACTGGAACTGCACCAAGCCGTTATCTGAAAACTGAAAAGGTTCATATATCAAACTCTTATGAACTTTTAAAATGTGAATAGAGGTAAGGCTAACTGTACATAGCCAAATTATGTCCTGAGTTATTTATGGTATATTAGTGTTGACATTTCAGATTAGCCTGTTCACCATTAAATTGCTATAAAAATGAGAACAGTTAATCGTGAATGCTTACAAACAGCCGCTCATATAATTTCCCCATGAATGGAAAGCCTGCAGGAGGAGAGATGTATGGAGAATTTCCATCTGCCACTATAATTGGTAACACAGCATCACCTACTTCCTCTCCAAATGGATACAGGTCAGTTTCTGTAAAAATATATACAAAATGCACCCAAAGGGGACAAGGTTTGGTTGGTTAGCATGGGTAGTTAGCCACTGCTGGTAGATGTCATAAAAACACCATTTGGTCAAAAAAAAAAAAAAAAAAATCAGTGTGATTAGGTTGACCAGAGCAAAAAAAGTTCTCTGTCTGGAAAGTTAGTTTGATGTAAGTTTGTTTTAAGTTTATGTTTATTAACTCTGCATGGATGGTCATGTGATGGCAGTCAAAATGGTGGCTACCATAAGAGAGTAACACCCAACATAAAGGATCAACATTAAGAGGAAGTCCTGATATGACTGGAGTCCTCATGTAAAGTGAGTGTGCACTTAGTGCATCAAAAGTATTTTATTCAGTATTTCTTTAACTATTAAATTATTCTTGTGATTTGTGAATACTACATATTAAAAACAAAGAGATGGAGACAGAGAGAGAGTGAGGCAAAAAGAGAGAATAATAAATACGGAATATATATATGTATTATTTTACATAAATTATTTTTCATGACTGTAATAAAATACCCCACCCATTTGTGTCAGCTGTGGGCTGTCAGTATCTCCAGTAGAGCAGGCACAGCTGTAAGATCCTATAAAATTGGTGCATGTTCTGTTGCTATGACATACGTCAGGTGAAAGACATTCATTCCGGTCTATGCATCCACCCAATCCATGCCCATTTCCGAGTGAGGCATCCCATCCGTTGCCACATTTGCACTGAAACCCACCTACAGAGTTGTAGCATGAGGCAGCAGGATGGCATCCACCCCTACTGGACTGACATTCATCTAGATCCACACAAAGAGACCCTAATGCAATAAGACCTGGTGCACATACACATATATATGACCCAGGGGTATTGATGCATTGGCTTGACTTGTGGCAACGTAAGGACGATGTGGAACACTCATCAATGTCTTTACAGTACGTCCCATTCCCAGCGTAACCTAAGCGACACTGGCATGTGAAAGACCCCACTGTGTTCCAGCATCTTGCCAAGGGGTGGCAGGTTGTGTTATTTGCACATTCATTGTTGTCTATGCAGGTACCATTTTCCTCATGATGTCCCTGTGGACAGGAGCACCGGTATGATCCAGGTTTATTGATGCACACCTGATCAGGACGACAAGTTCTGTTCAAAAGGCATTCATTGATATCTATACACTTTGGACCCTGAGCCTCAAAACCAGATGCGCATGGACACTGAAAAGACCCTGCTGAGTTTACACATACAGCATTAACAGTGCAGGGACTTTCATCTGCCAGACATTCATCAATGTCTTGACACTCTGTTCTGTTTAGAAGGAAACCCAAGTTGCAGTCACATTTATAAGACCCAGGGATGTTGACACATGTAGAGTGAGGTTGACATATGGATTCATTGTTTGATCCTGAACACTCATCTTTGTCAAGACACTTAGTGTCATTGCTCCAGAATCCCATGTCACAAACGCAGAGGAATGAGCCTATTGTGTTAATGCAAGTCCCATTAGTGCAGAGTGGCCCAAACTCTGGGTGCGAGCACTCATCTATGTCCTCACACTGGGTACTACTGGTACCATTGGAGGAGAAACCATCTTCACAAAGGCACAGAAACGAACCTTCAGTGTTGATGCAGATACTGTGGTTTGAACATGCGGAATTGTTCAGGCATTCATCAACATCCTCACAGACTGTCTGATTACCGGTATACCCATCCCAGCATTCACAAAAATACCATCCCACTGTGTTTTGGCAGTAGGAGGCATTTGGGCACTGTGCTTTCCCTGTGGCACATTCATCAACATCCAAACAGAGAGAGTTGTTAAAGTAGAGGAAACCATTGTTACATGGACAATTATACCCTCCCTCTTGATTGTAGCATGTGCTGTTGTCTGGACAAATAAAGTTTCCTACACTGCACTCATTTATGTCTTCACAGTGTGTCCCATTGTACTGGTAACCTTCCCAGCAGTCACAATGATAGGATCCTTCTGTGTTGAAACAGGTGGACAACTTTGGGCAAGCTCCTGATTGTGAACATTCATCTATATCCTGGCAGTCTCTACCATTTCCACGGAACCCTTCAATGCAGGAGCAATAGTTTGACCCACGGATGTGTTTGCACTCAGCATGGGTGTTGCATGCATTGGTTACATTCTTACAGTCTTTCTCATTCATGCAGGTACCCAGATCATAGACCAGACCAACGGTGCATGTGCAGGTATATGTTCCAGGAAAGTTTTGGCAGGTCATGTTGTTCCTGCAGACTGAAGGTGACAAGCACTCATCCACATCCTCACAAGTAAACCCATCTCCCAGATATCCCTCCATGCACTTGCAAATGTAGGAGCCCTCTGTGTTGTTGCACATGGCGAGAAGGCTGCAGTTATGAGGCAAAGTTGAGTTTTCATTACACTCGTCCACATCTTGGCAATCAAACCCAGACCCGGTCATGCCAAAGGGACAGGTACACTTGTAGGAACCAGGGGAGTTAGTGCAGCTGGCAGCTGGATGGCATCCTCCATGTTGGGATTGGCACTCATTAATGTCTATAAGTCATCCAAAATGGGACAGGGTCAGGAAAAAAAATCCCTAAAAGACTGAGAAGAGAGTCCTCAAGCAAGCAAAGAAATGCACAAAGGAATTTTAAAATGAGAGAAGGTCTTACCAGAGCAGTTTTTTCCATCCCCAGTGAAGCCATTGAGACATAAGCATAGGTGACTCCCAATGGTGTTGACACACTGCGCAAACTTGCTGCAGTTATTGACTCCAGATTCACATTCATCCACATCTGTACGGTTGGAGAAAGAATAACATGAAAAAAAAATACTTAAAGTGCATTCAAGGTAAATATTTTATTAGTTCAAAAATTTCCTGGATAACTGAACCCATGACCTCGGCTTGTGAAAATCAAAATTATTTTTTAATCACATGTGAATCGCAATTACCTATGCATTCTGTTCCATTAAGACGGTAGCCCACTTTGCATATGCAGTCAAAGGATCCTTGGTTATTGACACACTGTGTCTCTTTCTTTGGGCACACATTTTCTTCACATTCATCAATGTCCGAGCAAATGAGTCCATCCCCTTTGAATCCCACATCACACACACACTGATACCCTGAAGGTGAAGGATGACAAAGTCCATGTGGATGGCAGGCAGGATCACATTCACGACTAGGGAGGACACAGGAGTTGTTGTATGCTACTGTGCCATTCAGACAAGAGCAGACATATGCTCCAGGGGAATTGACACATACAGAGATGTCTGGGCAAGTATAATTTGAAAGGACACATTCATCTACGTCTGTACAGGTGAAACCATCTCCATTAAAGCCCTGGTGGCATATACACATAAATTCTCCAGGATAATTATAGCAATTGGCTTGTAGATGGCACATACCCTCAATTGCACATTCATTTATATCCTCACATGTTACACCATTTCCAGAGAAGCCATGTTTGCAGGTACATGAGAAGGAGCCTGCTAAATTCAAGCATGTGCCATTCTGGTGACAAGGTTTCTCGTTTTCACATTCATCAATATCAGAGCAGTCTAAAGCATCACTGGCCCGAGTGAAGCCTTCTTTACACTGGCATGCATATGACCCTTCCATGTTTGAGCACTGCTCATTGGTGCCACAAGCCTTTTCAGGTAGCTGACATTCATCTATGTCCTGGCAGATGGTATGATTGACTAGCTGAAAGCCTGAGGGGCAAATGCAAGAGAAAGACCCCTTACTGTTGACACATGTTGATCTGTTTCTGCAGCCACCATTATCAACAAGACACTCATTCACATCTGAGCATTGCAACACACCATCCCCTGTATATCCCACCATACAGCTGCAGTTGAATTTTCCTGGTACATTAATACAGAGTGCATTAACATGGCACCGCTTTTCTATGGCACACTCATCCACGTCATTGCATACTAATCCATCACCCTCGAAACCAGCTATACATGAGCAGATGAATGAACCAGGTAAGTTTTCACAAGAGGAGTAAGGACTGCAATGTCTTATGGCACATTCATCCACATCCAGACACTGGTTTTGACTAAAGTTGTAGCCTTGACCACAGTCACAGAAGAATGAACCTGCTGTGTTGACACACGCAGCATTACTTGGGCAAATGTTACTGGTGGCACATTCGTTAATGTCAGTACATTTTGTACCCGTACCCAGAAAGCCAGAGCGGCAAGAACATTGGTAGCTTCCCAGCAAATTGGTACATATTGCATTGGGGTCACAGTTGTTCTTTCTATCACACTCATTAATGTCCACGCATGCCAAGCCATTTCCTACAAATCCTTCAGGACAGGTACAACGATATGTGCCTGGCAAGTTTTTACAATCAGCAAATGAGCTACAGATGTTAATTTCACATTCATTGATGTCCTCACATGTCTGTCCATTGCTTTGGTAGCCCAAGTTGCAGAGGCAGGTGTAGGATCCTGGCAGGTTCTTGCAACCTTTGTATCCAAAGAAAGCAGAGCACACACCAGGAGTCTCTGAACACTCATCAATATCTAGGCAGAGATAATTTCCATTGCCTTTGTAGCCAGCATTGCATGTGCACACGTAGGATCCAGGGTTGTTGGTGCAAGTGGCATTCCAGTGGCAGATTCCTGGTCTTGCGCACTCATTATCATCTGTGCACTGAAATCCATTTCCACTGAAACCAGACTTACAACTGCAATCTCTTCCTCCATCTCTGTTGGTGCAAAGCGCATTAACATGGCAGCCACCATTATTAGTTTGACACTCGTTGATATCTTGGCATTGGAAACCATCACCAAAATAGCCATTTCGACATGAACAAGTATAACTGCCTAGAGTGTTACTGCAGATTGCTTTTCCATGGCAGCTGTGTAGACCAGTAGTACACTCATCAATGTCCTGGCACTGCACTCCATTGCCCCTGTACCCCATTTGGCACATGCAGACAAATTTTTCATCACGTGTTTTAAAGCAATCTGCGTTGGTGTGGCATATGGTCCCTGCAGCAGCACAGTCACTGAGATCTGCAGCTGTGTAGACAAAATGGATAAAAGATTGGCAAGTCTGGCAATAAGTGACTCTATTCTGACTGTGTTGATCATTCATTCAAGTCTCTATTACTCACCTGCAGTTGTATACCTGAACACAGTATACAGGCACAGAAGGTACAGCAGCAGATTCCTGCAAGAGAATGTCAACAAATATGAAGACAAAAAAATGACCTCACATAATATTATGACACTAGTGCTAGCTATTTACATAGTGCTGGAGAATCAGAGGAAGTCAGTGAACACAGGTGCATTCCCCAGCAAAGGGGTTTTAGCAGCCGCGGTGACTCAACTCACTGCTAAGTTAATGATTCCATGAGCTTTCGTGTTTTCTGAGGAAAATACAAAAGCAAATTTCAATTGTGTCCATTAACCTAGCACCTCAGCTCAGTGTAAATATGCACATAATATGAAACACATAAACAATAAACTATTTTTTTTATTATTATTATTTATTTATTTTTTTGATCCCTGACTATGACTCACAGCTTCTTGGTGTGAGTAATTAGGTGAACCTATTATATAGGTGTGTGTATATCTTTACATCTATAGAGTTACATCTATCAAGTCAAACCAGTTTACCATAACAAAAACAGGGATTTCTTTGTCTTGAGCCTCATTTCATGAGTCCAAAATGGATGGATATACTCAAAGGACCTAATTATTCTAAATTAAAAGAGCTTTATTTGACTCAAAGGCCATGTACACTGCAGCTAAGTTCGGTTGTCAATTACTTTTTAGTGCTTAATCCTGTTCTGTCAGACAGAGGTTTTTTTTTATTTTTTTTTATTGGGGGTGGAGTAAAAAATGTACAGGCTACATACACACTGTAAAGTTTCAGGAGTGACAACCACATTTAAATGCTGTGCGAGTCCCCTAAATCATCGTTCCATCTATGTACAGAGCACGACTCCCACCCGAAGCTGCTAGATTTTACCAAAGTACAGTCGACAAAGGTGTCGTGTTTTGCTTATGCTTGGAAAGGCTGTTTAACAGAGCGCACTCTTGCAATCGAGTTTATGCAGTTATGTGAGCAGCTGTGGTCTTATTGTCAGCATAAATCATTTGGATGTATTTCAGATGTGTGCTTGTTCTTGTATGTTGTTTTTCTAGCAAGATCTGGCAACATGAATGAGTCAAGGCTCGTACCGCTTTCCCTGTGATTTCTTGCACCGCACATAAAGAAGAGAGAAACATTTCTAATGCAAGTTAAACTATGCCATTAACAACTAGTTTTTCAGTTCAATTTCATAATGCGGTTAATGCGGTTGTAGAATGTGGTTGTCACTCCTGTAAATTACTGCATTTACACAAATTCTACGCAGTGTGTATGGAACCGAACTGAACAACTAGTTGTTAATGACATAGTTAACTGGTATTAGCACCGTTTAACAAGGTGTCAATTACGCAGTTTCGAGAGTGAGTTGTGTTCTGTACACACATGGAACGATAATATAGGGGACCCACACCTGCATTTAAATGTGGTTGTCACTCCTGAAACATTATAGTGTGTACGTGGCCTGGCCTTTAAAGAAACCTAAGGCATCCTACTGCTTTAGAAGTAGTAATTTATTCCACTATTTTCTGTGATAACCATTGTCCTCATCTCTGCTTTTACTTTAAGTTTAGATTATAGTGTATCTGATTATAGCATAGTTCCCTAAATTTGTGTTAATTCATTGACTTGATTATGTTTGGAAAGTTCTATTTTAAAGAATTCCTGGTACCATTGAGAAAACACAGACAGTGTGAGACAAACAATTTCTCAAATTTGGTAACTAAAGTCAACATGTATGGTGCTCTGAATAGGAAAAATTATAATCCTTGATCTCTGACTATTACATGCTGTGGGTCAGATTCAGCCATTGTCTGTCTGATTAAATCTCTAGAAATATGTTGTGTGTCGGATTCAAATTACGTCAAGACGTGTCTCTAGCATACTAAGAATTTACTGGAAAGAACATCCTTTTCAACATTACAACAATGAACATCACAACCCAAAAGGCACATTTACCACTACAGATTGGAATTATGTTTCCACTAAAATTACCCATTTAAAACAATTTTGAGACAATTGTTATGTAACAGAATATAAAATAGTATTTTCTAAAGATCTATATCCACATATCAAATTGAATTTTATCAGCATTCAGAACATTCACATTGAGAAATAGTTTATGTGTATCAGAATGTAAATCTGGAACTCATATGACAGTATGATTAGAGTAAACTGCTATTTGCCTAGTTCCTTATTTGTCTGGAAATAAAACATGAGTGATAGCTTACAAATCTTCTTAGACATATAGCACTTAGTACTTGTACAGAAATAAGTGAACAATTCCCACTGTTACTGTAAAAGAAAACAAATTAAGCCTGAGAAATAAAATGCTAAATTTAAATGAGTACTTACAACATATCCGACTGATGGCTGGTTCTCCTATAAGGCAGACATTAGGATACAGAGCAAGTAGGTCTCTTTCAGGCTTCGGAAGGTGTGTGACTTCGCTTCTCTATGGACTCTTCTGCCCAAGTTACAACACTTTGTTCTTCCTGGTAAAAAGTATAATGATCCATCTGAGCACCAGTGACATCCTAAACCAGCACAATAGGGAACACCCATATATTGCTATGATTATGTTTCTCTCTCCTAGTAAGTGTACTACTCCCATTGGGCTTTGACTTGCCTCTGGGTGTAAAATAAAGGCTGAGACAATAGAGAACATAATTCAATAGTTAGTGTTTTGTGTTGAGAGTATCTTTACCTCATGCACAAATACAAGATTATTATTACCAGGATAGACTGGACTAAAAAATCAGCCCTGGACTCATAGCTTCACAGCCCATCACAAACCCTGGTATGAGCATAGCACACATTCTCTATAACACAAAGAATTTGGGGTCCCACTTTATATTAGGTGGCCTTAACTACTTTGTACTCACATCATATAATAAGTACAATGTACTTATTGTGTTCATATTGTATTGCAAAAAACATGTGCTGCTATTGAAGTGGGATACGGGTAAGGTTAGGGTCACGTTTGGTGTTATGGGTAGGTTTAAGGGTTAAGGTGTAAGGGATGGGTCAACAGTGTAATTATAAATGTAATTACAGAAAATTATTACAGATGTAATACATGCAGGTATTTTGAAAAATATAAGTACAATGTAAAAACATGTGGACACAATAAGTGCATTGTATCAAATGATTAATTTGTATGTACGTACACTGTATGTAAGTACATAGTAGCTAAGGCAACCTAATATAAAGTGGGACCGAATTTGGTACAATGTGCATCACATACTCTAAGTATATTTATATGGCCCTATGTTAAGTGGTTTGCCTAGAGAGCAACTTAACTCTTTCCCAGCCAGCATTTTTTTTAAAAAAGTTGCCAGCCAGCACCAGCATTTTTGATCATCTTCACAACATTTCATGGGCCACAGAATATTTTGTTGAATGAATATCTGAACATATAATATGCCAAAAGAAAGAACAGAGACTCTGCTTAAAAAAAATAAATAAATAAATAAAAATCTAGCTTCATCTTGAACATGGTCAGTGCTGATAGCCTTGTGGGCAGCACGCCGACATATAGTGCTGTAGCACTTCGGGCGACCTGAGCTCGAGTCCCATCATAAGGACCTTTCCCGATCCCATCCCCCTCTCTCTCCCACTTTGCTTCCTGTCTGCTTACTGTCCTAACATAATAAAGGTAAAAAAAACACAGCTGAGCCACATTTGTCCAAGACGCCGTTTGAGCATCGGCAAACAACAAATAAACTACGAAAGCCCCGAACCAGCTCTCATCAAATCTGCCTGAGTGGTTTTTTATTTATTTTTTTTTTATAGAATCATGTCATTCTTTTGAATATGGAATATGGTATAAGACAACTGGAGAATAATAATAATAATATTAATAATAATTTAGCGGGCCAGATTATGTTTTATTTTTTAAATCAGTTGCGGGCCGGGTGGAGGGGGAGAGCAGGCCGTAAATGGCCCGTGGGCCTGCAGTTTGAGCCCACTAGTTTATAGCCTGTACTGTTAGCTTTTTATATCTGATGACTTTATTTAGGCTTCAAAATGTATAAATGTTGTGTTAACGTGTAAAGATTATCTTGATAGACAAAACGTCCAAGTGTCATAACCCTTTGTTAAACACAAAGCTTATTTTTGCAATTTTCCAAAAGTCTTTTGGAAAAATGCATAGGCTTTTTGATCGTCGCTAAGGTCTGGGTTGGCCTACAAAAACACATCATCTCTGAGGTACTCTATTACATGCCCCTTTACAGCCCGAGCTGGAATGCTATTTGCTGACGTGATGCAATGAGATCTTACCAATACTGTCACATTTTTTTATTTGTTTTACAGTTTTTAGAGAAGTGCATGACATGACTCAAACGTAATTAATTACTTAATTTAAAAGAAGAAAGCTGTTAAAACATAAAACAACTACAAAAATAAATACAAAATGCACACAAAACCAGTGCTTATAATACTCTGTACAGTCTCAAACTCAATTCCTGGAGGACCAGCTCCAACTCACACCTGCTTCTAGATTCTAGTAATCCTAAAGACCTTAATTAGCTGGATCAGGTGTGTTTGATTATGGCTGGATCAAAACTGTGCAGAGCTGTGGCCCTCCAGGAATTGGGTTTGAGACCACTGCTGTACAGTAATCATTTAACCATCAGCTTGCGTTATTACACTGTTTTCAAAACTTCTCAGTAAAGTGTAAATGTCTTTCTTTACTGCAAATATGCCAAACTACACAAGCCATGCTCTACCTGTTTGCCATAAGTATCGTTCAACAACTGGTTCATTTCATTCAAGAACGACATGTACCAGTTCGTTCAACTCATTCACGAACGAGATCTCTCTCTTTCAGACTCAAAAAAGTCATTCACTGAATTCAACAAATCACATACTCCGTCACATCTCATATTCAAAGGCTATTGGCTCGAGGTTTAGTCATTCTTTGACAGGATGAAACAGTCCACAGAGCTGCGCATTCGCTCACTGCTAATAGTGCCTAGCTGCTGTGGGGGGAAAAATTTCAGTGAACGTAAAATATGAGTCAATGTACTACATGAACGAGAATGATTCGTTCATCATGATTAGTTCAAAAAGAACGTTTTTTTTTTTTTTTTTTTATGAAAAAAAACAAACAATTAAACTGAGAATAGCATAAGACAGTCAGTGTAATACAAAGTGTGACATTAATTAGTAACAGGGGATCTGAAAATAAGGTCATAATATTTTAAATATGTTAATGATTTTGTTTTTTAACAATATAAAACAATCAAATTCCACTTAAAATGCCATAAATATTGGGGATGAATTTAAACATTTTTGTTTATGTATATAAAATTTTGCCAGCAATATGAATAAATTAACAATGTATTCAAGACCTTTGTTAAATGTCACAGTCACGGTCCGTCTCACCTTCCCCAAACTCCATTTCCCAGCATCGTTGGTATCGTTTAAAACACTTACCTGCCTGCCTCCATCTGTGTGCCTGACAGAAGACCAGACCCTATGCAGAGCACCACGGATTCTGGCTGGGAATTCACCAGACAGATAGCGGTGGTGACAGCCGCAGTCTGTTCACGTTCATAGACAAGTACTGTAGTTTCATCCAGACCAGCTCCCTGGATGATGAGCGAATCAAGAACCTGTATAAGATTGGGACAAATTTCGTTAATTCCAGGGAGCTCCCCGATCTCACCGGATTGAACTAGTAGGCCAGCACCGCCATGGCTTCCCAAACTGTCTGATCCTCCTTGGCGCCCCGGTCAGCCAGTACAGTCCTAGAGACGGCCTACCCCGTATCACCCAGATCACCCGTCATGTCTCCAGGACGCCCTACCTCCTGGTTATCTATCTGTGGTGGGAGGACAGGCCTACTGGTACTGTCACAGTCACCATCCGTCTCACCTTTCCCAGACTCCATTTCCCAGCATCCCTCTGGTTCCTCACCTGTACTCACTCACCAATCAACTGCACCTGTAAGCCATCACCATTGTTAGCACTCTTCAGCACACCACTACTTAAGCCCCATGTTTACTCCACCACATGGTCTGGTCTCGTCTATGGTTAGCACAACATTATACGTACCTTCGACTCCTTGCCTGCTACCTACCTGGATTACCTGCCTTCTGTGTACTCCCGTCTGCCATCCGTCTGCCATCCGTCTGCCATCCGTCTGCCATCCGTCTGCCATCCGTCTGCCATCCGTCTGCCATCCGTCTGCCATCCGTCTGCCATCCGTCTGCCATCCGTCTGCCAAATCCGTGCCTCTGTTCTAAATCAACACCCTGTTTAACACTTACCTGCCTGCCTCTGTCTGTGTGCCTGACATTAACATTGTTTTCATAGTACACAATAATATCCTTTAAGGGAAATGGTATTTATCCTTTACTAAATTAGTTCACGAATGTAACATCACGGCTGCGTTCTGTTCTGACATAGGTTGCAAGATGTTTTTTTAAATGGAAACGGTGGTGCGTTGAATACCCTGAACAGGTCATTCTTTGTGTTCTTTTTGAAGAATTTATTTATTTCTCAATTCTAATTTTATTTCTAGTTCCCTTTCGTGGGAACTATCAACGCTGCGTGAAACGAATTGGGAACCTTCTGCGTGATATCGTCATTGAAGCACTCCTGTATCCAACCAATCGTGTAACGAGACGTCAGAGACAGGTGACGTCACGGACCAGGAAACTATAAAGCATGCCCGGATGCAGAGAACACTAGCTTCTGCTATCTTCAGCAAGCGCTCCATGTTATCCCGTGTGTCTTATTTAGTGTTTGTCTGTCTTTCCATTGTTTTGGTTTCACTCTTCGTCTGAGGACAAGAGTTCCAGCAACACCTGCATATATCTGAGATCGCTGTTTGTGCGTTTTATTTAGTGTTTGTTTGTCTGACTTCTCTTTGTCTGAGGACAAGAGTCTCACAACACTATATATATATATATATATATATATATACATATACACACACAATAAGACACAATATATATAAAATGGCGGATGAAGGCAAGCGATTCAGGAAGTGTGCTTCTCCCTGTACTCGTTATATTCCTGACGGGGATACACACGATATGTGTGTCGTTTGCCTGGGGGTAGAGCACGCGCAGGCAGCTCTCAAAGTCAAAGTCAAAGTACCTTTATTGTCCCACAAGGGGAAATTGGATTTGCAGCAATGCTCCACATAAAACACATAACATACAACAACACTCACCAACAAAAACCAACCAGCAGAGAAGGAATTCACAGTAACGCCCAATGTACTTAATGTGCAAATAAATAAATAAATAAATAAATACAGGACACGATCAAGTACAAAAATGCAATGTGCTAGTTATTACAAAGTGCTAAGTGCCATTAAGGTGCCTCACAGCTGACGGAATAAAAGATATTTGCATCCTCTTTGTTTTGCAGCTAGGAACTCGATAGCGCCGCTCAGAGGGCAAAAGCTCAAACTTTATTCTAAGGGGATGATCCTGTGATTGAGCTATAACTCTAGCTTTCCTCTGGACCTGTTTTATGTATAACTCTCCAGGTTGAGCCTGACTTCTCCTGGAAATCTTGCTCGCCACTCGAGGGAGAGTGCACTGTGAAAAGCTCACCCTCAGAGTGTTGAGATCTCGCCGGGCACTCTTTAATAATAAAGAGAGTGCCTTGGTCGGTGTTCCCCATGGATCGGGTCCGCCCTATTTCGCCCTTTAACTGCCAGACCCAGAGTCTCTCCTGCCATGGTGGAAGCACACCCAGCGGTTTCTTCCCCTCGGGGACAGACATCGGCGCTTCACCCATCTTCATCTGAGGATGTTGATGTGATGAGCGTCAACGTAGGGGAAGAGGAACCGCCATCCTCTTCCCCCGCACATGAGGAGCTCTTTGGGGTAGTGACCAGAGCTGTAGCCAAACTGAATATCAGCTGGCCAGAAGCAGAGCGGGGAGATGTAAGACAGAAAAGCAAGCTTGATGAATGCTTCCTCCCCGCGCGGGCACTACCCCAACGTCGGTGTTTACTGTTCTTTCCAGTTCTACACACTGAGGTGTCTAGATCTTGGAATAGACCGGTCCAACATCGAGTTTTCAGCCCCCAGACTTCGGTCTATAGTAACATCGTGGGGCTGAAACAGCATGGTTATGCGGTGATGCCCCGGGTTGAAGAGACGCTCGCGGGCTATCTCTCGCCTGAGTCGGCATCGTCCTTAAAAGCACCGACGCTGCCCACCAAGCCCCTTAAAACTACATCTAACTTGGTGGGCAAGGCTTATGCGGCGGCAGGTCAGGCAGCAGCGTGTCTTCATACCAAGGTGCTGCTGCAGGCTTACCAAGCTGACCTGCTGGGGGAAATTGATACCAGCGGGGAGGCCACATTCGAGTGCATCCAGGAACTGCGCATGGCGACAGACCTGGCTCTCCGTGCCACCAAGGAGACGGCTAAAGAAGTGGGCCATTCTATGGCAGCCCTGGTGGCCACGGAGAGGCACTTGTGGTTGAACCTCTCTGACATAAGGGACAGAGACAAAGCTGCCCTTATGGATGCGCCGCTGTCTCCTGCGGGCCACTTCGGCGTCGCAGTTACAACTGTCGTCGAGAGGTTCCAGGAGACCAAGAAACAATCTGCGGCATTTCAGAGGTTCCTCCACCGCCGGTCTAAAGTCCCCGCCGAGACTATTGAACGGGAGCAGTCTCGGTCCACAATGAACTTCTCAACGCACCACAGAGCGCAACAGAAAGTGAGTGTGGCCGCCCGTGCTCCCCCACGTAGATTCTGGGGACAGGGGTGAGCCACACAACAGGAGCCTTCCCAGGGCAAGACGGACCTGCGGGCCATCATTGTAGCGCGGAAGGCTTCTAAAAAGCGGTCCTGATATCTGTGGGTCAGGACCCAGGAGGGCAGCCCCCGTCTGGAGGAAGTTTGGTGTTAATACATCTGACACCCGCTTCCCTCCAGCGCCCTCCGGGGACCACACCATATCTGTCATCCAGTATGCGTCAGGTCCCCACCGATCTTCCGAGGAACTTCGGTTGTCACTTGATTCGGCTGACTTCTGCCGGCATGCCGTTTCAGAGCGCCGAGCCAAGTGCTCAAAAAACACCAGAGGCCAGTCTCGAGAGACTGGTTCCCTTAGTAGATTTTCTAGAAGAATGGAAAACTCTACCGAATATATCAACTTGAGTGCTGCTCATTAGGGATCGACCGATATGCATTTTTCAGGGCAGATGCCAATACCGATTATTACAGATCAAGGAGACCGATAACTGATATTTTGAACCGATATGTGTCTAGTGTAAAAATGAAAATTAATGTCAAAATTAAGAATAAAAAGGCCTCTGACAAAGACTCTCTTTATAATTATTTTAACACATCTTTAATTCTGAGAACTGTTCATAATAACAACATTAATATTAATAATAACAACAAACATAAAAAGTGCTGGGAGCATCCATCAGCAGCATTCTGTAAACTAAGTAAAACTGCATAATGGTAATTCTGAATCTGTATGATAAATTATTTTGCAATCATGTTAGAATAAAGCAATATTTCTCCAAATATGCACAATTTTTTTGACTAAGAGCCCTAACGGAACGGACGCTGTTCAGTGAAGCTATGTAAACAACACAAAAAAAACCCCGCAGCTGACGTGAGTGAATTCATTCGTGTTGATAATCTATTCACAATATAACGTTAAGTTGGCCGAATGGTGAGAGAAGTAGGTTTTAGTTTCACTATCTCAGCACTGATGTGATGATCCATTAAAGCATATCACTGCAATGACGGACATTGACCGGGAATTCACAGTATAATAACTGAACGGGGCTTGTCATCATAAATCGATTATATTTAGGTGTTTTGCAACTTCAGTGTAGTGATTTATTGCAACTTCAGGAATGTTTACTGCATTCTTACCTTCGAGAGATAACTTATTGATGTGTGATGATGATCACTGAAGCAGCTCCTGTGCTTTCGGTGTGAGAGCGGAACATTTTCCAGCCGCGCCAGCCGTATTGATTGGCCAGGCTCGTGACTCCCAACAAATCAGACGGACGATGGGCAGGGCTTAGTCTAGGCCACAGAGCAGTGCGCTCTGACTGAGGTGGCTGGATCAGTGCCAGATCGTGCATTTCAAAATAAAATGGTTTTATCAGCAAATCGGTTTTGAAAATGGCCGATGCCGATAACAATAAAAATGCTTAATATCGGCGCCGATAATCCGCCATGCCGATAATCGGTCGATCCCTACTGCTCATGATAGAAAAGGGTTACAGAATACAGTTCGGGTCTCGCCCGCCCAGATTCAACGGGGTCCTTCCCACAGTGGTGACCCCCAAGCAGTCTCTGGTTATGGAACAGGAAGTTATGACACTTTTACAAAAAAGAGCTATAGAAAGGGTTCCTCCTCCCAGCAAGCTGTCAGGTTTTTATAGCCGCTACTTCATAGTTCCAAAGAAGAATGGAAGACTTGTACAGAAACTGAAATTCAAGATGCTTAAACTCAAACAGTAGCCTGGGTGCCAGCCCCGAACCCCGCCCACAACATTTTTTGGACGGGAAGTTCGGTCTGGACTCGATCCATTGTGAGGTAATTATGCTCAGGGGCCCAGAAGGCCGAGCCAATCAAATTGCCAGGGCGGGCTTTAATCGATGATGGACAGGCTATCTGCGGTTACGTCATCAAAGAGCGCTTGGGTTGAATTGGTTTTCACCAACGATGACTGCAGCTGGAGAGGTAAGATGTTTAGATTCCGCTATCACGTCTGTAATAAAAGAAATCGACAGCGCATTAATTTTAAAAGACGAACAAAGAACCGCAATCAAGGCATTTGTCGATGGGAAAGATGTGTTTGCCGTCCTTCCAATGGGATTCGGCAAACGTTTAAGTACAAGTTCAACATACGTCACTTGCTGCGTTGCTCTGATTGGTTGTAGGTCTATCCAATTGAGTGCAGAGTTGTTTTTTTTAACTGGTTCGGTTAAGACACGCCCCATAATTCAAGTGCAATGGAGCAGTATCAGACTCACATTCTGCCTAGAATATGAGTATGACGAAGTCAGGCTACTCAAACAGATCATTCCCCAAATCAGGTCAGAGGACTGGTTTGTGACGATAGACTTGAAAGATGCATACTTTCATGTGTCCATCCATCCTTCTCATTGGAAGTTCCCCAGGTTTGCTTTCAGGGACGAAGCTTACCAGTACAAGGTTCTTCCATTCGGCCTATCATTATCACCCAGCACATTCACGAAGTGTGTGGATGCAGCCCTGGCTCCCTTGAGACTCCAGGGCATCCGCATACTGAATTATATTGACGATTGGTTGATTCTAGCTCGCTCAGAGCAACAGACAGTTCAACATCGAGATGTTGTTCTGTCTCACATGAAAAGGCTTGGGCTGAGGCTCAATGCCAAGAAATTCTTGTGCCTGGAAGAAAGAACAAAATTTTGTCTGTTCTGGTTGATTAGCAGGTTTTCTAGCTTGATGTCGCTGTGGAAACACCTCTTTCGCAGCTTATTCGTGCAGCAGTAACAACTTGATGCATCACAAGTCATGCTTTCGACTCACTAATTCTGCCACCATGCTGCACTAAATAATGCCGTAGATCTTTGCAATGCGTGGGCCGCTCTATGACCAGTATGTACTCATTCTGAGTCTCATACCAGTCCAGCAGCTTTATTATTTGAGGAACACTGGGGCCTTTACTCACACGAATCATCATGGCGACCTCATTTGGAAGGGACTTTCCAAATAGACTCTACAGGAAAGATAAAAGTTACACGAAAGTGAGATAATTAGGTTATGTGATGTAACTCATCTGAATTACTACAACAGAATTATGTCCTTAGTAGGTTTGAAGACTTGTAACTTAAATTTAACTGGAAATAGTTACTGAAGTTGAGGTCATATTTACGGCTGATTGTCAACATTTTGCGGGGCAAAGTACAGTCATTTTAATGGGAATCTACACAATTTTTTGTGAGGGTGAAGAATTTTGCATGAGGGTGAAGAAATTCCACACATTTTCTGCTTGTTCATGTTGGTCATATGAATTTGCCGCGCTGTCCAACAGAAAGCTGCTTGGTTTGAAAGTTTATAAGCTATTGACAATGGACCTTTGTTGCCTGCAAAATTTTGTTAAAATATCCTATCACTAATGTGACCATGTACTCTGAGAGTAAGAAAATGAAGGGAGCAGCAGCATACTTACAAGTCGGCCCTTTTGAAAGCATTCTTTCTTCGTCACATATTTGAGTGCCACCTATTTTCCAAGAGAAAGAAAAACAGAAAGATTGTTTTAGTGAGAATGGGTTACAATTAATTAATTATCTGTGCAGAGGTCACATGATTCCATTAATGAACATTGATGTAATTTTTAATGAATTTAAAGAGTACCAAATCCTTTTGCTAGCAAGTAAGGAAACAAACCTGTCGTGAATCAGACAATCGGGTTCCTTCAAACACTCTTCCAAATCCTCCTTGTCCGAGAATTCTACCGGTTTCATAGTCCTGGTTGATGTCCCCTGTAAAAAAAAAAAATAAATATTATATACATACAGTATAAACCATAAAATTAAAGAACACTTTAAAAATGGACATATTATTTTGGTGTTATGGGGCCTCACACAACCAAAATCTATCCTCAGTCCAGAAAAAGACATTATTGTTTGGTATGTGGTAGTAAACTGACCTCTCTTTGCCTTTGAACTTAAATGGATAAACTCAACATAATTTTTCCAAAAAATTTTGTCCGATGGCAAAAGAGCGATGAGGTCCTCCTCATTAATGGATGACACAGTTGAAGAACTACTGTTGTTTGTGTTGATGTGCTCTTGTTCTTGGTCTTTCTCCACAGCGCTGAAGGAAGACACACAGCTGTACACTGAAGTGTTGCTGTTCTCTTCAGCTTCAGCTTAGTTAACTTTCTCCACAGCGCTGAAGGAAGACAAACCGCTGTACATTGAAGTGTTGTTGTTCTCTTTGGGCACGTCTTCGTTAACTTTCTCCGCAGCGCTGAAGGAAGACACATGGCTGTGCACTGAATTGTTAGTGTCACTTTTCTCCTCAGCTTTGTCCAGTGACGGAACAATGTTGTTGCAGCTCGGACCACTGATGCTCTGGGTGTTGTTCTTCTGTTCAACTTCACCATCAAAGCATCTCTGAGGTGTCTGGCTGCTGTCAATTCTGCACTGACCCTGTTGGGCTTCGATGGTCGTTTTCTTGGATTTCCGAGAAAAAGACCATCTAAAAAGCCTCCTTCTCTTCTTTTCTACTCTCTCTGGTACAGGCGTTGGTGACATACATGCTGAGGCATCTTGCACTGCAATGCAGCTGCGAGATGTGCACTGCCCCATTTGCACTGCTACAAATCAAGTGATATAACACACAGGTCAAGTGATATAACACAATTTGAGAGACTTTTCACCACAGATGTACTACAATACTAGTCAGATCAATTTATACACCAGAAAACAATTGAACTACGTTACAGCCGCAGCGTTCCAATTTGTCCACAAGTTTCCGCGGGGCGCTACTGTAAAAAAGAACGTGGGTACAACTTCCGGTGAGGCGGCGGAAGTAGTATACTGACGGTATTTTGTGTGGTAATTAGCGAGGAGGCCAAGTATTTTACGGATGATTTAGTTTGTAAAGTTGCAAAAAATGTCTTTACTGTGCTCAGGGACAACATGTGCTGTGCGTGGCTGTACATACAACCGGACGAAACTAATTCAGTGGCTTAAACGAGAGTGTTTTGAACACAAGCCGAAAACCAAAGCAGAGTGTTCCTGTCAGCGATGGTACAGTTTCCACCGCCTCCCAAATGACGATGAAGCTAAAAGAATATGGCTAAAGAATTTAAATTTAAAAACACCCCCCAAACATCTGTTTGTTTGTTCGTTTCACTTTGTTGACAAGAAGCCAACACAGGATAACCCGTACCCAACGCTCTTTCTTGGCTACGAGAAGCCACTGGAGAAGAGACGCAGACCCAGGACTCGACATGTCACAACAACAGGTAACATTAATGTGATGTCAACTAGCTTGACAGTTGTACATCTTGTATGTTTAAACGTTGCATGTTTATTGTAAAGAAGCCATTTTAAAATCAGACTCTATCTTGCACTGAGTCTGGATTAAAGTTTGACCGCGTTGGGTGAAGCGTGCTTATCTGTTGCACTATTCTGGGTCGCCATCCGTCATCACGTTTTCGCTTTGGAAGGCGGTTGAGTCAAACAATGGTGAACGGAAATTTACGGTTGTTTCTTGGAGATCTCCCGGCTGTCTCTTGGACAACTCACGGATATTGAACTAACTGGAGCTCACAGATCATCTTGGCATTTTCGCTTTGGAAAGCGATTGCGATAAACAACGGTGAAGGGAAGGTTACGGTTGTTTCTTGAAGAGGTCCCGGCTGTTTCTTAGAGAACTCACGGATATTGAACTAACTGGAGCTCACAGATCATCGTGACGGCGAGGATATCGGCAGTTGAGGTTGGTGGCTTTTTCTTGCCCTGCCTGAGTTCTTCGGCTGCTGTTTGCCCGTGGACGGGGCCTGTGTTTCTCGCACTATCGCCTCGACTGTCTGTTCTTTGTTGAGGTTGTGGAGTTGCTTGAGCTAGTTTGTTTTGGAGCTTGTTTGCACGATCTTTACTCCAACGCTGGTATCATGAAGATGCTACTTTTTTGTGCAGTGATTTCTATGCTCGGACTATGGGATATACCAAGGAAGACGGAAGATACAATGATTCACTTGCGTCTCCACATGTATTTGCCAACAAAATGTACGGATAATATTTTCATATTTCGGGCTGTTATTAATTATGTGATAATGGACACAAGGACAAAGAATTCATTTATCTCTACTTTTATTCCTAAGATCTTTTCATCGTACTCTCGTAAAGAACAATGTAATTCTTCACCAAAAAATCTGAGGCAGCGATATATGATAATGCTGTTGCTTTTACTGGCCGGTATTAATCCAAATCCTGGTCCAGTTGGAATTGTTTCAACTCCATTGGATTTTTCAAATAGATCAGGCCTTGGCATTGTACACTTAAATGTTCGTAGCCTGTTGCCAAAATTAGATCAATTACAAATATGGGCCAAGACGACCAAAGCAGATGTTTTGGTTATTTCTGAGACGTGGCTTAAAAAATCAATCTCAAGCCACGATATTGCATTAGAGGGTTATAAAGTGTTTCGTACTGATCGTAAAAGTAAAGGGGGTGGGGTTGCAATGTATATTAAATCAAATTATCAAGTTACTGTTCTTAAGTCAGTTTCTCTCCCTAAACAGTTTGAGTTCTTGGCTATTGACCTGGAATATGGAAAGGATTGTCATTTATGTATAGTTGGTTGTTATAGACCACCTGCAGCTATCAGTGATGCTCTCACCTCATTGTCAACTGTTTTATCTGACCTGATTTCTAAAGATCTTGTATTATTGGGTGATTTGAATTGGAATTGGTTAACATCAAATTCAGAACAGTTTAAAGCATATTGTGATTCTGTTAATTTTAGTCAACTTATTGAATCACCCACGCGACCAAATCATAAGAACCCAAGTCCACTTTAATAGATGTTATATTGACAAATAAACCCCATAAATACACCTATACAGGGGTTTTTCCTGATGATGTGAGTGATCACTGTACTGTTGCTGTTATAAGGGATTGTAAAATTCTCAAAGTAAAATCTAGGTTTATTACAAAAAGGAGCTTTAAACTGTTTGATACACAAGGGTTTTTACATGATTTGTTTTTATCTGATTGGGATAAATTGTTTTTAATACCTGATGTGTCCATTGCATGGAAGTATTTTCACACTTTATTCTTGAAGATTGTCAATGGGCATGCACCTGTTAGGACATTCAGAGTAAAAGGTCGTGATAATCCATGGTTCTCAAATGAATTATCTGAACTCATTCATGAAAGAAATTTGGCTTGGGCCATAGCAAGGAAATCGGACATAGAAAGAGATTGGGTAGCATTTAGAAAATTGAGAAATAAATGTACAGCTCTTATACGTAGATCAAAATCTGAATATTATCTAAATGAAACCTCACAAAATCTTAATAACCCTATAAAATTTTGGAAAACCATTAAATCACTTTCTCCCTCCACGTCATATAATGATTTTCCTGATCAAATTTTGATAAAAGATAGCCTTATTAATAATAAGATGGACATGGTAAATGTTTTTAATAAGCATTTTATTTCTTCAGGTTCAATTTTTAATGAAATTCCTATGAGTGATGTACAAAATCAATCTCCTCTTCTGAGAGAAGATAGCCCTACTTTTAGATTTTCTCTTATTTCACGAAGTGAAGTTTTGAAGGCCTTAAAAAATCTGGACATTAAGAAGTCGGCAGGATCTGATGAAGTTGAGCCATATTTTTTGAAAGTAGCTGCCGAGATTATTGCTGGCCCATTAGCATATATTTTTAATTTATCATTAGAACAGAATGTTCTTCCTGATGTCTGGAAATCTGCTTTGGTTGTACCCCTGCTGAAAGGTGGAGATCCAACCAATTTAAATAATTATAGACCGGTTTCCAAGCTATCAGTGATAGTCAAAATTTTAGAATCTATTGTTAGTGAACAGCTAAAGGAATTTTTGTCTAGAAACAGCATTTTGTTCAGGTATCAGTCCGGTTTCAGAAAGAATCATAGTACGGTAACTGCCACAATGAAAGTTTTAAATGACATTACCTGTGCTTTAGATATTGGAAGATCATGTGCTGCAATGTTTATTGATTTGACTAAAGCTTTTGACACTGTTAATCATGATATTCTTTTATCGCGTTTACATAGTATTGGTCTTTCTGAAACTGCGTTAGGCTGGATTAAGAATTACTTAAAGAACAGGTGTCAAAGGGTGCAAATGAAGGGGTTTCTTTCTGATAAGCTTAGTATTGAATCTGGTGTGCCACAGGGGTCCATTTTGGGTCCCCTGTTATTTGTTATTTACATTGTATATAAATAATCTTGGTGATAATTTATCAGATGCAAGTATTCATTTATATGCCGATGACACTATAATCAACTGTTTTGCATCCTGCATTGATAGCTGTATCTTAAAGTTACAGGAAGCATTTGTAATACTTCAGCGTAACCTTATCTCGTTAAAACTAGCTCTGAATGATAAGAAAACAAAATATATGGTTTTCTCTAGGAAACGTATGTGTGAATCCTCTCTACCATCTCTTTACACTCTGCAGGGTAATTCTATAGAATTGGTCTCTTCCTATAGATACCTAGGCTTTGTGTTGGAAGAGGACTTGTCATTTAAGTTACATATTAAACATTTGTTGTCTAAGTTAAGGTTACAGCTGGGGTTTTACTTTCGGAATAGTGCTTGTTTTTCACAGTCAGCTAAGAGAAAGCTGGTGGAAGCTACTTTCCTACCTGTCCTAGATTATGGAGATATTTTTTACAGAAATTCCACTAAGGCTCTTTTACAATCATTGGACTCTGTTTATCACTCTGCTTTAAGATTCATAACACGTACAGATTATTATACTCATCACTGTGCATTGTATGAAATGGTGGGTTGGCCTTCACTTAATTTAAGAGGGTACAAGCACTAGCTTATATTTGTGTACAAGGCCATAGTTGGCCAGCTTCCTTTGTATATGAGTAGTTTACTGTCTGTCAAAAGTCAGGGGCATAATCTGCGTTCAAGTAGATATATTCTTTTAAATGTTCCCTTAATGAAGTCAGAGTTTGGAAAAACTGCTTTTATTCATAGTGCATCAACTGCTTGGAATGAGATTCAAAGATCATTGAAACTTAATGTATTTATTTCAATTAATGAGTTTAAGTTATATCTTAATCAAACAGTCCAAACTGTCTGCATTTGTTCTTAATTTTGTTTTAGTGTTGGAAATGTGTGTGTTGTGATTATTGTTTGATGTATTTAATTTTACTTTTGTTTTTATTTTTGTTTATTGTGTGCTGCTACCTTGGCCAGGGCTCACTTGTAAATGAGATATCTATCTCAATGTGATTTTCTTCCCTGGTTAAATAAAGGTATAATGATAAAAAAAAAAAAAAATAGCTTGCTAGATTTGTTTATAGTTTTTTTTTTTCTTTCTTTTTCTAAAAAATACCTTAACTGTTCTTCAAATACTTGTTATTAATATATGAAAAACTGTCTGCCATGGTGGTAGACAGGTGGCCTGATGTTTTTACCAATATTACCAATATGAATAACTACCTAAATGAACTATTAAAAACTAATTCAAAATCCATAACCACAATGACATATTACTTAACAATTAGTTAATAGTCCTGTGCCTCAAGTAAAGTCATCATAACACAATGATACCTTTGAAAATTAGCTAATGATTAAAGCAGACAACTGAAAGTTGAAGTACATAGCTTTGACCATTGTGGTAATTAACATATTAATTTACATCATTAGTTAATATATGTTATTAGGGAATTAATACATAAAATGTCATTTAATTACTAGCAGTTCATATGTTACTTAATCTATTAATCATATATAATATTAATTAGTTGCTGATGCAGTAATTATTAATAAATAGTTTAGTTCTTGGTGAGTCATGCATTAGTTAACCGTTATTTAATGCATATTAGTGCACCTGTATTGTAAGGTGTTACCAAACAAATCATCATTGAAGGACTAAACACAAAAACCATGGACTGCCACTGCTAAATATGTACTTAATGTATTCCCTGCAGATGAGCCTGATGTGATGGAGGTTTCTGGGGAGCCAGACCCTACCTCACCGACTTTCCATGATGCCCAAACACAGTGGTCAGACTCAGCAGTGGAAGACCACACCTACTCCAAAGGCACTACCATCACATGTGGTATGACAACTTCACCATCCTCCAGGTCGCTGCTTGTTGCAGATGTTGTATTGAAAAACGATGAAGACTGTCTGCTGTACACAGGGATTCTACTACTTGAATTCAAAACCCTTGTGTCTTGCTTGCAATGTTTTGCTCCCACATCATCAGCATTTTCTCAGCAGAGGACCAAATCCTGTTGACAATGATGAAGCTCAGACAGAACTTTGTTATAGCTGATTTAGCAAGGCGCTTCAAAATGTCACCAGGTCAGGTCAGTAAAACACTGAAATTCTGGCTAGATATGATGGCTGAGCACACCCAAGATCTCATTCCATGGTTACTTCGCGAAATGATAAAGGCCACTTTGCCGCAGGTTTTTATGGACAATTTTCCAAACACAACATGTGTAATTGACTGTACAGAAAGTATCTTGCAGAAAGCTAAAAATCTGGACTCAAGAACAGAATCTTACAGTCACTACTATGCTAGCAACACGGTCAAGTATCTCGTAGCAACTGCTCCATCTGGAATTGTTATGTATATTTCAGAGGCATATGGTGGCAAATGTAGCGATAGATTCATCACGCAGAACTCTGGATTTCTCGACCATTTGCGTGCTGGAGATGAGGTGATGGTGCACTGTGGCTTCACCATCAGAGACCTGCTAGAGGAACGGAACGTTCGTTTGACCACGCCAGCTTTTACTCGCAAGAAATGCCAGCTACAAATGAGCAGGTCTCACATGCACAAGACGAATTGCTCATTCATATTGAGCAAACAATCAGGCGTCCAAGGTATACAGGATACTCTCTCAAACTGTGCCCATTCATTTCGTCCCTAAAATCAACAAAATACTAATAATCTGTGCAGCACTTGTAAATCTGCGAGGGGAGCTTTTTTCTAAAACATAGTTTTAGTCATGTGGATTGTGTAAGTTATGGTGTCTAAGTGGTGGATGTGCGGATAAGTACAAGATGTGTAGTAACAGTACTGCATAAACATGCTCAACAGGTGCCTCTGTGTTTGTGAACACAACAATAAATACAGAGATTTAACTTATTGTCAGCAAAATCATCAGCCAACCTAGGTAGCATGTGCAAAAAGTAGAAATTCTGCAGCTGTTGCACTTGTGCATCTGTGTAGTTTTTGTCAAACGGAATGTCCAATTCAATGTCCTCACTTGGTGTCCAGATAACCAGCTTGCAGCTCTGTAGGCCCAGACACATCATGGTCAATTGTGTCTGAAAGAAGGATTAAGAGTGCATGTTGGTAAGAAGAATCTGTATAATTAATTCATTATAAGTTTAAAATACAATGTCTAATAATAGATAATTTCTTGGGGGAAAAAGATAATAATTATTTAACTGGAGGTAGTATCCATCCTTTCCTTTGGGATGAATCAGGTACTGTCCATCACCTAATCTTCTGATGTCACCATTTGGCCGTTTCAGAAATTCCAGTGACATGGAACTTTTGAAGGGGCACTTGATCTCAAGGAGTTGTGCTGAATCGATCATTGCGTATATTGTATTGTTATATTATGTTGACAACTCATCAATTCAATATTTTACATCTTATATTATGCATAATTTGGGTGTTTTTAAATAAACACTGACAAAAACTATACAAGTTTTAGGGCTGGATGATATTACGATATAGAACATTGATATTGTTGAAGTGATTATCGATGATGTCGATCTATACAGCGCAGATAGGCCTACATGCAAACGATAACTGCTATTGTTTAGACATAAAAGAAATATCTTTATCAACGTTATCTTAGAATATTTCTTCTTTCAAAAGCTTGATGTCACGATAACTACAACTTCTGATGTCAAAAACGGAGCTCGACGTTCATAATCGACTCGAGGTAAAAAGCGTACAGTTATTCACAAACATTAATGTTTCAATGATAATGATTTAAAAGAAATAAAGTGTCAGTGGTAATTGTGATAATTGTCCAAAATTAGAAAGAATGACGGAAAAAGTAACAAATGATGTTGTCATGAAGTTTGAAACGTCTTGCTCGAATTCAGCAACAGTTTTCATGGCCAACCTTGTGTAGTGATTTTTACTTTGTCCATCCAAGGACGCGAAGTAAAATAGGGATTGGTACTCACGTCACCGCTGACGTTGTGATTTTGGATCACACGTCTCTTAAGGTGTGGTTATGAGTACATCAGATAACCACTTTCCCCCCCTTTCCCTAGTTCAGGGCACCAGTCAGGGTCTTTCACTCCCTACAGGGGCTTTCATTCATTTAGAATTAATGTAAAGTGGTTAGCTGATTTATCTGAAAGATTGGTGAAATTGCTAACTTGTAGAGCCTTTTCTGTATTATCAGCACAAGGAAGACACAAGTGTAATAAAATAAATTTTATTAACAAAAAGATAAACAAGAATAACTAACACAACTACTAAATGAATACCATGAATGATAAAGGAATAAAGTGCAGAAGATACATAGAATACAAGTGATTAAGTTGAGTGTGGCTATGGAAGAGTTACGTTATCTTAGGGAAAGATAAACTGTTTCTCTGAAAATAATAAGGTGGAGAACCTTATTATGCACCAAACAAATAAACGAGAGATTATTTGTTATTAACTAACATCAGATAGATTACATCTAATGGGAATTAGGAAATTATATACTGATAAAATACAACAATGCCAAGGTCTCTGGAAAGAGGTTTGGTTAAGTGATATTTACGTTCCACTTGGTCGAGTCCGATGACGGTGACGTCTTCCACTGGTTGTGCTGGGTGACGATGCAGTGGGGAGAGGAGCCAGAATCTGTTTCAACAGTCTTGAACACGCAGCTCTGTGGGATGCTGATCTCCTGGAGCACCAAAGGGTCCTAAAATCTGGAACACGCAGATGAGGCCCTGGTGTAGGTGCAGAAGGTCCTTAACAATCTGGAACACGCAGACGAAGGTACCTTGAAGTGAAGGTTTGCTCTCCTGAGCTTAACCTTGTTGCGGATGTCGTCACTGTTTCGCTGGATGGAAACTTTGAACGTAGTGTTGGTTAACGTCTCTTTCCTCAAAAGCTGGAGGCTTAGAACATGGTCGTCTCTGTTGTTGTCTCTTCTGGATGGACCAGAGGCTCAGAACGGTATATCTGTTAACATCTGTCCCCGTGCAGGACAGACTCAGAACGGTATATCTGTTACGTCTTCCCCCTTTCAAGGGCAGACTCAGAACAATATCTGTTACGTCTTTCCCTGTTTGAAGGGCAGACTCAGAACAAGGAGTGTCGGTAGAAAGGGTACCTTTATCCCTTTCCGATGAGGAGGAGATTGCATTTTGGCGCTTCTCCATTCGAGTGCTGTGATTGGCTGCTGGCATCAGAGGGGACACACAGAGTGTGGCCCACCCTTCTCTCCCCTGTGGAACTCATTTGCATAAAGCACAAAGTTGGAAGTCTTTACAGTGTCTTTAAAGTTTACCAATGCATTTCTCACTTTCCAAACCACCACCAGAATACCTTTGGCAATATTCTAAACAAATAGAGACTAAACATGATGGAAAAAGATTGAACTGTCATTCAATTGTACATTAACAGCTGTATTTGTATCAGATGTTGCACTACAAATGGCTGTCACTGAGAATACTTATTTCGGTGAATAAGTATCAAATGGATGTGTAGTTTGCATCAGTTCTAAGGTTTTCAAACATAGTTTTGAATGGATTCGGATGGATCTTTGTGATCTCTCTTTGTTTCACCCATTTCTGCTAAGGTCCCAAGGAATTTTTATGGCAGTCTCTGGCCAACATTAGGAAATAATGTTTAGATGGCTGAAGGGCAGTAACTGCCTGTGGACCAATGAGAAGCCTTGTCCTTCCCAGGCTTGGTACAAGAGGTCTTCTTCTTACCCTCTAAGAGAGGTCTGGATGTTGTCCTTCCATCTTTATCTGATGGCGTTGGACAGTTTGTTTGTGTTGGGCCACCAAGATCCAATCAAAATGTAGCAAACGTTTGTCCGCTGTTACGGACAGAGAGAGGCCCGGCCATAAACTGGGCCCTAGAATGTGCTGTTCACTACACTTGCATGGCGTAATTAATCTAAATTCAGCATATTTATTGAATGGTTATGCTGTTATTAATCGAAACCTTGACATTTCATCTGAACATTTGAGAGATTTATTTTATTTGTTTTAATAGCCTGCAATCCATATGTCTCGTGTTAGAACAGTATTACATCACACAACCAGACATATATGCTCTCTTTTATAAAAAAAAAATTTATATAGTTTCATTTTTTATATCATTATCTTTTAATAAACTGATTTCAGAGTTCCCGATAACGTTATTTGATGGTTTTGCTCTTTAAGTACCTAAAGAACTGAAGGAGCTGTCCGTACAAAAGGTGCTGAAAGAACTAAACTCTGTGACATGAAAAAAATATTGAACTTGTTACTTGTTAGTAATTTCAATGCTTTTAATAATTTCTGTAATTCAAAATCTGTTGGTGACTTAAAAAATAATTAAAAGCTGTTATTTTTATTTAAGTAAAATAAACCTACAGTATTCCTATAAATGAACATTGATATTTTGGTATGTGTAAACAGTATTACTTTGTGGCCCCTCTGTGGAAGTAAAAGTCTACATCTGCCTTTATAAAAAAAAAAAAAAAAAAAAATCAAAATGAGCCTTCATGAATGAATAGACATATCAGCACACAAACACAGACTAAACAGTAAACATCACATGGCCTGTACATGATGATAAAATAGTGCTATAAACATGAACTCAACAGTATGAAATGAACCTAAGACACCAAACTGATAACAAAACTAAAGAATCAAATGTGGCATATCAGGACTTCTGGAGGTCTTTTTTACTTTTTTATTATTGTCTCAATAAAAACTGAAAAAAGGAGATATACTCAAAAATATAGTGCATAATTTTTGCAAGCCTCTTTTAAAGCAATTTTCACATTGAATTTTAAGCAAAATTACCTAAAAATCTTTAATTGGCAATTGCTTAAATGTTTGAGTATCCCAGCAAATGGTTTTGCTCAAATTTATAGGTTGGTGTAACAATATTTTAAGTAGTTTTTATATGACAAATTAAAGTTATTTCTACCTTAAAGGTGCCCTAGAATTAAAAATTTAATTTATATTGGCATAGTTTAATAACAAGAGTTCAGTACATGGAAATGACATACAGTGAATCTCAAACTCCATTGTTTCCTCGTTCTTATATAAATCTCATTTGTTTAAAAGACCTCCAAAGAACAGGCGAATCTCAACATAACACAGACTGTCACGTAACAGTCGGGATCATTAATATGTATGCCCCAAATATTTGCATATGCCAGCTCATGATCGAGGCATTACACAAGGGCAGCCAGTATTAACGTCTGGATGTGCACAGCTGAATCATCAGACTAGGTAAGCAAGCAAGGACAACAGCGAAAAATGGCAGATGGAGTAATAATAACTGACATGATCCATGATAACATGATATTTTTAGCGATATTTGTAAATTGTCTTTCTAAATGTTTCGTTAGCATGTTGCTAATGTACTGTTAAATGTGATTAAAGTTACCATTGTTTCTTACTGTATTCATGGAGACAAGAACCGTCGCTATTTTCATTTTTAAACACTTGCAGTCTGTATAATTCATAAACACAACTTCATTCTTTATAAATCTCTCCAACAGTGTGTAATGTTAGCTTTAGCCACGGAGCAAAACCTCAAACTCATTCAGAATCAAATGTAAACACCCAAATAAATACTATACTCACATGATCCGACACATGCATGCAGTATGCATGACGAACACTTTGTAAAGATCCATTTTGAGGGTTATATTAGCTGTGTAAACTTTGTTTATGCACTGTTTAAGGCAAGCGCGAGCTCCGGGCGGAGAGCGCTACTATTTAAAGGGGCCGCAGCATGAATCGCCGCATTTCTAATTATGCCCCAAAATAAGCAGTTAAAAAAATTAATTATAAACAATCTATGGGGTATTTTGAGCTGAAACTTCACAGACACATTCAGGGGACACCTTAGACTTATATTACATATTGTAAAAAAAAAAAAAAAAAAAAAAACGTTCGATGGCACCTTTAACATACCTAACTACCTTAACTTTACAGTTAGTGAAAGAAACAACAGACAACTAGTGAGAATGCAAGTACTTCTTTATTAGACAAATGCAACTTAAAACATGTTCGTCTGTTTTATTTGAAACGTTAACATGTTCGTCTGTTTTATTTGTAAAATTTTGTGTGTTTAGTGTGCAATGGTGTGATTGTCAACCCTCATTTAGGGTGTTTTCACACTTGTCTCCTCTTTAAAAGAACTAAACACAGACTCACTTTTAAGCGGACCAAGAGGTGAACCGAGTGAAAAAGGATCCAGTTCTCTTAACATTCACAATGTCCCTGTCCCTGAAAGAGGACTCATATCCTTTTTTGGTCCACTTAAAGTCCCCCTGAAATCAAAATTTTGTTTTTTTAGCTTTTAGTATGAATATGTTAGCCTTAAGGTTATGAAAACGTTCCAAAACAATGACAAAATTCACACCCCTAAATATCATTGCATAGATGAATGAACAGTACACAGACCTAAATTACTGGATGGTTAATTATTATCGGGTATATTAGGTATTTAGGTCACTTTAGGTCACCTAATCCACGGATAAGATAGCCTACTGTCGACAGATATCGCGTTTTCTGTTAACGTAAGGCATAAACGACTGTTAACCTGTATGTAAACCTTGTGTGTATTTGATAGTTTAAGCGCAATCCGCTTGTTAAGTCGTGACATTAAGGAACGCCGTTTCCGGGTCCAAGCCTTGACTCTTTCACTTGAGAATGCCATCGACGGCCGTTTATGAGCGCTATTTATTCATTTTAAACATCAATCATTTTAAAAAGTTAAACATTTTAAATACTTACTGTCTACACAACAGTCTCCGTGCTTACAGCGTCAAAGATATTAATATTTTAATGATTTATAAAATATGAATCATTGTCTGGCCATCTGGAATTTTGGTATGGAGATAAAGGTTATAATTATATATTTTTTGTAGTATTACACCACATGTGTGTAATATGTATATTAGCACCATTTGTTGTTTTCTTGTGGTATGAGATAGAGCGTTAGGACCCGGAAGCACTGCCGCGTGACGTCAGACTTAACAACCGAATAAAACGTGAAAACATCCAAGTTCAGTATTCGCGCTGTGACAGGCTTTTTGTGCGTGCCGTGTGCGCGCATAAAAGTTTTTCTCAGAACAACATGCAAATAAAATCGTTTATAAGTCTATAAAACACAATATCTAGCAAATTGCCATTTACACTTTTAGGAGAATAGGAACGTGTATATTCAGAATATGACATAAAGGGAAGCTCTACTTATATCACCAAACATTAATAGTTATTTAGCCTCGCCGTGTATGAACAGTCTTATCCTGACAGAAGTTATCGTAAAACTGGTTTTCTAAAATGGCCACCACAAATTGCACGCTTCAGTTCAAGTGGTAGGCTACAGTTTTGCTTAAACCATCAAAATATGAGGAAAATATTTTTATTTTTATGTTTTTAATATTTAAATGTTTTAAAATATGATAGATGATTAAAACAATAAACTAAGCAAAGGCATTTTTATCTGAAATTTTTGGCAAAAAAAGGAGGAAAACTACAGCTACAGGTTTCAGAAAAACAAAAAAGCTCAGAAAAAAAGCACACATACATTGACTACAACATAATCCGTTTTTAATATTTCATTGGTCCTCTTGTTATTGCATGTGTTCATAATTTCTTTGTATGACAGCCTGGCCAAAAATAATTGTAAAATTATTTAGAAATTTCATTTCATTATCACACATGAAACTCCATGCACAGCTACACAAAATCTTTTAACACATTTTTAAAAATATTTGAATTAAGGTTGAAGATGTCAATTTTCATATGGCTGGCCATGGCATTTCATCGACTTTCCAACTGACCATCAAACCATGCGGCAAAAGCAAGCCACTTTTATGTTGATAGTGGGCTTCCCTGGGCTTCCCTTGTTGGAGTGTTGGAACTCATGACACATCATTGCTCCAATTGTAAATGAGGAGACATATAGCATTAGAAAAAGATTCCACACCATCAATACAAATGTGTGATAATTTTGCAAAATGCAATGCTATTTTTAAAAATAAATTTAAATATTAAAATTTCAGTTTAAATATTTTAATATTTAAATATTAAATTTTCAGTTTCATATATGAGAGAGAAAGAGAGAGATACACACACACACACACATCCAGATAGTCCGTAGTTCACAACAATTTTGCTGCGTTCACGTTACCTCGTATTTACCGGATTCTTGAAATGACAACACCTGACGTTATATTCGGAGCTGTTCACGTCCTCGGACTGGGAATTATGCATTTCCATGGCATCACTATCAACGCCTAAATGAATCTACAGCGGTCAGGTGGTACAGCGGCCACGTGGTACACGTGGGAGCTTTCAGAAAACTCCCAGCTTACAAGCTGTATTGACGAGCTCTATGAGAACGTGAATGCTTTTTACAAGCTAGAATCTCGTAACTACAGGAATTACGAGGCTGTGTGAACGCACCTTTAAGTCAGCACTTAAGAATCAGTCTCAGACTTTACTAAAAGTTGCTTTTATCTTCTTTATAAAAGTCTCCTACTCTTACTAAGAATGTTTTGACACTTAAGTCAAAACCTAAGACTATTCTTTAGAGCATTTCGAAGAAGTTTTATACATATGGGCCCATCTTTGTTAATGTTAATTTCAACATTTACAAGGATAATTAGTGATGGGAGAAACAAATCTTTTCAAAGCTTCGAATCAATTGAAGACCACACAACTTGTGATGCCTGCTGGTCAGAACAATGTAAATGCAACAAAAACACGCATTGAAAACAGCTTTTACAAACCCATTGCAAAAGTTTTGTTGAAATTATAATCTATCAGATGCAATTAACTAACCATCTACCATTAAATATTAAGTGTCTGATTAATATGTATTCTTTTTTAAATTTTCAGGGCTTGTTTTGTTTGTTTAATGGGTCAGCTAACAGACAATTTTAACTTCCTTTACTTCTTTTAATTATACAAATACCTCATTAAAATGTCTACAAATGTATAAAACTCATCAGAGATCAGGTAATAGACATAGACACTTAATACTCAGCTAATAGAGTACCTCAGAGATGAAGTGTTTTTGTAAGCAAAACCCGGAAGCGAGTTAGCATTTTAGGACTTCCAGTTCCACTGCCCTAATAGTCTATGGGTTTTTTGAATGGGTTTTTGCTAAATTGCCTGAAATAAGTTCTGGGGTTAACAAAGCCTCTATGTCATGCCGCTTGAGAAAAAAAAAGTATTTTTTGTTTTGTTTCAGCAGTACAGCGCGATCTGTTTATTTCTGTAACTATAGTAACGTAATAAAAGTGCACGCCTTGAATCAGGAAGTAGATCGCCGTGCAGTAGTCAGTTGCAGCAGTGCGCGAGCTCTCCCGGTCATCCGTTTCTCAGGCGATCACTTTTTCCTCTTCTCTTTTGCCAAAGCAACGTCTGTGAGTATTTCTTATCATGTAATATTGGGATAGTGCCTATTTTCATCCTTGTAAGATTATTGAGACCGCTAAGTTAGCTTTATGTTCATACTGCTGATTGTTTATTAGCTCGATTGCGTTTTCATATAGATCACCGCTGTGTAGATAATCCATGCTGTTTTCTCTGTCACTTTGTATTTGGATGTAATATTAATATACATTTTATTTGTATTGCATTACAGTTTCACAATATTCCCAGTAAACTTTATGGAAATGAATCATCTGTGTCCTGGTGTTTCTTGGGATTGTTTAAGCTGAATGGAGCATAGTCCATGACACTCTAAATATTTTTGCGTATTGATTTATGACATAAAACACACCAGTTTAACCAGCTTGTGATTTTTAAAAAAATGTTTTTTGTGTCTTAAAAACAGCGGTTGCTAACTAGTTGCTAAAGGGACTACTTCCTTTGGCAGGGACTTTAGACGTCATCATGACAAACAGGATATTTGGACAGCACTGCTCATTAAAAAAGTGGATAAATATTCATACACAGCACAGATCATAATCAGCAAGCATGTTTTTAAATAAAGTTAAAGTCTGACGATATGTAAATGTTGTGTTAACTTGTAAAGATTATCTTGACAGTCAAAATGTCATAACCCTTTGTTAAACAGAGATCTTATTTTTTGTTATTTTCCAAAGGTTTCTATGGGAAAAATGCATAGGTTTTTGATCGAGGGAACCTGTGCGCCGTTAACTTCCGGGTTGGCCTACAAAAACACGTCATCTCTGAGGTACTCTATAGACATAGACACTTGTTCAATAATTTGCCGGTGGGGGTTGATCTCAGTGAATACGCATGATTCATGGGTTCACAGAGATCGTCCCCAGCGGTGAACCATTGAAATTTTAAACGTTTCAAAACAGTTATGACGTAACGAAGCCTCGTTTACTGAAATCACGTGACTTTGGCAGTTTAATGCTCTAATCTACAATAAACCTGACCCTACACTTTACAGATAGTTTTATCAAAAGCAAATGTGAGATAAAAATGCATTTGCTGAAGCAACTATGTCATTTTTATTTTAACTTGCTTCTAAAAGTCTTTGAGCTCATTTAGTGTAATGTGTGTATCATGGGAATCAAGTTCTCCATCTGAATGCTGTATCAGGTGAGCTACCAAGCAAGTTTACAACACCTGAAAATATATTTACAAATCATGCACAATGATAAAAGTGTTTTGCTGACATAATGTAGAATTGTGCTAGTAACTGCAAGTAACAAATCAAGTTGTTGATGTTTTACTGCCACTAGTACGGTGTTCATATTAGGACTTCCTCACACCTCGGTCATACAACGAAAAGGAGTCATGCCTCAAACTAAAAGGCTTCAGTCATCGAACAAAACGGCATCGCGCCTCAGACTAAAAGGCTTCAGGTCTCAGAAAAAAACGACATCAGGTGTCAGGTCTCGTACAATTAGGCATCGAACTAAACAGCCTCAGACCAAAAGGCTTCAGACGAAAAGGCATCGGATGAAACGGACGCAGACTAAAAGGCATCAGACTAAAAGGCATCTTTTTTTTTTTTGTATAGGGGCAATTCCAGCGTTATGGACGTGACATTTGGAGTCAAAACTTGAAATATAAACGCTCTAAGAATGCATTTAATAGCAACATATTGAACCGTCTATTTGTATATTCATAATCCCTTACTAAAGGAGTCCAGACATTAGAAAAATGTCAGACTATACAACTGTTTTATATTTTAGATGAGGAAAATATACAGCGTTACGGACGTGACAAAAAAAGTCACTATAGTTTTGGGTGACAACATATTTTTTACGAATTCTGTGAATTACATTGAGCAAACCAAAAGTAATACTGCCCACCGAATGAAGAAGGGTTGGCTCTCCACAGAGCATAAAATAATAATTTTATTTCATTTTTCGTGTTCGCATTAATGAGGAAAAAACAACGTTACGGATGTGACAGTTTTCCGTTACGGACGTGACCGGTCTGAAAGCGGCACAGAAGACTGCTTTAAAAACCGCTTTAAAACTTTCACAGAGACCTCAAGCAGGCATTTAAACCACCAAATATTGAAATCTGGGATACCAGTATGGTAAGACCCCACAATTTATTAACTTTTTACTAAACTTTTTACAACTTTATACTCTGTATTGCAAAAGGTTATGGATTAGACCTATTTCTCATGTTGACAAGCGTGTGCGTTCAAGAATCAATTTAGAGACCATGATTTTCCTTCTTACAGAACTGCTTGCTAAAATACATTGACAAATATTAATGTTTATCATAAAGCAGTTTAAAATCGCAAGTTTTCCCCACAGGTGGACCGATTGACGTAGCCTACACTATTGCCAATCGCAATCATGTCAGTTTTGTGTATGAATGAACCCACGGTTTTCGGCTAGTTTCAAAGTTTAAGCGGAGTCTTGAGTCAAAATGATCAAACTTTATTTCAAGTCAAAATTATTGCAATGTTATTAGCCTATTTTGTTAGCTTGATCGCACGGATTGTGATCAAGGCTAGGCCGTTCATTTTTTAACCAGCAGGTAAAAACGCGACATCCCAATTCCCGAGGGAAGTGTCCTATGAGACACAATGCTCTTCTATAAGTTGTACTGTATCATAGGCCTACCTTTTGATGTTCATATTTCGTTCTGTAAAGGAAGGTGTAGGCTACACAGTGCGAATTCTGACGGAAGATAGAAGATAGTATGTCCACGTCACGAGTGAGTTTATCTGAAAATCGCACGGACGAGGTGATAGGCTATACGACACGATTTTTCGACCCGCCGATTTCCGAAGCAATCCACAAAGTTCAGTGTGTGTGAGCATGCGAGCAGAGCGCGAGCTCAAATCAGAATAGCCTACCCTTTGACATGCTAGATAAAATAGGCCTATAAGTTTTTTTTTTTCCCTTCATCGACTATAGTTGTTCAAGCCATTAGTTGACTATCACATTTAATTACTTAAATACTGGAGAGAATATTATAATTAGCATTTATATAGGACTCAAGCGCATGCATAAAGCTTGCCAAAGAACTGGCAAAAGAAATTATAAATGTGAAAAAAAAAAAAAAAAAAAAAAAAAACCCAGCAAGGAGACATTTTGATTGTTTTTTTTTTTGTTAGGTTCAATTACATTAGGTTCAATCTAATGTTTTCTAAATCAGTGTCGGCTGCAAAGATGAAGTTGACATTGCTGACTCTCATCATCTTCGCAGTGGATGTGCAGAATGCACTTTTCATTCGGATTACATAATCAGAGAGTAGCCCATTTCTTTTAGTTTTTTATTATTTCGTTTAAAAGAAGACATTTCGAGCTTTCTATAGATATTTTTCTCGTGTCTGTGAGGCAAGCAGCCTATGCTGAGTTTCGGTTCATTTAGCCTATAAGACGCGCTCCAGATCAAGTGATCGCGCCCGCGCATCCATGAATATATTTGCTTCTTATTTATTAAATCCAGGCAATTTGTTGATGAAACATTGATTAAAATTAAGATTCAATTTTTACAAAACGAAATTCACTTTAAAGAAAGGCTTTCTACAAAACAAAACTTAATGAAGCGATCAAAATCATGTCTGACCCACTCCATGGGCCCCATAATACACCCGGCGCAATGCGACGCAAGGCGCAGCGCAAGTGTGTTTGCTAGTTTGCGTCCGGCGCCGTTCGCGTTTTCCCGTTCAGCGCCACGTCCTTAAATTAGTAAATGCATTTGCGCCATTTTAAGGAGCTGAAAATAGACTGCGCCATAGACCAACTCAAACCTGGTCTAAAGTCTAAAGTCAATTTTTTTGTTAGAGCGCGTTGGTAGAAACTGCGCCTCTGGGCGTCCACAGTGCGTGTTGACTTTGCTTATTACACACAGGGATGCGCATCACACAAACATGCCAAATATTAAAAACAAAAGGATTACAGTGTAAAATAATATTATTGTGTAGGCTACATAAATATAAAAATGTAATGATGAATAGTCATTGCGTGTATTAGAATTAGGCTACCTATTTTCAATTCAGCCTATTAATAGTTATAATGATGAACGAAATAGGCTAATTAATTGAACAATCGTGCCAATACTCATCACGCGGAGCTATTTGAAAGCCTGCATCCAACGCAGACGACTGAAAGATTGACTGGCCACTTAACAGGTAATTTCAGCAAAACATCACTCGTTGAACTCCTCAGTTACGTATTTTCGAATTGTTCAGCCAAATTGAGTAGCCTACCTGCTCGGCCAAAAAATCGAAAGACGGAGGAGGCATAATAAAGGAGATGTCCTCCGCTGGGGTGGCTGTATGTGGCTTTTCCAGCTTTTCCGCCAACAAATTCCGCCATGTAAATAGCAATCCGCCATGGAGCATCTTATGATGAAATTAAAAAATAAATAACATTATAATAGGCATATTTAAACATAAATATGAAATTAAATATGTTTTTCTTTAATGGCTACCAAAGTACAGTAGTACAGAGAAATGTCATGTCGTGATCAAGAGTGGATCATGAGTGAGTCGGATAGCTTAATTAATAGAAGCATAATTAATTTTTTAACCTGATAACTGTAGCTCTTGGGCGATCCGCTGTAAAATATCATCTTCAGACAACCCTGTCATGGTACACACTGCTTGACACAACATGCTTGATCCGCTCTTGATCAAGACATGAAATTTCTCTGTACTGTACGTGTTGGTAGCCATTAAAGAAAACATATTTAATTTCATATTTATGTTTAAATAACCATATTAACGATTATAATATTTATTTTTAATTTAATCTATTTGATTAAGACAAGTGAACAGCATGACTAAGATAGAATAAGATGCGCATTACATCTGGAGACATGGAGTAGGTCAGACATGATTTTGATCGCTTCATTAAGTTTTGTTTTGTAGAAAGCCTTCTTTAAAGTGAATTTCGTTTTGTAAAAATTGTATCTTAATTTTAATCAATGTTTCATCAACCAACTGCCTTGATTTAATAAATAAGCAGCAAATATGGATGCGCGGGCGCGATCACTTGATCTGGAGCGCGTCTTATATGCTAAATGAACCGAAACTCAGCATAGGCTGCTTGCCTCACAGACACGAGAAAAATATCTATAGAAAGCTCGAAATGTCTTCTTTTAAACGAAATAATTCAAAACGAAAAGAAATGGGCTACTCTCTTATTATGTAATCCGAATGAAAAGTGCATTCTGCACATCCACAGCGAAGATGATGAGAGTCACCAATGTCAACACTTTGCAGCCGACACTGATTTAGAAAACATTAGATTATTAAAAAAAAATAAAAAATAAAATGTCTCTTTTTTTTGGGGGGGGGTCAAATTCATAATCGTTTCTTTTGCTGGTTCTTTATGGCAAGCCCTATGTGTGTGAATGTGAATAATCAACTAATCAATGTGATTAGTCCACTTATGGCTTGAACAACTAGTCGGAAAAAAAAACTTATTTCACATAGGCCTATTTTCTATCCAGCATGTCAAAGGCTATTCTGATTTGAGCTCGCGCTCCGCTCGCATGCTCACACACACATACACACACTGAACTTTGTGCGATTGCTTCGGAAATCGGCAGGTCGAAAAATCGTGTCATATATCACCTCTTCAGATAAACTCAGTCGTGACGTGTGCTTGGACATACGATCTTCCGACCATCAGAATTCGCACCGTGTACGCCCGCCTTTAACTGCCAAGAGGAAGAGAAGATCGGTTCATGTGCGCCTGATCCGCCGCTTACAGGCGCTGCAGTAGCTAATCTGTCACGCGCCATAGGCTATTAAAGAGCGACATCTATTGCTTGAATTTTGAAAGTTAAACCTTTTTCATATTAAAACTAACAAAGCACAAAGAGTATTGCGATTATTGGATATTTTCTGATATGATAAGCCTGAAACAGATCACAGCAATATAAAGAAGCAAACTCATAGGATTTAATATGAAGCGTCCGTAACGGTCACGTCCGTAACGCTTATTATGGTTGTTCAGAGCAACGTAGTGAAATTCATTGTTGATCCTAATAAGCATAAACATAATTTAGCTTTGCATATAAAGTTTCAAGTTATTTGCATTTATAATTGTTATATGACATAAACTTAATCTTTAAAACGTTACGGACGTGACAGAGCACTGAAGCGTCATGACCTCTTTATTCCAGCCCTTATAAATTCAACAGGCAGTGCTGTTAAATGAGTGTATTTATTTCTCAGGCATGCCTCCATCTTTCTACACAATGCTGTTAAAATAAAGTTTAAAAAATGGGGTCTTTGATCCCTTTTTTGAAAGCATGAAATATGGTTGGTTGAAAATTTAATTTAAGCATTGTTGCTTACCACATATATTGTGGATAAACAAGGCAATTTTCTTAAAATTTCTGTTAGAGCACATTATTACAGTATATTACAGACCTAAATGGACAATTTAAAAAGGGTTTTGTTCTTTTGGTTAAAACTTTTTTTTTTTCATGGTAAAGTTGACATTTGCGTGGAATTGCCCTAAGTCTAACTTTCTATTGGCTTTTATCCCATCATATGTCGTCTATCAGTTGTCTTTTTCTTTACTGTTACTATTCCCAAATTAATGTAAGGTGTGTATGCGTGGATGTTAATTATGTAGTGTAGTGATTTTTACTCCATTAACCTGTGACGTAGTGATTTTTGATCACGTGTCACTTAAGGTGTGGTTATGAGGGTATCAGATGACCCCTCCCTCCTTTTGTAATACGGGGCACCAGTTAAGAATACTATCTTAACAATTTAAGAACACTCCAAAAGAGCTGTTCAGTAATTCAGAATTAATGTAAAATGGAGGGAGTCGGTCAACTGATTTATCTGAAGGATTTGTGAGAGTCCGGTCAACTAGTAGAGTCTTTGGTCATCAACACAAGGAAGACACAGTTATAATAAAATCAATGAAATTTATTAACAATAGACATGCAAGAGTAAATACCCCAACGATTAATAATGAAATAATGAATATGCACTTCTAAAAGGTAGTAAAAATAATAATCAAAGGAGAATACTGAATTAAATCAAAGAAACAAATAAATGAAGTGAACACAGAATGGATAAATGCAACGCTGTTGAACTGAATGTAGAATGGAAGAGAATTGTATGGGAATGCTTCTTACGGAAGCCACCTAATGGCTCTGGTAAAATGGTGATAAATAATTGCTTATTTATCATTCAACAAACAATATCCCTATTATTTGTAACAAGCTGACCTCAAGTAACTGTTATCTAAACAGGTTAGAATAACATATGCTGCATGTATAAACTAATGCCAAGGTCTCTAGAAAAGAGGTTTGGTAAGTTTATATTTACGTTCCACACGGTCGGGTGATCAATCCGGTAGCAGAGACGTCTTCCACTGATGATGCAGGCTGCGTGCAGTGGGAGGGCGTGGAGTTGCGATCCAGTAGTCGTGCCACGCTGGGCTGGAGGATGCTGAACTTCGGTTGCGCCAAGAGGTCCTTTAGGATGGACTGGGCAGCTGGGTCAGATGAATCTTCACAGGTTCCTTTGCAGGCTCGCTGCGTCACTGAGGAGCCGTGTGGTACAAGCAATGTCTGCCGAGGCAGAGGTCCTTTGCGGACTGGGCTGCGCTGCTGTAGAAGCCGTAAGGGTCAAATTAAGTCTCTCAATGCTGGGGCCCTTTTGCAGCTAGAGTGCAGCTAGAAGCAATGAAAAAGGTTTGCTCGCAAAAGCTTCACCTTAACTGTCTTGTAGTTTCTTTCCTCGTCAGGTCAGAAACTCAGGACGTGGAGTGTCTGTTAATGTCTCCTTCCCCGTCGAGTTGGAAACGCAGAACAAGGGTGTGTCTACCCGGGGGACATATTTATCCCTTTCTGATGAGGAGGAGATTGAAATGTGGCGCCTTGCCGATCCTGAAGTGTGATTGGCTACTGTTATCTGAAGCAGCCCCGGTGTTGCCCACCCTAGTGTGGAACTCATTTGCATAGCATAAAGTACAGTGTTAAATTAGTGTCTTTAACATTTTACCCATGCATTATTTCTTTACCAAACCTCTTTCAAATTATTAAAGGCATCGTAGGGAGCAGATAGACACCAAACACGATATGAAATGGTTAAATCATCGTCCATGCATTTGTTTATCTCTTAACAGGTCTGTCCCATGACCTGTTGGTTTAGCAGTCAGTAACCATTAACATAAACTGTGCTTTTGCATGAAGATGGAGTGTATGTGATGCAGTTTAGATCAAATTAAGGCCTCCAAACATAAGTATGAATGGATTTAGATAGATTTCTGTGGCCTCTCTTTATTTCAGTCTCTGCTGCTCCATCCAGGAGGTCCTGAAAGAATTTTTGTGGCAGTCCTTGCCTAACCCTTAGGAATGAGTTTAATGGTTAGAGTCAATGTGTCGTCCAATGAGAAGTCTTCTCCTTGGTTTTAGTGGGTGCAGAAGGTCCCCCTTCCTGTTCTGGAAGAGGTGTCTGGTAGTTGTCCCAACATCTTATCTGATGTTGCTGAACATTTATTAATGTTCATTCACCAAAGATCCAATCACGGTGTGGCACATCTTCCTACACACCGGCAGTTAGAGAGGGGCCCTGTCGTAAACTGGTCCCTAGAAAGCCATCTTGACTGGTGTTCACAACATCTCCCCCCTGCACGGACTGATCGAGGACCTGGAGTCGTTGACCTGTGCGGTGTACTAAGAGGGGAACAGCAGGAACAAAACACAAACCTCACCTCATCCTTCGACCATTGGCATTTTGAGTAAACTATAACTCAACAGTTACAACTAAGTAACTTCTTTAGTGAGTATAATAATAGTATCCTCTTTCAGGACTACTAAAAAGGTTACACATGAATCTACGTGTAAAAAAAAAAAGAACTATAAAGACTATTCAGTGAGAGGGGTATAGGGAATAGAGCAGTCTCTATTTTTTATCTAGTCAGAATGGCATGTTATAACGGGAGTAAGCTCAGGGAGTGGTCTACACATGTTATATTTGAGCTCAAGAGCGTCGCTAAGTCTCACACTTTCCTGCTCTGACAGGTTAATCTGTAATTTGTGGATTCGCTGGTACAGTGTCCACCCCAGGAGGCCCATTGTAGCCCACCCACATAGTGTGAAGATAAGTAATAGGCTGTCACTGATATCCCAACCCCAAGTGAATGGCACCCTCTTAGGTTTTGGCTCCACAGGTGTAGCTTGGAGGCTACCTAACTGGAGGCTGATCTTTGCTAATTTAGGTCCCTCAAACAAAACTTGATTCCTGAGTGAATTGGCATCAGCTATTTCAAACTCAACACTATGCACATCACCATCAAGATGGTATAGAGCTAAGTGTTTGATGTGGAGAATTGCTCCTACTGGGATTTGAATTAGCATAGTTTCGTTAGGGAGGTGTATTGGAGTAGCTGTATCATGTCTGTTATATGTCATTACAGCTTCACTAACAGGTGTATTCACTAACCACTTATTTCCTGCTCTCTCAATTCGGGTGGTAGTCACATCATCTCTGTATGTAGCAACAGCATTGCATTTGTCTTCCGTGGTTAACCTTTTAATGCCACATAGGCCTTCAATGGGGTCTCTTACAAAAGGTTTACTGGGACACAGCCAGTGAATATCTTTGACCACTGTACACATATGTAGGTTAGGTGTCAGATACATGTCAGAGTTTTCATCTTGGTAAGCTATAAGTGAGGGTGTCTCAATTTTTATGTGTACATCTTGAGACCAGAAGCCTACATTTAGCACTGATTTCAACTTATATATGTTTTTAGTGTTGATAATCGGGAGGTTTAACAGGAAGCCAATTTCTTGAGCCTCTGGGTTAACATGGATTGGTATAGCACTTCCCAGGCTGTAAGCTAAATGTACCTGCAGTGTTTGCGTGGTTCCCTGCAACACCGGATTCAAGATATTCTTCACTAGCTCAACTGGTACCAAGTATGAAGGGATCCTATTCAATGCCAAACTGTTGACAACAGAGCTGACCTCTCTCAGCAAATCTTGCATTAGTACTTGAACGTTTTGTACATGGGCATAATCATGTTGTATAACATCCACTATCTTGCCTATACTGTGGATTGTATAATTCAAAAGGGCTGTGTGTAGGTTTACAGTGAGGATTGTGCCCTCCAAAGTTCTGTCTAACTGCTGCAGTTGCTTCTGCTGAACATACATTTTCTCTTGTATCTCAGGCATTTCTCTTTTTAACCCTTCCACATGTTTTCTCAATGTGGATAGGCTAATGCTGTTAACTGTTGAAGTACCCACTGAGAAGAGTGAGCCTAGGGCTGATGCTGCTGTCAGTAGTGTACCAAGGAAGCGCTTTGGGCGTCTAACTCCTCTTAATTCTTCCTGTGTTATGGTGACTTTTTGTAGCTGTTTAAGCATATGAATTGTGTCTAACTGGGCATGTCCTATGATGTCCTTGCTCCATTGGATGACATGCCAGGGGACCCTTCCCCATCCAGCCACATGCTTTTTGTACACGTCAGCAGGGTCAAGCCGAACAAAGACTCTGAGTGTGCACGTAACAGTCAGTCACTAAAAATCCAGGTGCATCCTGAAGTATAATGCCAGTAGGAGGACCTGATTCCACTATTCCCAAGGGCTGTACTGCATTAAGTACGCAGATCACTATGATTAGGCTCAGCAGGTTCATTCTGAAATTGCACAAATATGGGGTGTCACTTCAATACTTTATAAGCAGAGTACAACTAACAAATACCACTATAACTAGCCACAACAACTAGTCACAGATGCACTGGCCACCTTGCCTGACACAGTATAGACTTCTCTACACTGCCTTAGAACCTACACCTTAAGCAGAGTTACTCCTGAGCGGTGTCTACCCCCTTTATTCCCATCTGGGGTTTGTAAGGCTTAATCTGGTTGAAGTGGACCCACTTGTACACAGGGGATCTTTTCCCTTTTGAGATTTTGATGCGGTATGCTACTGGTGATAGTTTTCCTACAATTTCATGAGGACCAGACCAGTTTGGGAGAAATTTTTTTGGAACACCCACTGGTTTTGTGAAGTTAAAATACATCACCTTGTCTCCCACCTGATATTCTGTAGAGCTAGCCTTTTGATCGTAGTATGCTTTCCTGCCCTCAGCACTTTGCTCCAGATGCTCTTGTGCCCATGCGAATGTCTGCCTGAGGTGAGCCCTCAGGTCTGCCACATACTGGTGGGCAGTATATGCGCTGGTTACACTGACATCTTCAGGTTGGTAGAGGAGATGCAGGGGGAGTGACATCTGCCGCCCTGTCATCATTTCAAAAGGTGTGACACCTGTAGAGTTATGAGGTGTGGACCTAATTGCCATTAAGACCAGGGGTAGTTTTACATCCCAGTCTTTTCCATTAGCTGAAATGTACTTCCTCAACATCCCTACAATATGGCGGTTCGACCTCTCAACCTGTCCTGATGCCCGAGGGTGAAATGAAATGTGAAGTTTTGCCTGAACTCCCAACATTTTCCACAGTTCAGTCATTACAGTGGCTGTAAAATGAGTACCTCGATCTGAATCTACAGAGAGGGGTAGCCCCCACCGGCTAAACACATGATTAATCAGCAAGATAGCTGTTGTCTCTGCTGTGTCATTTCGGGCTGGGAGACATTCCACCCACTTTGTAAATGCACATGTCACATTAAGGAGGTATTTGTTACCTCTGGAGGACGTAACTACAGGACCGATCCAATCCATCTGAATGTTGGACCAGGGAAATGTTATTCCTGCCTTCTGAAGAGGGGCTCTGTGAGGGGGGTTAGCCGGTTGAAACTGACAACAAACTAGACAACCCTGGATGTAGGCGGCAATGTCTTGTTTCATCTGTGGCCAGTAGGCTAACTGACGAAGGGTCTCATGCGTTGCCTTCACCCCCCGGTGGCCTCCACAAGGTTCATCATGGGCATGCAGAAGCATAAGCCCCCTGTGTGCTGTGGGGACCACCCATCGAGGTGGGGAATTTTCATCAGCAGTGTACACTAGCAAACCCTTTTCTAACTTCAGATGGTGTCTGATAAGATACAGTGTTTTCAGGTCACTTGACTCTGTCAGATTTTGCTCAGTTATCGGATGCTCTACTGGGTTAGAAATGAATAGGTACATAGTGCTGATCACAGGGTCTTGTTTTTGCATGGCAATAAGGTCAGTATCTGATAGCTGCCTGCCTATCACTACAGTCTGTGGGGTGTCATTAAGAGTTGTCACTGCCTCCTTTGCTTGCCTACGTGTGACAACATTAACACTTACATGAGTTGACTCTGTTGGAAGCCAATCCTCCTGGAACTGCCAGGGAGAGCCTGCTATGGCGCCTGCTTTGGCTAGCCTATCAGCTTCATCGTTGCCTGTTTTGTCTGGCCCAGGTGCTTGGGAATGCCCTTTTACCTTCTTCCAATACACAGTCATACCATTCTGATATACAAGTTTGTCACAGGCAAGAAACAGTTCCTTATGCTTAACCTCCTTTCCTCTGGCATTTTTCATGCTATTCTGTTTCCAGTGAGGGAGGTGAGAAACAAAACTGTGCCTGACATAGTTTGAATCAGAACAGATTACCAAATCTCTGATCCCATACTTTGCTGCTTGTTGCAAAGTTATGAGTGCGGCAGCGATTTCTGCATACTGACTAGATTTAGGGCCTAAACAGAACTGCTGTGCACCACAGGGGGTGTCAGCCTCCCAGACTAATCCTACTCCAGCCTGTATGTGTTGTTCATGGTGATAGGAGCACCCATCAATGTAGGCCTTAGGAAGGCCTGCACAGACATTTTCATCATAGTAGTGATGGCTTGATGTCAGTGAGGGTGTGGTGATTACTGTGTTGGCTTCTTGAGTGTATTCTCCATCAACGCAATGCTGGCACATAGCTAGTCCACGGCCTAATGCCATTTTATTGTTCTGTGTATATCTCACCTCCACCTCATAACCTTGCAAGGCCATCATCCATGTGGCAATGCGACTGTTTGAAACTCTACCTTCCCTGAGTCTTTGGCTATTGAGGAACTGGACAGGTTGATGACATGTCTCAACAATGACTTTCTGACCCCCAATATAGCTACGAAAATGTTCAATTGCCCACACTGTAGCAAGTAAAGCTTTCTCACAGTCTGAGAACTTAATCTCTACACTACTTAGTGCCCTACTAGCATAGGCTACAACCCGCTTATCCTGGTCGTGCTTTTGGGAGAGTGCTGCACTGAGGCAGTGCTCTGAAAAATCAGCCTGAAGGAAAAACTCTTTGTCTTTGTCAGGGTAGGCTAGGCATGGGGCCATGCACAACCTGTCCTTCAGTTCTTTCATAGCCTGTGCCTGACTTTCCTCCCAGCTAAATTCTCTACCTTTTTGTAGCAGTTCATGCAGTGGTCTGGCTATGTCTGCATAATCTTCTATAAACTGACGGGAATAATTGCATACTCCCAGGAAGCTACGCAGTTCAGAGACATTTGTGGGAGGTTTAATATTCTTTACTGCTTCTATTCTACTAGACTGAGGTTGAATACCTTCAGGACCAACAGTCAGTCCTACATACTCCACCTTTGTTCTACACCACTGTCCTTTGGATAATGACAACTTTGCACCTGCCTCAGTGAGCTGGGTGAGAACATGTCGTATTTCAGTTAGATGGTCTGACCAAGTCTGGCTACGCATAAGGATATCATCAACATAGATCAAGTTTCCACGGGTAGCTGCATCACCCATTGCCTTGTGGAGAAATATATTAAACTCTGCAGGAGAGTTTGAATAGCCAAATGGGCACCTGTTCCAGGTGAACTGTCTACCTCCAAAAGAAAATGCTAGCTTATACTGATCTGCTGGATCTACCTTCATTGTCCAGAATCCATTTGCAACGTCGACTGTGGAGAAATATTTAGCTGTAGTAACCTTTGCTAACTCTTGGTCAAGATGTATCATAGGCCAACGTGACAGGGGAACCTGTTTGTTGAGTTGCCGGTAATCAACAGTTAAACGCCACTTTCCACTTGGCTTTAAGACAGGCCAAACTGGAGAATTGTAGGTGGAATTGCATTCACGTATGATCTTTTTCTCTAACAGGGAGTCAATAATTTCCTGAATGGAGTCAAAAGCAGTGAGTGGAATTCTGTATTGCCGCACAAAGGTAGGCGGTGCATTTGGATCTGTGGGAATACGGACAGTATGGACATCTGTAACTCCACAATCATAGGAATCTTTAGAAAAGATTTCATTGTGCTCGTAAAACACCTGTCTTAATTCCTGACGCTGAATCTCTGTGTCAAGAGCGTCTGCTTGGTCTAACTGCTGCTGCACTTCTGACTCAAAACCAGGGTATGGTTCAGCGCAATTTCCTGTATCTTTCTCACAGTTCACTAGTGCATGCGACTCTTGGGCCATCACAGTATGTACCACTATCTCGCTGTCACTTTCAAAGTCTATTCTACAGATGGCTCCCTCAAACACACCTGGGAGTGTTGTGATGGAAATCATCTTGGAAGGGTAGGTAAGATACACTTGCTCACAGTTGTCTCTCTCTACAGGCAAGTCAGGAAGCTCTCCTATGACAGGAATGGTTAATTCAAAATCATGAAAGGAGCTATCAATCAGGTATCCTAGAGGAGTATGTGGAGGAATGTGAATACTTCCTCTGGTGAAATTTTGTACAAGTAGGTAAGTTGAGCGGTTGTACAATTCAAGCTGTGGGTTACCACATATTGTAAGTCCCAAACTGCAAAACTGAGCAGAGGGCTGGAAAAACGCTAGTACTGTCTGGTTCATTTCTTGACCCCTTTTTATGACTAGTCTGACCGGGACCTCTGCAGTTTGGGCAGGGACCACTGTGTCAAACTCATTCATAACCTGACATGCTTGGGGAACTGTCTGGCCAGAACGCATGTTATTAGCATCACAAGATAATATGTTAGTGCCAATATCTGCTCTGGACCACAGCACATTGTTGACTGTGTCTAACTGCACCCCTAGTCTCACTAACACATCAGAACCAATGTATACTGAATGTGGCAGGTCAGGTAACACAAGCATGTAGTGCTTGAAATTGTTATGGCCAAGCTCTAGGGAAACAGAGCAAACTCCAACACTTTTAACTGTTTTCTCTGAGCCACCAGCAAGCCAAAATTTTTGCTTCTTTTCAACCATGGGAACTTTGCAAGGCTTTTCCTGTAACAGTTGATACAGTTCCTGACTTATGGCTGACTTCTCTGACCAGAGTGAAACTACAGCATCCTCAACAAGTACCTCATTAACATGTATGCCCCCCACCACCTGTGGATTATACACCTGGGTGCTAAGAGGTTCCAGGGCACACAGAAATGCATTTTTCTTCTCTAACAGCTCTAGGGGGATCTTGTTCTCATGAGCCATGTCTGCTGACTGGGGGATAATGATTTGCATTTCCCTCACAGCGGGTGCCTCTTCATTCAGGTGGGCATCGTTCACTGTCAGCTGTCTAGAGTCACATGTCCTTTCTACCTCCACTGTATTGCATAGCTTCCGACCAGAACTAATCTCCTCAATGGGTCGTGGGATTCTAACTTGTGCCCACAATTGACAGCTGTGATAGTCAATTAATGGTGTGAGCCTATTCAACAAATCCTGCCCAATAAGAAGTTGTTCTGTGTCAAAACCAACAACATAGAGAGGGTGAACTATCTTCATCTCACCAAAGGTTAACTCCACCCACACCCGCTGGTTAATCGGGGCCTGATCCTGTGTGTAGCTGGTTATCTTGATCTGACAACTCTCAATCTTGAGCCACTTACCCAGTGAGTTAGTTACTTGGGTGAGTTTTTTAAACAACCCAGGTGACACCAAAGAGATTTCTGAGCCAGTGTCTAGCAGTGCGTCACATGTTTCTCTTTTGGGGATGTGTGCTCCTCTGACTTAAGGTCTTTGAGAGCTTTCGCAAGTATTTTCTGAATTTGCTTCAAATTATCACGATCCCTTCCTTCAGTCCGTTTGGACTCCTTTTTCTTCTGACTGCTCTGTTTGTGACTGTCATTTGATCTATCTCTGAACCTCCTGTGCCTATCCTCTCTGTGTGTATGTCTGCCACCCTTGTATCCTCCATTTCTTGAGGATTTATGGCCCTGCATGTCCTGTTGGAACTCACTGGACTTTGGCTGTGAGGGGCGACTAGGACGAGCTGGTCCGCTTTGGGGAAGCTCTGAACCTTCTATTTCAAGGGGAGGTTCCCTGTCATGTCGGAGTTCAAACACATGAGTGCCTGGGTCCCTGTCTTTCTTGTCTGGGTGTAACTTCTCACTCTCCCAGGCTCGCATTGCCAGCTGTCTTAACTCTGCTGCAGTCATGTGGTCAACATCTACCAGCAGTGAAAGAGACTTCCTAATTGTTGGATGCAAATTACTCACAAACAGACTTTTAAACATCACATCCTCTTCTGCCCTAGGAGAATCAGCACCAGCAAAATATACTCTGCGTAAGCGTTCATAATATTCTCTGGGTGATTCGTAGCAATTTTGCTTGGTCTGCAAGGCAGAAAGCCTGGAGACCGACGGGTTTTGATATATTGTGTATTCTGCTCTCAGGGCCCTACACAGTTCATTGTAATTACCAGCAATGGCAGGACTTTGTCTCTCCATGAAACCATGGACAGTTCGCACAGTTGTTTTCCTCAGAAGGAGTAGCTTATCTGCCATAGTGGCCTCAGGGATGTATGACAATGCATAGTTTACATCCTTAAGGTACAACTCTATGTTGCTTCCAGGGGTGTCAGGGTTAAACACTTCAATGTCACGTGCTAATTCTCTAAGCTGTCGCAGCCTACTGTCTCTGGACTGTGCTATACTAGGGAAATCAGGGATGGAGCGACTAGTTTTTCCCCACACAGGTGAATCAGAATCTACTCCATAAGGATGGCTGGGACTAGCAGTGGGGGTTGGGCCACTGGCAGCTACTGCATCACCATGGGTCTGATAGCGCTGTCTCTGTGAGGGGCTATCAAGTAGGGAATCTTTCACCTGTGGGCCAAATGAGCTGAAGCGCACACTTGGTGGTTCAGGTTCATGGGGTGTGTCCATATTTATGTCTAACTGCTCCATTCTCTTCCCTATTTCCTCTAGCCTCTGCTCTGCCATATCAGCTTTATCTGCCCACTCTCGAGCTCTGGAAGCAATCTTGTCATGACTGTTTTGTACTTCCAATAATTTATTGTCTGCCCTAGCCAAGTCCTCCCTGAGTTGGACCTGAGCCTGTTTTGAATCGTACAGTTGTCGTTTAAACAACTCTGATTGCTCACGGGCATCAATACACAGTTTGTGCTCCATTTCTAAGTCCATTTTCAAACTAGAAATTTTAGACAAGGCTGACTTTAAGTCATCTTTGGCCTGCTTCTCACTGATACTCACTATCCTTAATTTGTCTGCCTGTGCTGACAAATCATTTTGAGCCTGAGCGAGCTCTGTTTGCAGAGCGGCTGTATCCTGGCTTCTAAGTACAGTGACTGAACTTGAGCATTCTTTCCTGAGCTGTTTAAGCTCAGTTTCTAGGTCTAGATTTTCATCTTTCAGCCTATTGATATCTGCTCCTTGGCTGTCTCTAATATACTGCAAGTCTTCTTTCTCTGCAGACAACCTATTGGTTTCAACCTTCAAATGGTCATTTGCATGACGCAGATCAGCCAGCTCACTCTTTAGCTGTTGGATCGTTATATCTTTTATCTGTTCATTAGCAAGGGATACTCTGTCTATTGCTTGGGTTAACTGAGCAGCCCAATTTAGTGCTAAGCTAGAGAGGAGTTTGGTTAGCGAGGCCCCCTTTAAGGCCTGGCCTGCTGCTTCAGCTGTTAGCTGTGTTGTCTTGAGACTGATTTCGTCATAATTTAAGCCCTTAATTGTCTCTATGTAACCTGGATTCACAGCGCTGGTCAGGTCTACAAACAGCTGTTCAGGTAGGGTTAACTCTGCCATTTTTGACAGATATTGTACTGCGCCTAGCGACTAGCTAATCTCAGTACTTAACACAAAAGTGTTGATAGATTGGTGTCACTGGGACACTGTCTCACACTGACTAGTGATGAGGATTTTAGTCCTTGGCTATGAGTGGTCAGAGGGAACTGTCCTTATCTGAAACTTATCTAAGTTCACACAGAACTTTTTGATAGACTTACAAGGTATCTGAGCCCTTTGCTATGCTTAGTAGTAGCAATTAGTTATAATTAGTGATTACAACCTCTGCTAACACTATAGTTTCCTGAATGAGGAAACGCTTTACCAGAATTATGCCACTGTACAATGGTCCAAAGCTCAAACAACAATTCTATTTACTGCAAACAATTCAACTGCAACAAATCCCATTCATAAATAGCACCACAGAGCTAAGTGAGGAAACTATGAATCAGGCTTGGGAGGGACCACCTGCTAAGCAAACGGTAACTGACCGAACTGAGAATTTTAGCTTCCTGTTAAAGTAATTACTCTTGCAACCTTTTAAGTGAATTTGTTGTGTTGATGAATCAAAGACTCATTTCAGTCTTAGCTGGCCTCACACGGGGCACCACAATGTAGTGATTTTTACTCCATTAACCTGTGACGTAGTGATTTTTGATCACGTGTCACTTAAGGTGTGGTTATGAGGGTATCAGATGACCCCTCCCTCCTTTTGTAATACGGGGCACCAGTTAAGAATACTATCTTAACAATTTAAGAACACTCCAAAAGAGCTGTTCAGTAATTCAGAATTAATGTAAAATGGAGGGAGTCGGTCAACTGATTTATCTGAAGGATTTGTGAGAGTCCGGTCAACTAGTAGAGTCTTTGGTCATCAACACAAGGAAGACACCGTTATAATAAAATCAATGAAATTTATTAACAATAGACATGCAAGAGTAAATACCACAACGATTAATAATGAAATAATGAATATGCACTTCTAAAAGGTAGTAAAAATAATAATCAAAGGAGAATACTGAATTAAATCAAAGAAACAAATAAATGAAGTGAACACAGAATGGATAAATGCAACGCTGTTGAACTGAATGTAGAATGGAAGAGAATTGTATGGGAATGCTTCTTACGGAAGCCACCTAATGGCTCTGGTAAAATGGTGATAAATAATTGCTTATTTATCATTCAACAAACAATATCCCTATTATTTATAACAAGCTGACCTCAAGTAACTGTTATCTAAACAGGTTAGAATAACATATGCTGCATGTATAAACTAATGCCAAGGTCTTTAGAAAAGAGGTTTGGTAAGTTTATATTTACGTTCCACACGGTCGGGTGATCAATCCGGTAGCAGAGACGTCTTCCACTGATGATGCAGGCTGCGTGCAGTGGGAGGGCGCGGAGTTGCGATCCAGTAGTCGTGCCACGCTGGGCTGGAGGATGCTGAACTTCGGTTGCGCCAAGAGGTCCTTTAGGATGGACTGGGCAGCTGGGTCAGATGAATCTTCACAGGTTCCTTTGCAGGCTCGCTGCGTCACTGAGGAGCCGTGTGGTACAAGCAATGTCTGCCGAGGCAGAGGTCCTTTGCGGACTGGGCTGCGCTGCTGTAGAAGCCGTAAGGGTCAAATTAAGTCTCTCAATGCTGGGGCCCTTTTGCAGCTAGAGTGCAGCTAGAAGCAATGAAAAAGGTTTGCTCGCAAAAGCTTCACCTTAACTGTCTTGTAGTTTCTTTCCTCGTCAGGTCAGAAACTCAGGACGTGGAGTGTCTGTTAATGTCTCCTTCCCCGTCGAGTTGGAAACTCAGAACAAGGGTGTGTCTACCCGGGGGACATATTTATCCCTTTCTGATGAGGAGGAGATTGAAATGTGGCGCCTTGCCGATCCTGAAGTGTGATTGGCTACTGTTATCTGAAGCAGCCCCGGTGTTGCCCACCCTAGTGTGGAACTCATTTGCATAGCATAAAGTACAGTGTTAAATTAGTGTCTTTAACATTTTACCCATGCATTATTTCTTTACCAAACCTCTTTCAAATTATTAAAGGCATCGTAGGGAGCAGATAGACACCAAACACGATATGAAATGGTTAAATCATCGTCCATGCATTTGTTTATCTCTTAACAGGTCTGTCCCATGACCTGTTGGTTTAGCAGTCAGTAACCATTAACATAAACTGTGCTTTTGCATGAAGATGGAGTGTATGTGATGCAGTTTAGATCAAATTAAGGCCTCCAAACATAAGTATGAATGGATTTAGATAGATCTCTGTGGCCTCTCTTTATTTCAGTCTCTGCTGCTCCATCCAGGAGGTCCTGAAAGAATTTTTATGGCAGTCCTTGCCTAACCCTTAGGAATGAGTTTAATGGTTAGAGTCAATGTGTCGTCCAATGAGAAGTCTTCTCCTTGGTTTTAGTGGGTGCAGAAGGTCCCCCTTCCTGTTCTGGAAGAGGTGTCTGGTAGTTGTCCCAACATCTTATCTGATGTTGCTGAACATTTATTAATGTTCATTCACCAAAGATCCAATCACGGTGTGGCACATCTTCCTACACACCGGCAGTTAGAGAGGGGCCCTGTCGTAAACTGGTCCCTAGAAAGCCATCTTGACTGGTGTTCACAACAGTAGAATCTATCTGTTGATAGTATTCATGTAGGCTATTTATGTAATCCCTTGGCGAATAAGAAAATAACAGAAAAGAACATGCCGATTTTCACATATGTCTGCAGAAAAACAGCAACAGGATGAATGAAAATGTAAATGTGACTCTTCCATCCAGGTATTCTGTTTTTATTGTTATTTTTTATGCATTGCATTTTTATTTTTATGTATTTGTTTCCTTTTTATGTAAAGCACTTTGAATTACCATTGTGTGTGAAATGTGCTAAATAAATAAAATTGCCTTGCCTTGCCTAATCGACTCTCTGAGAGTAGGTGGCGCTGGAACAGCAGAAAATAAAGCCGTTTCCTTGATAACCTCTGTATACAAAGTAGGGATGGGCGATACCACTTATTTTGTTTTCGATACGATACCGATACTTTCAATGCCAAAATCGCCGATATCGATACCGATACGATACCTCTAATCTGAATTTAAGTCCTTAAATTATTTAATTTCTTTGAGTAAAATGGGTAATGGTACCCACTTAACATTATATTTGAAAGGTATTTTAACATTCAGTACGCCTTAACTGCAATTTATTAGATTATATTTTTGTTTACACATGGTTTAAATGTTTATTTGTAGTGTAACCATGTAAATCTACAAATACTATAGGCTTAGCTGAACTATGGTCACTGGTAATGGTTCATTTTCATAAGGGACTGCCAGTGACAGGCTGTTGCACTCATAAAATGCAAACTTTGTATTCTGACAGTGTAGTTACAGAACAGAACATCAGTACAAACTTTTGACGTTCAATTTAAATAAATGTAGTTGCAAAAACTATGTAGGCTACTATTTCATTTTGTTTGTTGTAAAATAACTCAAACATATTATGTTGTTCTGTCTGTTGTTACGCATTGTTCAGGGCTGCGTTTCCCAAAAGCATCAATGGTTTCTTACAATGTTAAATGCATACAGCTGTTTGAATGTAGTGTCGGCAGTGAGCGAACACTCTCTGTGATTGATTGGTTCTGACTTGCAGCATTTGCGTGTTCAGATCTAGATGAGCAGGAAAATACTTCTACTACATTATTCACTAACATAGGTTATTTGTCCAATTCAATGCATATTGTATGCATTAAATTTATTGTTAATTAAACAAAATCACTGGTAAAAAAAACACCTTAGTATGGATATTTTTATTTGAGTATCGATACTTTCGATACTCATCGTCAGTATGCCGTTTTGTCCGATGACTGAAGCCTTTTAGTCTGAGGCATGACTCCTTTTTGTTGTATGACTGAGGTGTGAGGAAGTCATAATATGAACACCATACACTAGAGTTCGTTTCAGATGTAAAGTGCAGTAAATCGTATGTATAGAAAGTTAGAAACGCTTTTGGAGTTTTGCAAAAATGTAGGTTGAGGCACGTTTTTTAAATGTGCCTAGGTTGACATGTATATGTCTTTGATAGCCTTTGATTTTACGTTTAACACCTCGAGTTAATGATATAATTACATAATTCATGATAATAATACCATTGGAGGTTCATAGAGGTCCTTGTCTGTGCCAAACTCACTGCCACAATGCTGAGGTGTTGTGGGTGGTTGCCAGGGCATTACTTTAGTTGCAAACGTGTTCTGAGTGTTTATTATTATTATTTATTTATTTATTTATTGCACATTGCAATGTGGTTGCTAGGTTACTGGCCCAAACTTACTTCTTTTTTTCTTTACTGAGAGAATGTATTTGGAATTTTTTTTTTTTTAATTTTAAATGTGGTAAATTAAGGGAATTTTAGTTAACACAAACTCATGTGATATATTAGTAGCAATTTTGATTATATGTGGTTAAGTGTGATTAGATGCATTATAGAGGCCTGGGGTTCTGTAAAAATTGGTCTCAGTTTTCATAAAAAATTTCTTCATTTTCGTTTTGAAGATAAACAAAAGTCTTAATTTTAATTGACATGAGTGTAAGAAAATGATTACGGGATTTTCATTTTTGGGTGAACTATCCCTTCAATGGCTCATGTCTACTCTTAAATGTAAGTGTTTTGGGTTTTTTACTCAGTTTTATCATCCACCAGATGAAATAAGTTAGTTGCATACCTGTTGGCAGCAATAAAGTCACATAAAACATTAAGAGAATGCTTGCATACATGTTTAAATAGAAGGTTGTTGCTCCAAAGCTGCAGTAAATATTACATATTGTCATGGAGTTAGCACTGTTAGCAATGCGCAAAGGTAAACAAAGGCAAAGGAAGAAGTTGTGGCCAAGTTCTTCATGTAGACTGTGATGCTGGACTGGACACACTGATAATGCAGAAATACACACATATTGTGATACAATTCAGCACCAGACTGACAAGAAACATATTGAGTAGCTAAATATGAAAACAGGGTGGGCTGAGAGTGAGACCTCTGCAAATTCACAGGAAATTTGTGTTATGTTGGTCACGTTTGGTTTAATTTTATCAACTGGGGAAGTGGTGAAGGTCGCAGGCACTGCAGACTCCATCTAGATAAGCAAGAGATAAACAGACACTGATGAGAAGAAAACATTCTAATTTTCAACAAACTTTGCAATTGACTGTAAAAAAAAATAAAAATAAAAATAAAAATGTTGTGAAAACATCCCAATTCTGACAGTAACAATGTTTTCAAGTCAAGTCACCTTTATTTATATAGTGCTTTTTACAATGCAGATTGTGTCAAAGCAGCTTTACAGTGATAACTGGCAAATAATTTTGTGCAGCTCTTAAAGAAAATGGTGTCATTGTCCATTGTCCATGGTGTCATTCAGTATTTCCATTGTATTTCATTCCATTGTAAAAATCAATAGTTATTAATTTAGGTAATTTTAATTTATCTATGTATCAGCACTGGAGAAAACAGTGATATCATTGTCCAGCGCAGTTATGTTTGCATACAAAGGTGTCAATGCAGGCAGATCAATTTTATTCCATTTTAACAATAATATACTGTAGGAAACAATGCATTCTGGGTGATATTTGCCATTTCCTATAAAGTGGCCTACTGCAATATACTGTGAACATATAAGTAGAGTCATATATTTACTCAGAAACTGTGTCCAGAATTGCCCTCATACTATTTGAACTACTGAATGATTTTGATACAGGCATCAACAATCAACAAACTATTCTGAACATTGCAAAACAAGCTACAGTCTTTCAGAATATGATTATCAGAACACTAAAATCATCTAATGATGTAATTTCTCAAAGTTACTGTAATTAATTATGTAAAGTTAATCATCACATCACCCTTACAATCAGAGAGTAGAATATGAATATGATTAAAGAATCAGGCTGCTATATCATCAGTAATATGTAGCAAATATTAATTAATCTTCTTTTCCTTGCCATAGCAAATGTACCTTATAAACACAGTTACAGCAGCCAGAGAAACAGTAACATAAAATAACTGAAGACCAAGTGCCCAAGTAACGGAAACACTAATCACCATAATAGTGATGTGGCAAAACATTTTCAATAAAATATCAACAATGATTAGAGCTAAACCTCTGTTACTTCTCACTATGCTACCATCCAAAGTTGTGAATTTAACTTGGGGGAAAAATTGGAATATTGTATAAAACATTTGCTAATAAAGCAGCATTTCCATCCCATGTGTTCAAGGGAACAAAATTGTCACTTCCTGGGAAATTGGTTCAAAATATCTGTAATAAAAAAATGAAAGTTGCTACAACCGGGGGAGCCATGTGGCTCTTTTTCCTACATCATAAATGACTTGCGCCTCAGAGCTGTCATGTTATTGTGCGTTTAGATGCCAGGTGTTTGGGAAAGCAATAGAGTGTGTGGAGACCAAGACAAGACCAAGACCAGACTAGCACTCCTTAAATTCATTTGATCCACATTTACTGCCTGAGAAATGTCTTATTTTTTATATTTTATCAATAATTACATTTAGAATAATAAGGCACTATATAGAGCTGTTACCAATCAGCTGATATTCACTAACAACAACATTCATCTTTACACTGCAGAGGTAGAACAGAAGTTGCATCTGAAATGGTACAATTACATTTGCATAAATAATGTTGAGATCAATGTTTTAAAAATAACATTTTGTTTATTGAACATTTGTAAAAATAAATAATAAAAAAATATTACATTTGCAATTGTGCTCATATTTATGAAAACAGCCCTCTTTATATTGATGCTGCTTAATTGCTAATAATATCATGTGTTATAATATAAATATCAAGATCTTATACAAGTACTTTTTTGCAATCATATCTTGAATTTTGTGGTCAGTTGTATTAATTTTGGTGACATTTGACACAATCTCTTGTTTATATCTGACCCGGCACAACAGTAACAAAATGAAAATAGAAATAAGTTATTAATTGCATTTGAAGCAGGAATTTTTACATCCAATCAAATTAATGAGGTTAACAAAGAAATCAGACAATGCAACAGCAATTTAGCGATATCCTCGCAGTTGTGGTCTTGACCGTTTGGAGTCCTTGAGGTAAGCATACATTTCATAGTAGTGCAAACGAGACCGGACAGTGAGTGTGTGTGTGAGTGTGGAGGTTTTATGCAGGTGCTGATGAAGTGCTGATGAGGTGCAGGTGACGATGATTAGTATGCTGGTGATTGAGTGCGTGGGTAAGGGAGTGAGGTGGAACCTGACGTGTCTGTGACAGTACCCCCCCCTCCCACGGCCTGCTCCTGAGGGCCAAGGACCCCGACGTCGTGGTTGTCGACCTCTTGGGCGTGGGGCAGGTCTGTCCGGGTGGTTGGTGTGGAAAGTCTGTAACAGATTAGTATCAAGGATATCATTCTTGGGGACCCATGAGCGTTCCTCGGGGCCATAGCCTTCCCAGTCAACCAGATATTCCAATTGACCACCACGGCGCCGGGAATCCAGAATCTCGCGAACCACGAAGGCAGTGCCATCCTCCAGGATGAGTGGAAGGGGGGGCTCGACTGCTGCCATGTCAGGTTCTGTGGAGGGAAGAACAGAAGGGTGGTGAGGCTTTAGAAGTGAGACATGGAATGTGGGATGAATTCTTTTGTACTGTGCAGGGAGTTGGAGACGGTAGGTAACGGGGTTGATCTGTCGGATGATGGTGAACGGGCCAATGAAGCGGGGACTCAGCTTCTTGCAGGGCAGACGCATCCTGATGTCCCTGGTGGACAGCCAGACCTTCTGCCCCGGGTGGTAGATAGGAGCGTCGGAGCGCCGAAGGTCGGCTGTCATCTTGCGTCTGCGCAGTTGGTGATGAGCCGAGTCCCAAACCCTCTCGCTCTCCCGGAACCAGTAGTCGACTGCCGGAACGTTGGAGGGTTCCCCATCCCAGGGGAACAGCGGGGGTTGGTAACAGAGTACGCACTGAAACGGTGTTAGTCCAGTAGTGGCTTGTCGGAGGGAGTTTTGTGCGTACTCGGCCCAACCCAGGTACTGGTTCCAGGAGTTCTGGTGGCCGTGACAGAAGGTACGCAGGAAGCGGCCTTTCTCCTGGATCTTCCTTTCCGTCTGCCATTCGACTGTGGATGGTATCCGGATGACAGGCTGACGGTCACACCCAGGAGGGAGAAGAACGCCTTCCAGACATGGGAGATAAACTGGGGCCCTCTGTCAGAAACAATGTCTTCGGGGATTCCATAATGACGTGGTCATGGCGGTAGGTAGACCCACCAGGGGGATCAGATGGCAGGATTTAGAGAAGCGATCTACAACTACCAGGGTGCAGGTGTGACCATCAGACTCAGGGAGATCGGTGACGAAGTCCACTCCCAGGTGTGACCAGGGTCTCTCAGGAACGGACAGAGGATTGAGCTTGCCGGTGGGAAGATGGCGTGGGCTCTTGGAAATGGCGCACTCCCTGCAGCCCTGCACGTACCTTCTGACGTCGTTGGCCATGTTGGGCCACCAGAAGCGTTGTTTGAGCAATGAGAGGGTCTCATTGACCCCCGGGTGGCCAGTGCCAAGTGAAGAGTGCGCGTTGTGCAGGAGTGGAGTGCGACGTGCCCGTGTGGCGTATTGCAAGCCTTGGGGGCAACCCGGCGGAGTGCGTGAGGAGGCATTGGAGGATGGTAAGGTCTCTTCTGACCACTGGATGGGGCTAACGAAGATCGATTCAGGTAGGATGGTTTCTGGAGTTTCAACTTTTTCTTCTGGAGCATGGAGACGGGACAGAGCATCTGCTTTCGTATTTTTGGAACCTGGACGGTAGGAGATGGAGAAGTTGAATCTAGAAAAGAACATGGCCCAGCGAGCTTGGCGAGGGTTGAGTCTTTTAGCAGCCTTCAGATATTCGAGGTTCTTGTGATCAGTAAGGACTTGGAATGGATGGTTAGCCCCCTCCAACCAATGCCTCCACTCTTCCAGGGCAAGCTTGATGGCCAGGAGTTCACGGTCACCGATTTCGTAACTGACCTCCGCCGGGTTGAGCTTGCGGGAGAAGGCGGCACATGGATGGAGTCTACTTGGCGTCCCCTGCTGCTGTGAAAGGACCGCTCCCACTCCGGTGGTGGAGGCGTCCACCTCCACGACGAAAGGTAAGTCCGGGATAGGGTGGATGAGGAGGGGAGCGGTGGTGAAGGCTCTCTTGAGGGTCTCAAAGGTGTTGGTGGCTTGTTGGGACCAGGACAAAGACTTGGGCTGGTGACGTAGTAGATTGGTGAGAGGGCTGAATATGGTACTGTAATTTTTGATGAAGCGAAGGTAGAAATTGGAGAATCCGAGGAAATGTTGGAGTTCTTTAATGGTAGTAGGAGTAGGCCAGGTCTGGATTGCGGAAACCTTCCCCTCGTCCATCCGGATGCCACTGTGGTCGATCACGTATCCCAGGAACTGGACAGAGGACTGGTGAAAGGAGCACTTTTCAGCTTTGAGAAACAGGTGGTATTGCCGTAAGCGTTGGATGACCTCCGCAACTTGGTGGCGATGTTCGGCCAAGCTCCAGGAGTAAATGAGGATGTCATCTATATACACCAGCACAAACTTGTGGAGGATCTCCCGGAGCACCTCGTGTATGAAATCCTGGAATACGGAGGGGGCGTTGACCAGGCCATACGGCATGACGAGGTATTCGTAGTGGCCGGTGGGCGTGACGAAGGCGGTCTTCCACTCGTCCCCCTCCGTATCCGGATGAGGTTATACGCGCTGCGGAGGTCCAACTTAGTGAACACAGTGGCACCACGGAGATTTTCCAGGGCCGCTGGGACGAGGGGAAGTGGGTAGCGGAACTTGATGGTGATCTTGTTAAGGGCACGGTAATCGATGCAGGGCCGCAAGCCTCCGTCCTTCTTAGCCACAAAAAAGAAGCTTGAAGCAGCAGGGGAAGTAGACGGGCGGATGTAACCTTGATCAAGGGAATTTAGGTCGTTGGTGGGAAAAACCCCATTCATTTAGATTGCCACTGTACTTCTAGGCAGTCGGAGGGAGCGCTGCAACAAATGGACGCCCGTTTCCTTCTTAAGTGAGCGGCCAAGTGTACGTTTTGCCCCTTACCTATGGCATAGGACGAAAGGTGACGTTTAGGACTTTGGTGGGAAGCCTTGGCCGAATGGGGACGTTTTCGGACTTTGGTGGCGAGAGGTAGGCCGAAACTGGACGCTTAGGACTTTGGTGGAAAAACTTGGGCCGAAAGGGGACGTTTAGGACTTTGGTGGAAAAAATCTAGGCCGAAAGGGGACGTTTAGGACGTCCGTGGAAAAACTTAGGCCGAAAGGGGACGTTTAGGACGTCCGTGGAAAAACTTAGGCCGAAAGGGGACGTTTAGGACTTTGGTGGAAAAAATCTAGGCCGAAAGGGGACGTTTAGGACGTCCGTGGAAAAACTTAGGCCGAAAGGGGACGTTTAGGACTTTGGTGGAAAAACTTAGGCCGAAAGGGGACGTTTAGGACTTTGGTGGAAAAAATATAGGCCGAAAGGGGACGTTTAGGACGTCCGTGGAAAAACTTAGGCCGAAAGGGGACGCTTAGGACTTTGGTGGAAAAAATCTAGGCCGAAAGGGGACGCTTAGGACTTCCGTGGAAGCACCTAGGCCGAAAGGGGACGTTTAGGACGTCCGCGGAGAAGCGCTCCACCCCGTGGCCGCAGCCGGTACCGCGTCCGGGAGCCAGGATTTTCGGACCCCCGCCCCGGGGCCCCCTCGGGCCGAGAGACGCGGCGGCCTCCCCGCCGCGCCCCGTCGGGCGGGCGCTCGGGGCCGGCGGGGGCGGCGCGCCCCCAAAAATCCCTGGGGGCGGCGCGCACCTCCCACCAACGGCCGTCCGCGGCCTGCCAAACAGGCCGTTCGCGTACGCTCCCACGGAACGCCGTGCCCTTAGGGGAGCACGGGAACCGGCTGTTCGTGGCCCGCGCCGCCCATAGCCTCTGACAGCCACTGGACGTCTAGGGGTCGGAGGGAGCGGCGCTCGCCGTGGACGCCCGCTCCCCCATCTCCTAGCGCGCGGGGGGAGGTTTCGGCCTTACCCCCGGGGCAAGGGCGCCTGGCCACGGCAGGCGCCGCACGGACGCCAGGGGGCGCCCTCGCGCCACGGGACGGGGACAGCCTAGGGCTCCCCCCGAGCGCCTAGACGTACGCCAACGGCCCAAACCTCCCGCCGACCGACTACCCCCCGCCGCCCGTCCACGAACGGCCTAAACCTACCGCCGACCGACTACCCTTCATCGCCCGTCCACGAACGGCCTAAACCTCCCCCTGACCGACCTTCCTCCACCGTAGTCTTCCTCGCGTCCACGGACCGCCCGAACCTCCCCCTGACCGCCTAAACTCCCCCGAAACGACCGCCCGGGGCGGGAGGCGGCCAGGGTTTGGGGCGGGGGGCCCAGGCGGGTTAGGGGGTTAGGGTTAGGCGCGGGGGGCCCGGGCGGTTAGGGTTAGGCGCCGGGGGCCAGGGCGGTTAGGGTTAGGCGCCGGGGGCCCGGGCGGTTAGGGTTAGGCGCCGGGGGCCCGGGCGGTTAGGGTTAGGCGCCGGGGGGCCCGGGCGGTTAGGGTTAGGCGCTGGGGGCCCAGGCGGTTAGGGTTAGGGGCTTAGGGTTAGGGTTAGGGGCAGGGGGGCCGAGAGAGACGGTTAGGGTTAGGGGCAGGGGGGCTGAGACGGTTAGGTTTAGGGACAGGTCAAGTGGATGGCCTGTACTCAAGTTGGTGTACACAGGTGGCTTACTGGGTCACCGTCAGATAGACTGCAGGTGGGAGGCCTCTTCCCTTACCTCCCAGTTTACACCTATTCTACACAGACCGTTTAGGCTGTTTGGGGATGCAGCTGTGACTTTGAGTTTCATTTTATGGGATTTTTGAATTTGAAAAATTATTGAAATTGTGCATATTTTTGTACACAGGCGGCTTATCATCGACTTCCCTTACCCGAAAACCTCCCAGTTTAAACCTATTCTACACAGACCGTTTAGGCTGTTTAGGGATGCAGCTGTGACTTTGAGTTTCATTTTATGGGATTTTTTTAATTTTTTTTTGAAATTGTGCATATTTTTGTACACAGGCGGCTTATTGACTTCCCTTACCCGAAAACCTCCCAGTTTACGCCTTTTCTACACAGACCGTTTAGGCTGTTTGGGGATGCAGCTCTGACTTTGAGTTTCATTTTATGGGATTTTTGAATTTGAAAAATTATTGAAATTGTGCATATTTTTGTACACAGGCGGCTTATCATCGACTTCCCTTACCCGAAAACCTCCCAGTTTAAACCTATTCTACACAGACCGTTTAGGCTGTTTGGGGATGCAGCTGTGACTTTGAGTTTCATATTATGGGATTTTTTGAATTTTTTTGAAATTGTGCATATTTTTTGTACACAGGTGGCTTATTGTCGACTTCCCTTACCCGCAAGCCTACCACTTTATATCTATTCTACACAGACTGTTTAGGCTGTTTGGGGATTCTGCAGTGACTTTGAGTTTCATTTTATGGGATTTTTGACTTGAAAAATGATTGAAATTGTGCATATCTTTGTACACAGGTGGCTTATTGACTTCCCTTACCCGCAAGCCTACCACTTTATATCTATTTTACACAGACTGTTTAGACTATTTGTGGATTCTGCAGTGACTTTGAGTTTCATTTTATGGGATTTTTGAATTGAAAAATCTTGAAATGATGCATATTTTTGTACACAGGTGGCTTATTATTGACTTCCCTTACCCGAAAGCCTACCACTTTATATCTATTTTACACAGACTGTTTAGGCTGTTTGTGGATTCTGCAGTGACTTTGAGTTTCATTTTAGGGGATTTTTTAATTGAAAAATGTTGAAATGATGCATATTTTTGTACACAGGTGGCTTATTGACTTCCCTTACCCGCAAGCCTACCACTTTATATCTATTTTACACAGACTGCTTAGGCTGTTTGTGGATTCTGCAGTGACTTGAGTTTCATTTTAGGGGATTTTTGACTTGAAAAATGTTGAAATGATGCACATTTTTTGTACACAGGTGGCTTATTATTGATTTCCCTTACCCGCAAGCCTACCACTTTATATCTATTTTACACAGACTGTTTAGGCTGTTTGTGGATTCTGCAGTGACTTTGAGTTTCATTTTAGGGGATTTTTGACTTGAAAAATGATTGAAATTGTGCATATCTTTGTACACAGGTGGCTTATTGACTTCCCTTACCCGCAAGCCTACCACTTTATATCTATTTTACACAGACTGTTTAGACTGTTTGTGGATTCTGCAGTGACTTTGAGTTTCATTTTATGGGATTTTTGACTTGAAAAATGTTGAAATGATGCATATTTTTTGTACACAGGTGGCTTATTGTCGACTTCCCTTACCCGCAAGTCTACCACTTTATATCTATTCTACACAGACTGTTTAGGCTGTTTGTGGATTCTGCAGTGACTTTGAGTTTCATTTTATGGGATTTTTGACTTGAAAAATGATTGAAATTGTGCATATCTTTGTACACAGGCGGCTTATTGACTTCCCTTACACGCCAGTCTACCACTTTATATCTATTCTACACAGACCGTTTAGGCTGTTTGGGGATTCTGCAGTGACTTTGAGTTACATTTTATGGGATTTTTGACTTGAAAAAGTATTGAAATTGTGCATATCTTTGTACACAGGCGGCTTATTGACTTCCCTTACACGCAAGTCCACCACTTTATATCTATTCTACACAGACTGTTTCGGCTGTTTGGGGATTCTGCAGTGACTTTGAGTTTCATTTTATGGGATTTTTGACTTGAAAAAGTATTGAAATTGTGCATATCTTTGTACACAGGCGGCTTATTGACTTCCCTTACACGCAAGTCCACCACTTTATATCTATTCTACACAGACTGTTTCGGCTGTTTGGGGATTCTGCAGTGACTTTGAGTTTCATTTTATGGGATTTTTGACTTGAAAAAGGTTGAAATGATGCATATCTTTGTACACAGGTGGCTTATTGACTTCCCTTACACGCCAGTCTACCACTTTATATCTATTCTACACAGACTGTTTCGGCTGTTTGGGGATTCTGCAGTGACTTTGAGTTTCATTTTATGGGATTTTTGACTTGAAAAAGTATTGAAATTGTGCATATCTTTGTACACAGGCGGCTTATTGACTTCCCTTACACGCAAGTCCACCACTTTATATCTATTCTACACAGACTGTTTGGGGATTCTGCAGTGACTTTGAGTTTCATTTTATGGGATTTTTGACTTGAAAAATGTTGAAATGATGCATATCTTTGTACACAGGTGGCTTATCGACTTCCCTTGCACGCAAGTCTACCACTTTATATCTATTCTACACAGACTGTTTAGGCTGTTTGTGGATTCTGCTGTGACTTTGAGTTTCATTTTATGGGATTTTTGAATGAAAAATATCGAAATTGTGCATATCTTTGTACACAGGCGGCTTATCGACTTCCCTTACACGCAAGTCTACCACTTTATATCTATTCTACACAGACTGTTTGGGGATTCTGCAGTGACTTTGAGTTTCATTTTATGGGATTTTCGACTTGAAAAAGTATTGAAATTGTGCATATTTTTGTACACAGGCGGCTTATCGACTTCCCTTACACGCAAGTCTACCACTTTATATCTATTCTACACAGACCGTTTAGGCTGTTTTGGGGATTCTGCAGTGACTTTGAGTTTCATTTTATGGGATTTTTGACTTGAACAACTTGAAAGTGTGCATATATTTGTACACAGGTGGCTTCCCTTACCTGCAAGTCTCCCACTCTTTATCTATTCGACACAGACCCTGTAGGATGTTTGGGGATGTCCAGGTCAAGTGGATGGCCTGTACACAGATTGCACACGTTGGATAAGTTACAGTTGTTGTGATGACCCGCCAAATAGGCTGGAAGGGGACCAAAGCGCATTCCGTGGACAACCACTGGTCACCCTCCCACTCTTAACTTATCCGACAGGGCCCCCCTAGGCCGTCCGTGGATAGTCCGTGGCCCACGGGCCATGGTTTTGCCCCTTTTGCTTTCTGCGCATCCCACTCCCTGCCTATTCTACATAGGCTGTTGGTGTACAGCCAGGGGCCCAAACTATACGTGGGGCCCCAGGGACAGCTTGTTGAGAGGAAGGGTCTCCCGCACGCAGGGACACGTTTTTAGGCCGCTTTGTTGCAATCTCTCTCTCGGGCCTCTTGCTGTCATAGGCAGAAAGACTCTTTTCAATGGGAACCGAAAAGGGAGAAGAATTTTGCACCGCGAAAAAACATGCTTGGGAACCATCCTGAACCCCGAAATCCAGGACCTGGAACCGAGGGCCCCTGGACTACCACCACGTCGAGTTTGGAGCCCCTGCGACCTTTTGACCCCTGGCTTTCCGCGCATCCCACCCCCTGCTTATTCTACGTAGGCTGTCGGTGTACATACAGGCTCCCGGGGGCCCGGAGCTTCGCGGTTCTGCTGGTCCAGGGGCCAGCGGCCCCTGGACCAAGTTTGGGGTCCCTGGGACCTTCTGACCCCTTGCTTGTTCTATCACACAGGTCAAATACAGGGAAACTTGAATATATCTGCATACAGATGGCTTACTCAAATTGGTCGCAGCTGGGAGGCGCCTTCCCTTACCCGACAGCCTCCCACCAGCTACCTATCCAATGAGGACCCCGTAGGACGTTTGGGGATGCTGCTCGCGTGACGGTGACCATGGGTTTCGTTTTATGGGGTTCGTGACTTGAGAAACTTGAAAATATGCATGTGTTTGTACACCGATGGCAGCTTCCCTTACCCTGCGGCCTCCCACCTGCTATCTATTCGACGAGGAGCCCGTAGGATTGCTGTTCCTTTCCCAGTGACAGCGGGTTTTTCGTTTATGGGCTTTATGACTTGAAAAACCTATGCATATATTGCGATATACAAGTTCGGAGTCCCTGAGACCTTCTGACTCCCCTTGCTTTGTTCTATCACACAGGCCTCTTCCTCCAGACACACTTTCCAGTGAGTCGTGGCCAAATCGCTTACTTCTCTTCTCCTCCAAAACCTAACCACCTCACACTGGACCTGCACCCTAAACCTAACCGTCTCGGCCCGCCTGCACCTAAACCTAACCATCTCCCGCTGGACCTGCACCCTAAACCTAACCGTCTCAGCCCTCCTGCACCTAAACCTAACCTTCTCCCACTGGACCTGCACCCCTAAACCTAACCATCTCCCACTGGACCTGCACCCTAAACCTAACTGTCTCACCTGTCAGTCCCTGAGACCCTTCTGACTTACACTCTCCAGTAAGACGCAGCTAGATTCACCCGCAAATGGACCGGGCCACCCGGCCTGCAATTTCGGGTAAACGCATGCATTCTTACTCGAAAATGCACAGGGGGCGGCGCTGGTGCATTTCCAAGTAACTGCGCTTCCTCGGCCTGCCCGGTATGCGAACTTACTCCGAAATGGACCCCCCTCCTCCTCCCCTGTGCGGGAAGCGCTCCCCCGCGTACACGCACGGCCTATCCGGCAAGGGCACGTAGGCCGTTCGGGGATGCCCCCGAAACGCCCGCCCGAGGGCGCCCCGGGCGCCCCCCGGCCCTCCGCCGCCCGTCGGGGGGCGCCACGGGCCGTTTCCCAAAATTTAGGTCGGAAGGGTACAGATAGGCTGTCCCTGTACACCCCGACCCAACACCGCCCCCGCTGGTGGACACGCACCGACTATCGCCCGAAAAAAACCCTTACCCCCGGAGTAAGGGAAAAACAGACAATGGACATCAGAATAAGCAGCAGGTGGGTGTACAAAGACAGCCACCCTGTCCTCACACATGCTATCGGTACAGTGGCCTCTTAAGCCTAGGGCAAAATTTCCACCAACTAACTACGTGCCCTAACCCCTATTTAGGGAATTCCCTTACCCCCGCCGCCAAGAACAGCCTATCTTGCACTCGGTGGACGGCTGTTCCAGGACGCTGCGCGGCGCCCCTAAACGATTTTTCGCGCGCCCGGCGCCGACGCCGGGCCCGTCCGCGCGCCCTCCGGCAACGCGCGGAAAAGGCCCCGTCTCGCTGGGGCCCCCGGGAGCCCCGCGGGACCCGTGGTAATGGGCCGCCGCGGATCGCAAAACGAGCTTCCCTTAACCGGCAAGCGCCCGCACCCAACTTATCCGACGGGGGCCCGTAGCCCGTCCGTGGACACCGACCCCCACGTCCCGTCCCCAGCGCCGGACGGGCGCCCGAGGCGCCTCCGGAAACGAGCGTCCCGGGGCGCCGCGCGCCCGTCGAGGGGGGCCCGAGGCCCGCCCCTCCCGCGCCCCGAGCCCCGAGCTCCGAGTCGGCCCGGTTCCCGAGATACGGCCGCCCGAAGCCGGACCGGAAGTGCCCGTATCTCGGGAACCGAGCCGAGTCGGGGCTCCGTACGCCCGGTGCTGGGGGGGTCTCGGCGGGACCCCTCGACGCCCCGAGTCCCGGGCTCCCACTCGGCTCGGTTCCCGAGATACGGCCGCCCGAAGCCCGGCAGGAAGTGGCCGTATCTCGGAAGCGGAAGGGCCCCGAGGCTCGGGACTTTGCCTGCGGCGGGGTCCCCACGGGAGCCCCCGGGGACCCGAGTCTCGAGCCCCGAGTCGCCTCGGTTCCCGAGATACGGCCGCCAGAAGCCGGACAGGAAGTGGCCGTATCTCGGAAGCGGAAGGGCCCCGAGGCTCGGGACTTTGCCTGCGGCGGGGTCCCCACTGGAGCCCCCGGGGACCCGAGTCTCGAGCCCCGAGGCGCCTCGGTTCCCGAGATACGGCCGCCCGAAGCCGGACAGGAAGTGGCCGTATCTCGGAAGCGGAAGGGCCCCGAGGCTCGGGACTTTGCCTGCGGCGGGGTCCCCACTGGAGCCCCCGGGGACCCGAGTCTCGAGCCCCGAGGCGCCTCGGTTCCCGAGATACGGGCGGTTGAGTGCAAGGGTCTTTGAGAAAAAAGGCCCCGTATCTCGGGAACGGAAGGCCCCAGCGGCTCGTGCTTCGGGGCTTCGAGGGGTCCCTCGGGGGCTCTCCCCAGCCGCGGTCCCGGGCCCCGGGGAGGCTCGGTTCCGGAGCGCCCCCTTATCTGTGGAGGCCTCTAGCTCCGCCGCAGGGGGCGCTAGAGCCTCGGGCCCGGGCGCGTTGGAAGGGGCCCCTCGAGATCTTACTCCGACCCGAATTTGGTGGGTCTAGGCCCCCGGCGTCTCGGAGTTACGGCCGTTCGAAAATACCCGTGGGAGGCTGCGGAAAGGGGGACGGAAAAGCCGTACGTGGACAACCGCTGGTCACCCTCCCACCTGTAACTTATTCTACAGGGCCCCGTAGTCGGTCGGTGGACGCGCCCCCGATTACGCGCCCGGGCGGCGCGGCGCGCGACGCTTCGCCCGACGCGGCCGCTCGGCTGGTCTTCCGTGGGTCTGTCCGCGGACTTACTACAGGGGGCGCGTCGGATAAGTCGCAGGTGGGAGGCCGCGGAACAGGCCGAAAGGGGACGGAAAAGCAGCACGCGGACAACCGCTGGTCACCCTCCCACCTCTAACTTATTCCACAGGGCCCCCGTAGTCAGTCGGTGGACGCGCCCCCGATAACGCGCCCGGGCGGCGCGGCGCGCGACGCTTCGCCCGGCACGGCCGTTCGGCTGGTCTTCCGTGGGTCCGTCCGCGGACTTACTACAGGGGTCGCGTCGGATAAGTCGCAGGTGGGAGGATGCGGAACAGGCCGAAAGGGGACGGATAGTACGTTCATGTACGGGGGTCGGGCGCCGCTAGGGGGCGACGCCGAGTGTCCTCGAACGGCCGTACGCGGAGTGCAAAGTAGGCCGAAAGTGGACAGATAGTACGTTCATGTACGGGGGTCGGGCGCCGCTAGGGGGCGACGCCGAGTGTCCTCGAGCGGCCGTACACGGAGTGCAAACTAGGCCGAAAGTGGACAGATAGGACGTTCCTGTACGGGGCGCCAACGCTAGGGGGCGGTGCGGAGTGTCCACGAACGGCCGTACACGGAGTGCAAAATAGGCCGTTCCGACACCCCCGAGCAAGCGTGCTTCCCTAAGGCAGTCAAGGGAATTTAGGTCGTTGGTGGGAAAAACCCCATTCATTTAAGTTGCCACTGTACTTCTAGGCAGTCGGAGGGAGCGCTGCAACAAATGGACGCCCATTTCCTTCTTAAGTGAGCGGCCAAGTGTACGTTTTGCCCCTTACCCCTGGCGTAGGCCGAAAGGGGACAGATAGGACGTTCATGTACGGGGCGCCAACGCTAGGGGGCGACGTCGAGTGACCACGAACGGCCGTACACGGAGTGCAAAGTAGGCCCAAAGTGGACAGATAGGACTTCCATGTACGGATTGCGGACGCTAGGGGGCGGTGCAGAGTGTCCACGAACGGCTGTCCGCGGAGTGCGAAATAGGCCTTTCCGACACCCCCGAGTAAGGGGCGCTTCCCTAAGGCAGATCAAGGGAACCAGCCGTTCGTGGCCCGCGCCGCCCATAGACTCTGACGGCCACGGGACGTCTAGGGGGTCGGAGGGAGCGGTGCCTGCTATGGACGCCCGCTCCCCCATCTCCTAGCAAGCGGGGGGGGAGGTTTCGGCCTTACCCCCGGGGCAAGGGTGCCTGGCCGTGGTAGGCACCGCACGGGCTGAGTACACGGGGGGCCTAGGGCTCCCCCCGAGCGCCTAGACGTACGCCAACGGCCTAAACCTCCGAAACGGTGTTAGTCCAGTAGTGGCTTGTCGGAGGGAGTTTTGTGCGTACTCGGCCCAACCCAGGTACTGGTTCCAGGAGTTCTGGTGGCCGTGACAGAAGGTACGCAGGAAGCGGCCTTTCTCCTGGATCTTCCTTTCCGTCTGCCATTCGACTGTGGATGGTATCCGGATGACAGGCTGACGGTCACACCCAGGAGGGAGAAGAACGCCTTCCAGACATGGGAGATAAACTGGGGCCCTCTGTCAGAAACAATGTCTTCGGGGATTCCATAATGACGTGGTCATGGCGGTAGGTAGACCCACCAGGGGGATCAGATGGCAGGATTTAGAGAAGCGATCTACAACTACCAGGGTGCAGGTGTGACCATCAGACTCAGGGAGATCGGTGACGAAGTCCACTCCCAGGTGTGACCAGGGTCTCTCAGGAACGGACAGAGGATTGAGCTTGCCGGTGGGAAGATGGCGTGGGCTCTTGGAAATGGCGCACTCCCTGCAGCCCTGCACGTACCTTCTGACGTCGTTGGCCATGTTGGGCCACCAGAAGCGTTGTTTGAGCAATGAGAGGGTCTCATTGACCCCCGGGTGGCCAGTGCCAAGTGAAGAGTGCGCGTTGTGCAGGAGTGGAGTGCGACGTGCCCGTGTGGCGTATTGCAAGCCTTGGGGGCAACCCGGCGGAGTGCGTGAGGAGGCATTGGAGGATGGTAAGGTCTCTTCTGACCACTGGATGGGGCTAACGAAGATCGATTCAGGTAGGATGGTTTCTGGAGTTTCAACTTTTTCTTCTGGAGCATGGAGACGGGACAGAGCATCTGCTTTCGTATTTTTGGAACCTGGACGGTAGGAGATGGAGAAGTTGAATCTAGAAAAGAACATGGCCCAGCGAGCTTGGCGAGGGTTGAGTCTTTTAGCAGCCTTCAGATATTCGAGGTTCTTGTGATCAGTAAGGACTTGGAATGGATGGTTAGCCCCCTCCAACCAATGCCTCCACTCTTCCAGGGCAAGCTTGATGGCCAGGAGTTCACGGTCACCGATTTCGTAACTGACCTCCGCCGGGTTGAGCTTGCGGGAGAAGGCGGCACATGGATGGAGTCTACTTGGCGTCCCCTGCTGCTGTGAAAGGACCGCTCCCACTCCGGTGGTGGAGGCGTCCACCTCCACGACGAAAGGTAAGTCCGGGATAGGGTGGATGAGGAGGGGAGCGGTGGTGAAGGCTCTCTTGAGGGTCTCAAAGGTGTTGGTGGCTTGTTGGGACCAGGACAAAGACTTGGGCTGGTGACGTAGTAGATTGGTGAGAGGGCTGAATATGGTACTGTAATTTTTGATGAAGCGAAGGTAGAAATTGGAGAATCCGAGGAAATGTTGGAGTTCTTTAATGGTAGTAGGAGTAGGCCAGGTCTGGATTGCGGAAACCTTCCCCTCGTCCATCCGGATGCCACTGTGGTCGATCACGTATCCCAGGAACTGGACAGAGGACTGGTGAAAGGAGCACTTTTCAGCTTTGAGAAACAGGTGGTATTGCCGTAAGCGTTGGATGACCTCCGCAACTTGGTGGCGATGTTCGGCCAAGCTCCAGGAGTAAATGAGGATGTCATCTATATACACCAGCACAAACTTGTGGAGGATCTCCCGGAGCACCTCGTGTATGAAATCCTGGAATACGGAGGGGGCGTTGACCAGGCCATACGGCATGACGAGGTATTCGTAGTGGCCGGTGGGCGTGACGAAGGCGGTCTTCCACTCGTCCCCCTCCGTATCCGGATGAGGTTATACGCGCTGCGGAGGTCCAACTTAGTGAACACAGTGGCACCACGGAGATTTTCCAGGGCCGCTGGGACGAGGGGAAGTGGGTAGCGGAACTTGATGGTGATCTTGTTAAGGGCACGGTAATCGATGCAGGGCCGCAAGCCTCCGTCCTTCTTAGCCACAAAAAAGAAGCTTGAAGCAGCAGGGGAAGTAGACGGGCGGATGTAACCTTGATCAAGGGAACCAGCCGTTCGTGGCCCGCGCCGCCCATAGACTCTGACGGCCACGGGACGTCTAGGGGGTCGGAGGGAGCGGTGCCTGCTATGGACGCCCGCTCCCCCATCTCCTAGCAAGCGGGGGGGGAGGTTTCGGCCTTACCCCCGGGGCAAGGGTGCCTGGCCGTGGTAGGCACCGCACGGGCTGAGTACACGGGGGGCCTAGGGCTCCCCCCGAGCGCCTAGACGTACGCCAACGGCCTAAACCTCCGAAACGGTGTTAGTCCAGTAGTGGCTTGTCGGAGGGAGTTTTGTGCGTACTCGGCCCAACCCAGGTACTGGTTCCAGGAGTTCTGGTGGCCGTGACAGAAGGTACGCAGGAAGCGGCCTTTCTCCTGGATCTTCCTTTCCGTCTGCCATTCGACTGTGGATGGTATCCGGATGACAGGCTGACGGTCACACCCAGGAGGGAGAAGAACGCCTTCCAGACATGGGAGATAAACTGGGGCCCTCTGTCAGAAACAATGTCTTCGGGGATTCCATAATGACGTGGTCATGGCGGTAGGTAGACCCACCAGGGGGATCAGATGGCAGGATTTAGAGAAGCGATCTACAACTACCAGGGTGCAGGTGTGACCATCAGACTCAGGGAGATCGGTGACGAAGTCCACTCCCAGGTGTGACCAGGGTCTCTCAGGAACGGACAGAGGATTGAGCTTGCCGGTGGGAAGATGGCGTGGGCTCTTGGAAATGGCGCACTCCCTGCAGCCCTGCACGTACCTTCTGACGTCGTTGGCCATGTTGGGCCACCAGAAGCGTTGTTTGAGCAATGAGAGGGTCTCATTGACCCCCGGGTGGCCAGTGCCAAGTGAAGAGTGCGCGTTGTGCAGGAGTGGAGTGCGACGTGCCCGTGTGGCGTATTGCAAGCCTTGGGGGCAACCCGGCGGAGTGCGTGAGGAGGCATTGGAGGATGGTAAGGTCTCTTCTGACCACTGGATGGGGCTAACGAAGATCGATTCAGGTAGGATGGTTTCTGGAGTTTCAACTTTTTCTTCTGGAGCATGGAGACGGGACAGAGCATCTGCTTTCGTATTTTTGGAACCTGGACGGTAGGAGATGGAGAAGTTGAATCTAGAAAAGAACATGGCCCAGCGAGCTTGGCGAGGGTTGAGTCTTTTAGCAGCCTTCAGATATTCGAGGTTCTTGTGATCAGTAAGGACTTGGAATGGATGGTTAGCCCCCTCCAACCAATGCCTCCACTCTTCCAGGGCAAGCTTGATGGCCAGGAGTTCACGGTCACCGATTTCGTAACTGACCTCCGCCGGGTTGAGCTTGCGGGAGAAGGCGGCACATGGATGGAGTCTACTTGGCGTCCCCTGCTGCTGTGAAAGGACCGCTCCCACTCCGGTGGTGGAGGCGTCCACCTCCACGACGAAAGGTAAGTCCGGGATAGGGTGGATGAGGAGGGGAGCGGTGGTGAAGGCTCTCTTGAGGGTCTCAAAGGTGTTGGTGGCTTGTTGGGACCAGGACAAAGACTTGGGCTGGTGACGTAGTAGATTGGTGAGAGGGCTGAATATGGTACTGTAATTTTTGATGAAGCGAAGGTAGAAATTGGAGAATCCGAGGAAATGTTGGAGTTCTTTAATGGTAGTAGGAGTAGGCCAGGTCTGGATTGCGGAAACCTTCCCCTCGTCCATCCGGATGCCACTGTGGTCGATCACGTATCCCAGGAACTGGACAGAGGACTGGTGAAAGGAGCACTTTTCAGCTTTGAGAAACAGGTGGTATTGCCGTAAGCGTTGGATGACCTCCGCAACTTGGTGGCGATGTTCGGCCAAGCTCCAGGAGTAAATGAGGATGTCATCTATATACACCAGCACAAACTTGTGGAGGATCTCCCGGAGCACCTCGTGTATGAAATCCTGGAATACGGAGGGGGCGTTGACCAGGCCATACGGCATGACGAGGTATTCGTAGTGGCCGGTGGGCGTGACGAAGGCGGTCTTCCACTCGTCCCCCTCCGTATCCGGATGAGGTTATACGCGCTGCGGAGGTCCAACTTAGTGAACACAGTGGCACCACGGAGATTTTCCAGGGCCGCTGGGACGAGGGGAAGTGGGTAGCGGAACTTGATGGTGATCTTGTTAAGGGCACGGTAATCGATGCAGGGCCGCAAGCCTCCGTCCTTCTTAGCCACAAAAAAGAAGCTTGAAGCAGCAGGGGAAGTAGACGGGCGGATGTAACCTTGATCAAGGGAACCAGCCGTTCGTGGCCCGCGCCGCCCATAGACTCTGACGGCCACGGGACGTCTAGGGGGTCGGAGGGAGCGGTGCCTGCTATGGACGCCCGCTCCCCCATCTCCTAGCAAGCGGGGGGGGAGGTTTCGGCCTTACCCCCGGGGCAAGGGTGCCTGGCCGTGGTAGGCACCGCACGGGCTGAGTACACGGGGGGCCTAGGGCTCCCCCCGAGCGCCTAGACGTACGCCAACGGCCTAAACCTCCCACCGACTGACTACCCTTCGCCGCCTGTCCACAAACGGCCTAAACCTCCTGCCGACCGACTACCCTTCATCGCCTGTCCACGAATGGCCTAAACCTCCCCCTGACCGACCTTCCTCCACCGTAGTCTTCCTCGCGTCCACGGCTCGCCCGTCCCTCCCCCTGACCGTCTAAACGACCGCCCGGGCGGCGGCACGACGCCCCCCCTTTCCCGACAACGCGGGTCAGGTGGGAGGTGGTTAGGGGGGCCGAGGCGGTTAGGTTTAGGGGCAGGTCAAGTGGATGACCTGTACACAAGTTGCATACAGGGGACCCTTGGTGTACACAGGTGGCTTACTGGGTCCCTGTCAGATAGACTGCAGCTGGGAGGCCGCTTCCCTTACCCGCAAACCTCCCAGTTTACACCTATTCCACACAGACTATTTAGGATGTTTGGGGATGCCGCTCATTTGACAGCAACAGTGGATTTTGGATTTTTGGGTTTTATGATTTGAAAAACTTGAAATTATGCATTGATGACTACACAGTTGACTTCCCTTACCCGCAAACCTCCCAGTTTAAACCTATCCCGATCAGATACTTAATAGTCTACATAAAAAAGAATAAAGAAGAGCGAAAAAACACCCTCTTATCTGCATTCAAGAACTGCTTTATCTTCACTCCCTCCGGTGTCTCCATTGTAACAATTGTAGGTAAGTAGCCACATTTGAACGCACTTTAAGTATATGCATGTCCAAATCTTGTGAGAAATAGAACAGGTATTCGATGACGAATTCGATAAAACTGTGCATTTGTGTTTGACTGACTTTCCTGACAAGCTTGTCTGACACACTGAAAGCAAAGTGAATGTTTGCTCATTTCTGCTCGCCTTCAGCAGAAATGGGCTTCCACGTTCTTTAGAACGTGCATTATATTCGCAGCAGATACAAGTCTGCACCATAGTTACCATGCAACAGAGGTTTATGATGCAAATGCATTATGGTCTGGACCCACATAATTTCCACCCGTCTTCTGTTAAACTAAACAATCAGTGAAAGGTTCACTCAATTAATGCAATAAGTTTTTTGGTGATAATGCATTAAAATTAAACATTAAAATTAAACATAAAATTAACATTAAAATTAAATTTAAAAGTGTAAATACATAAAAAATAAATAAAAAAATACTACAACAAACCATGAAAAACCCCAAAATCTTGATTATTTCCACAGCAATATTACAAAATTATTTTAATTATCACTGTAAGAATATTTGTCTAAATTGTTACTTATGTTGCTTTAATCAAAAATATTCATTAACTTTGGCACTGAGTGATAATATGTCAAAGTGCTTTCCAACATTTTGACAGATAACAAATACTGTATCACCACTGAAGATGGGTGAAGAGGATCGCTAGTGATGAGCGATTTCGAAACACTGCTTCATAACCTTTATGAATCTTTTGTTTCAAATCATTGGTTCAGAGCGTGTTTCAAACTGCCAATGTCATGTGATTTCAGTAAATGAGGCTTTGTTACGTTATAACTGTTTCAAAACATTTCGAAATGCCAGTGGTTCACAACTGGGGGTGATCTCTGTGTTTGCATGAATCATGTGGATTCACTGAGATCACCACAAGGGGCAAATCACTGAACAAGTGTCTATCTCTATTACCTGAGTATAAAGTGTCTAAGTGTCTATTATCTAATCTCTATAGTTTTAAACGTTTGTAGACGTTTTAATGAGGTATTTGTATAATTAAAAGCAATAATAGTAGTTAGTCTCTGTTTAGCTGACCCATCCATAGAACAAACAAAACAAGCCATAAAAACTGATAAAAGAATACATTTAATATTTAATGATATTAGATTGTTAGTTAATTACATCTGATAGATTATACTTTATATAAAACATTTGCAATGGGTTTGTAAAAGCTGTTCTCTTACAAGCATATGCTTTGGTGTCTCACTATGGAATACGCCCCTTCTACGTATTTCTCAGAAGCCCTTGTAACAGTGGTGACACCCAGCTGTACACTTTTAATCTCAAAATTAGATTTTAGAGCCAGATAGCTGTAAAGCCACCAGTTACAATAAACAAAACTCAAATTCTCAAGTTCATTTCATTTAATTACAAAAAAGGAAATAATTCACATCAACAGAGTAACAAATTTGCATAGAAAGGAGCAACAACGATCATATGAGTCCGGTAGAGAGAAAACAGCTTGAATGCAATGTCAACTCAGTTTAGAATAATTGGTGACTATCCTGATAAATGGTTCAAGCAAGTAGAGTTTTTTTTTTTTTCAGTCACTCACAAATCATACGATATGGCAGTACAATAAAAGTTACAAAATGTGTCACCAGATAACAGTGTGTTTCTTTCCACATCCGCATGCCCAAATCTGCATTTTTTTCTCAAATGTAAAGAAAAAAATTAAATCATTAAAAAAAACATAATGAGCATTTAACAAAAACAAATATACCTTCAAAATGAACTGATGTAAAATAAAAAGGGAAAAATACCTGCTTTAAATGTTAAAAATGGATGCATGAATTAATGTGCGCGCATTTGATTGCACGCTTTTGTTTGAAAGAGTGTGTGTGTGTGTGTGTGTGTGTGTGTGTGTGTGTAGAGAACAAGTGGGGAGTCACTGACCAGGTTTGAGCAGATTGCAGGTTCAATGATGAGTGCTTAGAGAACAACGTGGCGTCTTATCGATGGGAATCCATCGGATATCTCAGTATCAGCTGTGCCAACATGCATGGGGGGAGGGAGTAATATGGGTTCGGGCCAAAATACCGAGCTCGGAGCCCTCTCCTCGGATAGCACGCCAAATACGCATACTACTATGCATACTATTTTACTATCTGATTATTTGTAAGTGTGAACTCGTTAAATGAAAATAAACAGGATTACCCGCTGCTCTACTACACCCTATTACATTACGCCAGCCCCAATTGGCTGGCAGATGTGACGTTGTGTCTGGGAGTGGCCTCCCCACCCCTCAGTATAAAGGGAGCTACAAAACTTCACTACGACATTCAAAAACCTCTTCTCGCTTCACACCAGAAGCCTACAAATTAGATAAACCTTTAACGAACTCCTGGATGAATGACTGGCCACCACGCCGTTTTTCATCTGACTCCTTCAATTTGCATTCCAGCTGATTGCAAGGATTGTTTGATATTACGATGGGTGCAGCAATGCAGACTGTCCTGGCAAGTGAGGGAGATGCCGTGCGACTTTGTTCATGCAGGAACAAATGCCAGGTCTGCTCTGCATGTCTTGGGCTGAAACATGCTTAATTGGTGATCGAAAACCCCGGTTCCTGTGAACACTGTACATGTCACAGTCTAGCACACCAAGCTAGCCTGTCAGGCCAGGATCCCCTCATGTCACCTAGCCCCGTTCCAGCTGCCACTCCACAGGTACCCATCCTGTAGAGCTGCACACCACGGCAGCTTTATCCTGGGGCAAACAGTTTGATGTTTGCGTCCCTCTGCTCAATGTGCTCAGCTCGGATGAGTAAGAGGACACACCTGATTTCGAGGAAGAGGGACAATAAGACTTTCTTCTCTCTGAGGAAGAGGAAGATTTCGAGGACTCCCCTTTCCTTACCCCTGCGCACCCGGCACAACCCCTCACCGTAGCAGGATCCACACATGATGCGGGCAGGGCACCATCCCTGCTTCTCAGTGTTGATATGCAAGAGATGTGCAAATGTGCTGCAGAGAAAGTAAACATTCCGTGGCCAACCGTGGTAGCAGAGACTGCAAAGTCTCGCTACGAGGGTAAGAGGCTGCAGAAAGCGAAACGGGCAGCACCTTCCTGTGTTTGCAGAGCTCCTGGAGGAGGTTGTGGTGACCTGGAAGAACAAACCGTTCGTCAGCAGGATCTGCTCTCGATGTGGAGGGAAAGGAGAAAAAGGACTTCTCCGAATGCCCCCCATGGAGTCATTAGTTGCTGCGCACTTGCACCCAAAGCATACAGTGGCTGCAAATCAGACGTTGCCATTCAAAGTGGACCATTTCCAGTCAAGCATGATGGAACGTGCTTATAAAGCAGTTGCTCTCTCTGTCAGGGCTCTGAAACCAATCTCTATGTCGACTGCGTACCAAGCAGAATTGCAGGATGAAGCGTCGACCATGCCAGGTCAGACGCACTGGGAAGAGATCTATGTCATTACCGATCTTTTTCTGCATCTTCAGAGATGCGCGTTTCAAGCCGCGGACAAGGCCATGGCCACATTGGTCATTCAAGAGAGAGGATGTTGGCTTAATTTGGTGAATGCACACAGTCCTGCTGGATATTAAGGACAATACAATTTGAGTAAGGACTGCAGTTTGCCATTCCCCCCCCCACATTTCAAAGGGATAATTCTTTCTCAGGTGCAGGGAGAATTAAAGCATGTTCTTCAGGAAGAAATTTCCTCCATGTTGAACAAAATGGCGATAGGAGTAGTCCCACCCGAGCAGAGCCACAGCGGGTTTTACTCAAGATACTTCCTCATCCCAAAGAAAGGGACTCAAGCTCTTCGTCCCATATTAGATCTGCGTGCACTGTACAAATACCTTAGGAAGTACAGAATGCTCACTCATTCTACACTCCTAAAATTATTGCGACAGGGCAATAGGTTTATGTTGATCGACCTAAAAGATGCATATTTTCACATAACGATATATCCACCCCACAGAAAATTCCTGAGGTTTGCAAGAGAAGCGAGAGAGCACAGTTATGCTTCTGGAACATATAGAGTGTTAATACCCATGCGGTCTATAATATATCTGGGGCTGTCACTGAACTCATTACATTCAGAGCACGACTGTCGGAAAACAGGGTGAGAAAATTAATTTGTTGCATGACCGATTTTCAGATGGTGTAGCGTCCAGTCGAAAGAAATCAGCCAGAACTGATGGTTTAGTGACTTTTTAATGAATTTCCTTGCAGGTCATAAACCAACGTAAGAGCTGAACACAAAATAAACAAAACAATGTGTCACTCTCACTCAAACATTAGCCATTTTCATCAACATTTTTTCAGTATGTACCAAAGCTTAATAAAACATCCTTTACACCATAAGACATAACATACCTTGTCGCCACTTTCGACTGAGGCTATATTCTTAATCTCTTTAACCTTTGTTGCCGTTTCACCTTCTCTTTATTGCTAGCGATCCTTTTCTTTTTCTTTTCTATTAGATCCCCGCGCATCCCGTGTTTTCAAAATAAAAGCCAGTTTCCGCTAAACAGGAAGTGTCAAAATAAAACTAAAAGCATTTAAATGCTTATAATCATCATACTTTGAGGTCCTTTACACTCCCACCAAATTATTTTCAGTTTTAACACACTTAAATTTAAACATAAATAATTTTAAATGAAACAATCCCTTCAATGAACAACTATTAACTTTATAAGCTTAACTGTATGTTATCCTAAAGTTTTCTCTTAAGATGATTCTAATAGTAGAACTAACTTTTGAACTGGACGTTCAACCACAGACACTTTGCTCTGCCTTTCACCCTTTTTGTTCAGATTTCTGTCTCCAAGAATTATTTTGACCCTCCTGACGAGTCCATCTTTGTCTGTTACTGTCTCTGAGACTCTTCCAAGCCTCCACACAGATCTTGGTTGTGTTTCGTCAGTGTCCATCACTACATCACCTACTTGAATGTTTCTCTTAGGCCTGTGCCACCGTTGTCAGACCATGATGTTGTGGAGATACTCCTTTCTCCAGCGGTTCCAAAATTGCTCTGCTAGGAACTGTACTTGACGCCATCTCTTCTTTCCATACAAATCCTCCCTAACGAACCTACCAGGAGGAGGTAGAGCAGTAGTAGCCTTCATGGTGATGAGGTGATTAGGAGTGAGTGGTTCCAAACTGTTTGGATCGTTCAGGTTCTCTGTTGTAAGAGGGCGACTATTCACAATCGCTGCTGCCTCATACAGAAAGGTCCGTAGGGAAGCATCATTGAGTCGAGCAGATGAGAGTGTGAGTGTAGTGTTGAGAGCATTCCTCACAGTCCTTATTTGTCTTTCCCACACTCCGCCTGCATGACTTGCGTGAGGTGCATTCAAGACAAAATCACATTGTTTATCCGCAAGAAAGGTTCTCAGTCTCTCCGCATCAACTTCCTGTAGAGCTGTAGCAAATTCATTTTTGGCCCCTATGAAATTGGTCCCTTGATCATACTTAATTTGCTTGACTGAGCCACGTAGTGCAATAAAGCATCGCAGTCCATTGATAAAGGCATCGGTTGATAGGTCATCCAACATTTCTACATGAATGGCACGAGAATAAAAGCATGTAAAGAGCAGGCCATATCTTTTTTCTTTGCGTCCTTGTTTAATGATAAACGGCCCAAAGACATCCATGCCACAATAGGTGAAAGGTGGAGAGGGTTCCACTCTTTCCGTGGGGAGATCACTCATTTTTTGTTCTTCCACAGATCGCCTTAGTTTCCGACAAAACAAACGAATATAGGATGCAACCGTTTGGCTCAGCCTGGGGATCCAATAGCCACTGGATCGAATCTGATTCATGGTAAAGCCTTTGCCCTGATGATTAACCCTTTCGTGGTAGTATGCGATTATCAGTTTTGTGACATGATGTTCTCTTGGAATGACTGTTGGATATTTGAATGAGTCAGGAAGAGATGAAATGTGTAGTCGTCCTCCCACCTTGAGTAGGCCATCGCTGTCTAAGAAAGCATCAAGATGGTAAAGTTTGTTGTTTCTTGGTAATGGTCTACCTTTGCTTAATATTTTTATTTCCTCTTTATATACTTGTCTTTGCAGATCTTTGACAACCACGAGTTCAGCATTTTGTCGTTCATTAAAAGTAGAGTGTGCATTTGATTTGTCATTCAGCAGACGGCGTCTAAGACGTGCTACGGCACTAACTGCATGAGACCAGGATGAAAACCTTGCCAGACGGTCAGTAAGGCTCATATGTTCTGCAGTTTGTGTGTTTAATGTTTGCACCTTTCTCACCTCAGGATCTCCAACTGGAAGTTCTGTGTTCTCATTTGCTGGAAGTTGTATTTCCTTTTCCCACAGGAATTTAGGGCCTGTGAACCAGTCGGATGAGAGCAGTCCATCTACCGTCGTTCCCCTAGATGCCTTGTCTGCAGGGTTTTCATAGGTTGAAACATAAAACCACTGCTGAGGGGTCGTGTTGTTGCGGATCTTTTGCACCCTGTTTGCAACAAATGTGTGGAAACGTCTTGCTTCATTACTTATGTATCCTATAGTGACTTTATAGTCTGTCCAAAATAACTCTTCCACATCGCTGTACAGTAGCTCCTCTCTGAGCATGTTACTCACTGTGACTGAGACGGTTGCTGCTGTGAGTTCTAATCTTGGGATTGTGGTGAACTTTGTGGGAGACACGCAGGCTTTCCCCATGACAAAAATGCAGTGAACATCTCTGTCCTTATTTATCATTCTCAGATAAGAACACTGTCCGTATCCAGTGGTGCTTGCATCTGAGAAGTGATGCAGTTCTCTTTTTACCACTTCTCCAAAGTTAGTAGGCACATAACATCTGGCTATCTGCAATTTCTCCAAATTAATAAGATCCCTTTTCCAGCACTCCCACCGTGATCTCAGATGCGCAGGTAGTAGGTCGTCCCACCCGGTTCCTTGTCGACACATTTCTTGTAGGATTCTTTTACCATTGAGGAGATAGGGGGCGACAAATCCTAGAGGATCGTATATCGCTGCAACCGTGGATAATATTCCACGGCGTGTGGGAGGTTGGTCTTTCAGGGCTATGTTGAAAGTGAAACAGTCCTTTTCTATGTTCCAGTGCATGCCTAGTGCTCTCTCGGTTTGTGTCTCACAGAACGCAAGATCTTTAGTCTTGATGTCAGATGCATGCTCTGACGTCAGTATGCTGCTTAGAACGGCACTACTGTTGGACACAAACTTATGCAATCGCAGGCCACCTCTGGCACACAGTTCACGTGCCTCTTGAGCTAGCTGCATGCCGTCTTCCACTGTTTTCACACTTGTGACTCCATCATCCACATAAAAGTCCCTGGCTATGAACTGGGAGCCTAGTTGGAAAGTAATGCTGTTCTCTTTGGCTAGATGTTTTAATGCATAGTTCGCACACCCTGGCGAAGAGACAGCACCAAAGAGATGCACTGTCATCCTGTACACTCGAGGTTGTGTGCTTGTGTCTCCATCTCTCCACCACAGGAAGCGAAGGTAGTTACGATCTCTCTCTTGGACCTGAAATTGATGGAACATTTTTTCTATGTCACACAGTAGAGCTATTTGATGTCGCCGAAAGCGTAAAAGGACACCTGTCAGATTGTTAATCATGTCTGGACCAGCCAGGAGATGTTCGTTGAGACTGGTCCCTTTATGTCTGGCTGAGCAGTCAAAAACCACACGCAACTTTTCAGGTTTCTTTGTGTGATAGATGCCATGGTGTGGTATATACCATGTCTCGCCAGGGAGTCCATCATCTTTGACTTCTTCTGCTTCACCCTTTGCAATGATGTCGTTCATGTACTTAATATAATTCTCCTTGTATTTCTCGTCTCGGGCGAATTTCCTTTTGAGGTGATTAAGTCGGATCTCTGCGAGCTGTTTGTTATCAGGCATTTGTGGCCTTTCCTTGAATGGCAGTGGCATCTCATAATGCCCTTGTTCAGTTCTCTTTATGCCTTGTTGAAGTTTATCAAGGAAGACAAGATCTTCTTGAGACACTGTGATGTCGTTTCCACTGACTTCTCTGAAGTCACCTTCCAGTGCACGGATTGCATCCATGGGAGTTACTGGGGGAATTTCTTTGACAATAACACGATGACAGAGGCTGCTCATCATACCTGTCTCAAGGTGGGGTTCTGAACTACCAACTATGCTCCAACCTAGGTCTGTCTGAACGGCGTATGGTTCATCATCTCCACCTAATATTGTTTGTTTGGGTGCTAAAGCTCTGGGACAGTTGTAACCTATGAGGAGACTCACTTCACAGTTGAGGAGAGGAGGGATTTCATCTATGATTTGTGAAAAGTGACTCCAGCGTTTGGCTGTCTCACAAGTTGGTATGTTTTCACGATTGGCCGGTATGTAATCCTTTGTGTATGCATGAGAGAGTTTTATGACTGTTGATGAACTGTAGCCTCTTACGAGGAGATCAGACACCTTTCCACTATTTACAACCGTGTTCTTTCCCATCATAGTGGTTAGTTTTAGTTTCACTGGAGACACCTCGGCTTGTAGTTCACGACTAACATCCTGGTCAATAAAAGCAGTATCACTCTGCGTGTCTAACAATGCATATACAAGTTTTCCTTGGCATGGATTTGCAGCAGATGACACCCACACTGGAACTATCATTGAGGTACTGACAGACTGTCCTTCTCTGGCAACATGAAGTGACATGGCGGGTGTTGTCGCTAATGTTTGATATTGTGCTGCATCTTCCATGTTCACATGCCTTTGTCTTTTCAGATCTTTACTGTAGTTCTCATCGTGAAGATAGGTTGGGTGTCTTTTAGTGCAAATGTCACAGGTGAGGCGGTGTCTGCAGTCCTTTGCGCTATGACCTTGTTTCAAACAGCCATAACACAATTTATTGTGTTTAACATATGTCCTTCTATCTTCCAGGGACATTTTTATAAAGTTTGGACATTTGTGAAGCTGGTGTGTGCCTTCGCAGAATATGCATGGAGGTCCCATGTACGTTTTGGTTGCTGGTTGTTTGTCAGTTTGCACAGCAGTCTTCATGTTAAATGCACTTGCCTTATTCCTTTTAATGTCCTTTAGATTTCTTTTATCGTTGGTTGATTCAAGAGAGCGAATCGCATGGATGGAAGTTACTGGGTTACAGGCAACTTCTGCCTCTAGGCACAGGAATGTAGTGAAATCACTGAAGCTGGGAAAGTCTTTACCCTCCATTAGTGTCTTTGTAACCTGGCGATTCCACCTGGCTGCTGTCCATTCGGGTAGTTTTTGTAACAATTTTTGATTTTCATCGCAGTCGTTTAGGATTTCCAATCCTTTTACATGAGGCATGGCACGCATGCATGCATTTACAAAGTCTGCAAAGTTTCTCAATCCTTCAGCATCCTTTGAGTAGATTTTTGGCCAGCTGGACAGTTTCTCTCTATATGCTTTCTGGATAACAAATGTCTGACCATATCGTTGGTTGAGCCTTTCCCAAGCATCTTGGTAGGCTTCTTCATCATTTCTATAGAACGTTCCCTCAAGGCATTTACAAGCCGGACCACTCACATACCTTTTTAAGTAGTACAGTTTATCTGCAGCAGAGATGCCCTTTTGGTCAATTAGTGACATGAAGGTTGATTTCCATTCAATAAAGTGAACTGGTTCACCGTTGAATACTACTGGCTCTGGGGTAGGAAGTCTATTCATCATTATACTTTCCTGCACGGCCCTTGCAAGCTGAGTGACACTGGGGGGCTCTGACAACATGGAGTTAGAAAGGGGTGATGCAAGGGGTTGTGGTGTGTAATTTGGGTTCACCTGTTCTCTCTTGATTGGCTGAGCATCATCCATTTGTTTTATCTCTCTGTCATAGGCTTCCAGCTTGGCTCGGGCTGCCTTTACATCCCTTTCAGCTTGCAGATGTTCTAGCTCAGTTTTCTGTATTTCTATTTCTTTCTTATGTTGCTCCTCTAGAGCCTTTATTCTTTCCTTTTGCCTTCTTTCTTCTTGGGCTATCTTATATTCAGCTTCTCGTGCCGCTAATTCTGCAGCTGCATCAACCCGTTTTGATGCAAGGTATGATGATGAGGAGCGATGGGAGATACTTGAGTTTGCAGCAGTGGAACCGTATATGGAGAGTGCATATTCACGATCTAAAAGCTCACGTAGACGACCTCTTTCACGTTCTGCATCAAAATCTCCATCAATGCCAGTTAATCTTTCAAAGATTACTTTCACAATGTCACGAGTTACTGATTCACATGCATCAATTTTTCTCCGTAAATCAGTTGATGGTGCTACGTAGCTTCTCATCTCAGTGTAAAGTCTCATGACATCATCCCTTCCTTTCTCCAGATCATCTGCCAGTGATGACAGTTGTGTTTCAGTTACGTCTGACTTTAATCTTTCTCTTGTCCCCCGTGCTTGCGCTTTCCACTGTTCATACAAATTCACAAGTTTTCTTTCCTTTTTACTTGCTTCTTCCCTTTGATATTCAAGCATCTTTTCTGTTGGTGTTTTGATTCTTTCAGAGCGGCGAGCTACATCTGACATGCTCTGGGCTTTATTCTGTAGATCAGCCAACAGTTTTTCTTTACATTTTATTTTTTCCTTTATGTCTTGCCTTTTATTCTCACTTTCGTTTTGAAGTAGGTGTTTACATTCTTCAATTTCCTTTTGTAGATTAGTAATTTGTTCATTAATGTCACTTGAAATTACAGATGGAGTCTGTGAGTCTTCCATTTGCAGACTTTATGTACCTTTCAATTTCCCGACCAACTTCTGCCACCTGCTGGTTATTTGTTGTGCTGCATGGCGGCGAACGGTCAAGCTCTTACTGTAGCGTCCAGTCGAAAGAAATCAGCCAGAACTGATGGTTTAGTGACTTTTTAATGAATTTCCTTGCAGGTCATAAACCAACGTAAGAGCTGAACACAAAATAAACAAAACAATGTGTCACTCTCACTCAAACATTAGCCATTTTCATCAACATTTCTTCAGTATGTACCAAAGCTTAATAAAACATCCTTTACACCATAAGACATAACATACCTTGTTGCAACTTTCGACTGAGGCTATATTCTTAATCTCTTTAACCTTTGTTGCCGTTTCACCTTCTCTTTATTGCTAGCGATCCTTTTCTTTTTCTTTTCTATTAGATCCCCGCGCATCCCGTGTTTTCAAAATAAAAGCCAGTTTCCGCTAAACAGGAAGTGTCAAAATAAAACTAAAAGCATTTAAATGCTTATAATCATCATACTCTAAGGTCCTTTACAGATGGGAAACAGTGTTTCCTTTCGCACATGCTTCAGACTATTACGACTGATGGCGTCAGCCCTGATAGTTATTCCCTTAGGCAAACTGGACCCATTACGTCATCCCAGAGGAGAGTGAGAGTGACGTCAGAGGCAGTCTTGGCACTGCGCCAGTGGAGATACCCGACCTTTCTGATTCAGGGGGTACCCAGGGGCATGGTTCGAGCCAGAAAAGTCATAACAATGGAGAAGTTGTCAAACGTCGTTGTCAAGTTGGGGGGGCATACACAAGGGCAGGATAGTGAATGGAAGATTGGGTCATCATCTGACCAATCTTCACATAAACTGGAAATACTAGTCGTTTTCTGACGCTGAAGCTTTTTCTCCCTTTTCTGAAGGGGCATCATGTTCTCGTGAGAATGGACAACACTACAGTTGCAGCTTACATAAACCAACAGGGAGGTCTCAGATCACTTCCTTTCCACATGTTAGCATGCAAACTGATTTTATGGAGCAATGGCAATCTTTTATCCCTGAGAGCGATGCACGTACAGGGTGTCGTGAAAAAGGGTGCAGATCTGCTGTCCAGGGGCAATCCCCTCTACGGGGAGTGAGAATTGAACATGGAAGTGGTTGAACAGATTTGGAGCATATATGGCAGAGCGACAGTGGATCTGTTCGCATTCCACGGCAATGCTCAGTGTCCTCTTTTTTTTCTCCCTGAAAGATCAGAGCGCGCCTCTGGGGATAGATGCATGGGTGCATGAATGTTCTCACACTCTTTCCCTTTCAGTGTTCAGTGTCAGTCATTTTGTTCAGGATTTGATAGACCAAGAGAAAGCGTTTTCAACCAGAGTTTTTGGCAGCTATATCTTCTTGTCACATTAGCTTTAATAACAAAACTGTGGGGCAGCATCCTTTAGTATGCAGGTTCGTGAAGGGCAAAAACCGCTTTCCCCCTTATGGGATTTAGGATTGGTGCTTGATGCTCTTCCCCCCATTTGAGCCGCTGCAGTTTGTACGATACCAATATATTTTTTTTACGGAATGAGGCATTACCGTTTATATTGATATACAGTAGTTTTAAACAAACGCATCAGAAAAACACTGGTGGACATCACAGAGTGCTGCTGCGGGGGAAATGCACAATGCAATTTTAAACATGAGACATGCTTAATATTAAGGGTTTTAAAAAAATAACTCGTAAGATTAAGATATAGTTAACACGTAGGTGTCACGGTACACACAGAAACAATAGACGGATCCAATTGCAGCATTTATTTGGGCAATCCACAATCATTAATCCAAAACAGGCAGGGGGTCAAAATCCAGAAAACAGTCCACAAAACAAAAGACCAGAGAAACAAAAGTGCACGTCACAATACAACAAACCACAACCAAGGAAAGAAACAACTGAGTAAAAATAGACAGACACTAATGATGAAGCACAAAACAGCTGAGTGCAATGAGTGGGATAATGAGTCCAGAAGTGAGTATTGGGTAATGTAGTCCAAGGGGTGAAAACAAGAGTCCAGGATGGAGTGCCCTCTAGTGGCTGACTAGGGCACTCTCACTAGTGATCATGACATTACCCCTCCTCAAAAGGAGCGGCTACCAGACGCTCCACCAGACAACAAAAACGAAAAACACAAAAACTCAGGAGGGAGGTGGACAGGAGGAGGATCAGGGGGAGGGATGGTGGGCCAGGACCAGAGCCCCCAACCGAAGGCCAGGGGGGGGAGCCGGTGGAACAGACCACGGGGGCTCTAAGAGGGTCGGGGTCCTGGCTGAATGCCAGGGCGGCACTGGAGGAACTGACCAGGCTGGTTCCAGTGGGTCTGGAGTCCTGGCTGATTGCCAGGGTGGTGCCGGAGGAACGGACCAGGCAGATTCCAACGGTTCAGAAGGCCTGGGCAGTAGGGGCAGGGCAGAAGGCTTGGGTGACGGCGGCAGGACAGAAGATCTGGGTGGTGGCGGCAGGGCAGAAGGCTTGGACGGCAGCGGCAGGGCAGACCAAGGTTGCTCCGTGGCCGTATCAGGGAGAGCGGGCAGCTCGGTGACGGCCTCCGTGGCCGTATCAGGGAGAGCGGGCAGCTCGGTGACGGCCTCCGTGGCCGTATCAGGGAGAGCGGGCAGCTCGGTGACGGCCTCCGTGGCCGTATCAGGGAGAGCGGGCAGCTCGGTGACGGCCTCCGTGGCCGTATCAGGGAGAGCGGGCAGCTCGGTGACGGCCTCCGTGGCCGTATCAGGGAGAGCGGGCAGCTCGGTGACGGCCTCCGTGGCCGTATCAGGGAGAGCGGGCAGCTAGGTGACGGCCTCCGGGGCCGTATCAGGGAGAGCGGGCAACCCGGTGGCGGCCTCCGGGGCCGTATCAGGGAGAGCGTGGACTCACTGGCTGGAGCGGGCTCACTGGCTGGAGCGGGCACACTGGCTGGTTCGTTCTGTCAGGTGGGAAGGAGCGAGCTCTGGAGTGGACTCACTGGCTGGAGCGGGCTCTAGAGTGGACTCACTGGCTGGAGCGGGCTCTGGAGTGGACTCACTGGCTGGAGTGGGCTCACGGGCTGGAGCGGGTGCTGGAGGTAGTCGAATTGGCCCATTCCCACGCAGATGCAGGTAATTGGAGAAATTCCAAAAGTTTAACCCCTTTACCAGCTCCATCTCCCACTGCGGCAGAGGTTTATCCAGACATCCATTGAATATGTCCTTAAGGACCACATCAGCGAGACTATACCCCTCCGCCCGTGACCAGAACTTCTGGACAAATGCCCGCACTCCCATTCTCCTCTGACGAAGAGTTGACAACAGGGCCTGAGCCTCCTCAGCCCCCACCGATGACCGGAGTCTCCTGCTGCTGCATCCTTGCATTGGTGGTAGGCCCATCATTTAAAGAGGCTTTCCCCGTCAGATGCTCTGAAAGATTCACGTTCTGACAGATTTATGCGCTGTTTAATGCTTTTGTGATGTGGTGTTTTCCTAAGCGCATATCTTACATTTCACAGGTATATTCTCCATCTGTAAATATTAGAAAGTCATAAAAATATTTCCATTTTGCTGTCAGGAGTGGAGGAGCCTTCTGGTAGCGAATCTCATTCTCCTCTAAACTTCATAGACTTTCGTGAACAAGCGCCGCCACGCATTCGCGCCAAACAGACGGATTGCCATAATTCTGACTAAAATGCATTTTGATAAAATGTTTGTTGTTGAACAATAAATGTGCCATATGTAGAATTAGTCTAGTGAATTTAACTTCTGCTTTAAAAAGCATTATTTTTATTTTTAGATTGTAATGTTACAATGTTAGAATGTAAAGCAACTTTCTCTTTTTTGCACATACTGTAGGCCTATTAGTGTGCCAGACTACATTCACTATATTTGTATTAATATTTTTCAATGTAACTGTTTGTAGGACAACATTAGGCAGGATGTTAAATTAAGAATTTTAAAAAAGTAAATACAGATTTTTTTTTTCTAAATCCAAAAAAAGAAAAAAAAAGAAAAGAAAAGAAAATACCAAGATATATACCGTATATCGCCATTTAGCCAAAAAATACAGAGATATGACTTTTTGGCCATATCGCCCAGCCCTATTTAAGACAGCACTTTGCCAAAGCACGTAAGCGAGATTTATGCGCTTTCAGTTCATTCAGCATGTATGCAGTTCATGCCTAGGGATACAGGGGTAGTTCTGAAACCTAATCCTGCATTTATGCCCAAAATAGGTAATGCTATCATTCCTCTTGATTTAAGAGCCTTCTATCCACCACCTTTTGCTTCATCAGAACAGCAAAAGTTAAACTGTTGTGCCCAGTGCATGCTTTACGCATTTATACAGAAAGAACCAGAGGATTCAGGGAGAGTGATCAGCTGTTCATATCTTGGACGAAAACAATTACTAAGCAATGTTTATCACACTTGATAGTGCAGGCAATTTTGTTGGCATATTCCAGTAAGGGTCTTGTGTCCCCACCTGGATTACGTGCATGCTAAACAAGGGGAATGTCAACTTCGTGGGCTCTATTTAAATGAGTCACAATGCATGATATTTGCGAAGTGGCAAGTTGGTCCTCACCACATACATTTGCAAGGTTTTATAAACGATGTTACAATTCAAACTTAAGCACATGCAGTATTGAGTGTAGGAATGTGAGTCACGAGTCATGACGCATTCAGCCCTGGATGCAGTGATTGTGGTTGGCAGGAGACTTCGAGTCTATGTGAGTCCATTGAGCCTAATCTAAACCGGTTTGGTTTTATCTGGATTTGTCAACTCCAAACCTCTGAAACTCAGAGTTTGTTCAACTAGCTTCATGCAACAGGCCACTGAACTGAGGACTCTGATCAATCTGTAACCATAGAAACAAACAAGCAGGGAACGGAGGAAAACAGAGGCGCATTTCAGAAAGGAGGTTAAGTGAAAACTTTTTGCTATGGGTATGTTAACCCTGAATGAGGGAAACGTTTTCTGTTTCAGAATGGGAAGTATGTCAAACCTGAGTAATTAGAGTAAGTCAAGCCCATTTCTGAAAGAGAGGTAACTTATACCCAGAGTCAATTATCATGGTAACTTGCTTTGTGAACCTAACCTGGTCAAGAGCAGATTTTCGGGGCATATTTTATCCTCATATCTTGAATTTTAGGCACATTCATACTACATTCTAACAGGATACATCACACAGTTGTTGCCTTACATCATGTTCCATCACTGTGCAACTGCATGCCATGTAAGATGACGTACAGGTCTGAATTGTTTTGAACAGGCTTTGAATTTCTGAAAAGTTTTTATATTATTTAATATTTCACAATGACATGGTGGAGTGGAGATGCTAAGCTTGACAACATCCAACTGCAAACACAATATAATGAAAATTAGGAAATATAAGGGTCTTTATAAGTAATCTCTATTGAAGAAAGACCAAATGGGGGTGGTGATGTCACAGAGTACATCAGCGGGTTTCTTAAAGGGGCATATCACATATTTTGTATGATTGGACTACCCGTACCTGTGTGACGTCATCGACAGTCGTTTTTCAGTAAAAAGACCCCTGCTGCTGCAGTCATCTCATGTCCGTGTCGTCTCATTCTAAAGTATATAAAATACATAACATGGTGTCAGAAGACGGATCGAAGAAAAGAAAAGCACAACTGAAAAGATGTTGCTACTGCAGCCACCATCCGTTTTGTCTCTTCAAGGCAACTTGGTGGAAAATTGGAAGGTATGGCTTCAGAAATTCGAGTTATGCCTCATTGCTAGTGGCGTGGCAGAGAAATCAGAGACAGTTCAGTGTGCTACATTTCTTCATATTGCGGGTGAAGCAATTAAAGCCATTAAAGTGTACAACACATTCCAGTTCACGGAGCGAGAAGTTCATAAAATTGAGGAACTGAAAAATAAATTCAAAGAATATTATGAGCCCAGAAAGAATCTGCCGTACATTCGCCACATGCTTTTTATGAGAGCGCAAGGCTCAGAAAAAACAATAGATGCATACATCATAGATCTCAAACACAAGGCGAAAGACTTTGAATTTGGCGATTTGACTGATTCGCTTATCAGGGACAGAATCGTATGTGGGATAAGAGACGACAATGTTTGTGCAAGATTGTTGTGTTAGACGTGTGTGATCTCACGTTGGAAAAAGCAATCGACACCTGACGGGCCAACGAGTTGATGTAAAGTCAGATGAAAATTCTAGCTGAAGAAATAGACATGAACAAAATAAGTAGTCAAAAACACAAAGACAAGAGAAGACAAAATAATGCAACGTGAACAAAAAAAGTAAACAGCATGCAATTGAAAGTCACCACAAAGCAAACGTGAAATGTTCAAGATGTGGTTACCAACATGAATACAAAAAGTGCCCAGCTTATGGACAAACTTGCAAAGCATGCAACAAAAGAAACCACTTTGCGAAAATGTGCAGATCTCAAGCCTCCACCAAGAAAATACAGTCAATAGAACAAGATGAACAAAGTGATGCAAAGATGCAAATTGAAGAGTTTGTCTCCCAATGTTCAGTTTGCAACACACACAAGAATAGTAATCCAAGAGAACCATTGATATCACATCCAATACCACACTGTAAATTAAAATAGTATTCCTTACTATAAAAACACTAGTATGTTTACTTGATTTTAACTAAAATGTTGACTTTACAACAAATTTGTAATTGTTGCTGAAATTTTAGAACAGATAGTTCCCATAACTAATGTAATTTGAGTAAAATTATTAAAAAAAATTCAAGACATGCCAAGACATCCCTCCACACAGTGCAGAATCACACGGACTGAGGATTCAACATTATGTTTGCAGAGTGGATCTGCTTTGGTGAAATATAAGTAAAAGCTATTCTTGCTGTCTATTAATGGCTTGTTTGCACAGAAAACCCAAGTTAAGATCAATTAGTTTGATGTTGATTTTCCTAAAAAGTTTTTTTTTTTTTTTTTTTTTTTTAATTACCATGATGGTGATTCATGTTCCCTTTGGTTGGGCACTTGGAACTTTGTTAAAGATTTTATAATTTTTTCCATTTTGGTGCAGCCATGCATCAAGAAATCATTGTTTGTGGTTTCAAAGGAAGAGAAGTGTGTTATCAACTATGTTATCAACATCTTGTTAAACTTTTAATTGAGTATCTGTAAAATTAGCTTACAGCTGACCACTCGAGGCACACACAGATCTCAACATTCAGCATGTAAACCACAACAATGGTGACAATAAAATTTTATTTAAAGTAAATTAAGTACTCTCTACAGTTCTTCTTTTAGTTAGTAGTTCTCTCGTGTAAGTGAACTATACTAACAAAGCTTTTGTCAGTACAACATACTATTCTTCTTTCACTTTACTTGAAGAAAATGTGTAAACCGATTACACATAGTTTATGTGGTTTACACATAGTTTACACATAGTTTACACATAGTTAAGTCTACGTAGCATAAAATGGCAGATTAAAGCCATGTTGAGAAAAATAGCATTTAAGATGTTTGCAGAACACAATATAACACTGTTAGTTAAATGGAATTTCTCGTGTAATCTTACTATTAAATCTTAAGTAAGATTAGTAAATATTCTAGAGTATGTTAACTAGAATTGACATTAAACTAACTTGATATTTATTACTTAATTTACTTGGGAAGAGTTAGATTTCCTTTCTTTTAATAGATTATTAACTTAACTTCAGTTTTCCCTTTAAGTTAGTGTTGCAAAAATAAGGCAATCGGTTTCCAAACTTTTTTTTAAGTAAACTGAACTTGTTAGAATTTACAGTGCAGGAAGACCTTGGTCAAAAATTGGCAAAGATCTATTCCATTACAATGGTTCTGATTACTTACTGTCTGATGATTACTAAATTACCAGAAACAGCAAATTGTCCAACACAACTGCTCAGAGTGTAATTGTGGCAATGAAATCTATGTTCGCGAGGCATGGTATACCAGATACAGTAGTCTTGGACAATGGTCCACAGTATGCCAGCACAGAGTTCAGTAACTTTGCAAAAGTGTGGGAATTTGAACATGTGACGTCCAGCCCAGGACATGCACAGTTGAATGGACAAGCTGAACGAGCAGTTCAAACCATAAAAACCTGTTAAAGAAAGCTCAGAGTGGCAAGAGTGACCCCTACATTGCTTTGTTGGTATACCGAAATACACCATTGGATAGTATTGGGTACTCACCAGTACAGTTACTAATGGGACGTAAGTTGGAATCCAAAGTACCTACCTCCGTCACCTTATTTTTGCCCGAGAGCAAAATACAAATCCAAGACAGCCTGAAATAAAGACAAGACAAGCAAAAGGCCTACTTTGACAGACAAACAAGACTGCTTCCAGATATTCACATAGGAGAAAGAGTGAGAGTGTGACAAGGAGATGTCTGGCAACCTGCAATAATCATGAAAAGATATGAGCAACCAAGATCCTTCATCATACAAAATCCAGATGGAAAAACATACAGGAGGAACAGAAAACATCTTCTCAAGACTGGAGAAAAAAAGTCTCACAACAACAGACAACACAGTCAATGAAACCAATAGTGAGATGGACTTGCGTGTCACTGACACTCAGTCATCTACGATTGAAAAGGACACACAAAACACTGAATTACCTGGGTCTCGGCCACAGGGATACATTACCAGGTCAGGTAGAGAAGTGAGAATGCCCTCAAGGTACAAGGACTGAACAGTGGTATACACTAAATATGTATACAGCAGTAACCTGAGTTTTGTTTTGAATAATTTGGGCAGTTTAAAAAAAAAAGTTCAATGTTCATAAGATTGCTCATAAAGAGTTTCTATTTAGCATGTATAACGGTTTAGTTAAAATATTATGTTGTAAAGAGTTTACACTTACAATTGTTTACTAAAGCACATTTTGAGACTGACAAGACTGTTTTGCAGATTGGTGTCAATATTCATTAGTTAAGTAATAATAATTACAAGTTGGATAGTTGAACTTAAGAAGGGGGATGTCATGTATTTTGCATGATTGGACTACCCGTACCTGTGTAACATCATCGAAAGTCATTTTTCAGTAAAAAGACCCCAGCTACTGCAGTCATCTTGTGTCCGTGTCGTCTTATTCTAAAATATATAAAATACATAACAGGGCAGTTGCCCCATAATGTCTGTTACAGGTAAGGCTCCCTCTCCGCTTTCTCCGGATCATCAGAGGGAGCTCTCACCAGAATATTGACTGTTGCTTTTGGACTCCATTTCCCATAAGCCCTCATACCTGGGACTGATTGTGCACACACCTGCAGCTCATCACACACATACGCTATTTAAGCAAGACACACACACACACACACACACACACACCACCATTGCGAAGTCTTGATTTGCTACGATGGTCATTTCTGAGCGTTTCTTTGTGGATTGATATACTGTGTTTGATCTTAGACTGTTTTCCTGTTGCCTGAGTCTCTGCTGCCTGCTCTGACTATTGCCTGTTCTTTGGATTGTGATTGTACTCTGCCTGCCCTGACCCTTTGCCTGTTTCCTGGACTGTGTATATTTGCCGCCTGCCTCGACCTAAGCCTGCCCCTGTTTACGATTCAGTTTTGTGTCTGCCATTGCTGTGTTACAACCCTGTACTGTTTGACTCTGATTAAAATAAAGCTGCAGATGGATGCTCACTCCGCTGACTCTGCGTTACAAAGACAGGGTGGACAGCAATTTCAGGGACACATGCAAAATGTTTAATATTATTATGAAAATAAAATATTAATGAACAAATTGACTTGTTTTATCAAACAACTTGTTGAGGACAATAACAATATATAAAAATGTTATATATAATTTATAATTAAATTTTATGTCATTTAACAACTTTTTACACTCACTCAAAGAAAATGGTATAAAATAAGAAACATTTAAAGATCATTGTACTTGTATATGTGTGTAAATGTTTGGTAATTTATCATAAACCCTCAGAATTTCATTATTTTGCATTATGTTCATGATGAATGAGGGATTTTGATGAGGACACCAAAGGCACTTTATAGTGATTTTGAACCAAAAAGTGTAAAATTACCTCAGGTATCCAGCGCTAGTTTCGACAACATTAGCCCTACATTAACATTAAGTTACATTACTATGTTTAGTCTATTTATTTATTTAGACAAATAATTTTATTATTTTTAATGTAGTTATTCAAATAATTTTTCAATTTTAATTTATATCTAAAATCTTTTAAATTAAAATATTACGTTTCTATTCAGTTACATTTTTACATTTAATCAATTTTTAGTCTATTTATCTAGACAAATAATTGTATAATTCTTACTTATTCAAATGAGATTATATATATATATATATATATATATATATATATATATATATATATATATATATATATATATATTTATTTTTTTTTTTTTTTTTTTTTTAATCAAATAGCTGGGTTCTATTCCGTACTGTCATGGCATAGACTGTAAAAAAGATGGACGACGCGACGCCGCTTCCTTCCATTGTATTGAACTGAAGCCAAAAGGTGTGTTCGACATCGGCTGCGGCTGGATGTAACCGATCGGCGAGATTAGCCGCGTGCAGGCGGGGAGGAGCTGAAAACGGAGACGTGAAGTCGGACACTTTCTGCTTCCCGCAGTGACGCTCACGCTGCGTTTGCATACTCTATCACAGCTGAAGTGAAATAAATGCAATATTTGACTAATACACTGATGTTTTCATTCTAAACTTTATGTACTGCTTACAGCGTCTGTTTTTACAAGAATAAAGTTCAACATAAGCATATGTTATTTAAATAACAATGTAGTGGGATCTACGTTTTTTATCCGTTTTGTTTTGATAATATGACACAACAACATCGCGACTACATGAAAAGAGCATTAACTGTCATAAAAACACAGATTTTTGAGCATTAGTGGAGGTGAAGGTGTGACAATAAACACGAAACACACGTGATCGTTGTCATACGGTGAATCTGGCCAATCATGAAACAGCTGTGTCGTCATCAGAGCTCCTGCAGCTCCTCTTGAGAAACTGCGCTGGCTAACTCAGGGGGCTGATCTCGAATCGCTCTCGCGGTACTTTAAAGCCATACGTCACAGTCACATGACGTCAGCGCTGTCTCAAGTCGGACAACATTTCGTTTTAAAGCACATATTGTACGCCAGCCTCTGCAAATGCAGTTGAAATAAATTACAAGAAAAGATTAACACAAACTCTCAGTGAAAGACCAAACGAACACAACTATAATGCCTAGAAAGTCCGGACAGAAGCATCCTAACGACTCCATGTCCAACGAGGAGGGGGCTAGCTGATTAGCTAGCGACCACGAGTATACCAACAACGAAATGGATTGCAACCAGCAAACAAGCCTCGAAGAAGTATTCCCGCCCTTGCCCATAATGCCAAGTAAGCCTCCGCTTCATAAGAAACCAACTTTTACTAAAGCCGGGTTTGGCTCAGACGATGCAGTGCGCTCCTTGGCTGATCTTATTAACAACAGGAGCGACACCCTCGAAAAAATGGTGGAATCTGTACACGGCGACATTAAAGTCTTAAATGCAAAGGTGGTTTACATCGAGAAGAGGGTGCAAAGGAATGAGGATTCTGCTTTGAAAACCATGAACCGGGTTAGTGAGCTGGAGCGATACAGGCGATTCTACCAGAGGAAAAGGAAAGCCTCCCTGCTGTTATAGACATCGCGCATCGGTCGGGAAAACTTCGGCAAGATCAGATGAAACCTAGAGGCGTTGTCATGAGATTTATCTCTCGAAGATACAGGGATGCAGTTTGGAAAGCAGCAAAAAACAACTCTTATCTCCAAAACAACGGCCTTCGCTTCTCAGAGGACTTAACCCAAGAGGACAGAGAGAACAGACAAAAACTGGGGCCGCACATAAAGAAAGCTTGGGATGAAGGAAAAACTGCCTATTTCGTAGGAGGAAAAGGATTCGTGAACGGTTCGGAAATTCATCTGTAATCTTTCAAGCTTAGTTCAGAAGGTTTGTCTAAGAAGTGCCTCGTGTTCAGGTCATTCTAGGATAATTACTCTGAATGGTTTTATCTCAGGGTAAAATTTTGTGTTACTTAGATAGCAGGTGAAGTTCCTGCTGGTTCAAAAAAAAAAAAAAAAGGGTAACATTATAATTTTTATACGTCTCTTACTTATACAGTTATATGATATTGAACATTATTCTTTTTTTTTACGTGAGTGATGTTAAGGTTATGTTATGGTGCTGAGTTATAATCCTAAATATGGTGCCGATCTCGACAGCCCACTGTTACTTATCTACACTAGTAGTAGGCTATTTAACCAAGGCTTTTCTAAGGTTAAGTTCTTTATCTTCCATAGTTTTATTTTTGTCTTTATTAATGTTGTCATTTATCTCACTAAATGCCAGGGGTCTTCGTAATAGTGTTAAGAGAAAAGCATTATTTTTGTTCGCAAAACAATTCAAGTCAGACATTGTTTATTTTCAAGAATCTCACTCTAATGAGGACGATTCTAACTTTTGGAGGTCTCAATGGGGAAATACTATATGGCTCTCCCACGGAACAGAGCGGTCAGCTGGGGTAGCCTCTTTAAATAACAGGTTTAATGGAAATGTCTTGACCACACAATGTGATCTAGATCACTTTATTTGCCAAGTTATTGAACACAATGACTCAACCTACTTAGTTTCTAATATCTATGGGTACAATACCAAGAAAGAAAATGTGAACCTTTTGTTGTCAATTGAAAATATTTTTACAGTTTGGTTGGTTAGATTCCCAAATGCGTTTATATTGTTAGGAGGTGATTTTAACATTATTCTAGACGGTTCTATAGATAAAAGTCCACCCTCTCAGCGTAACAATTCAGACTCATACTTGACTGACTTTATAAGAAGATTTAAATTGATAGATATATGGAGAGAGAAGAATCCTAATAGCAGATTGTATACCTGGAGTAATAAATCAGGCTCTAGGCAATCACGACTGGACTATTGGCTTATATCTGACAGTTTAAACAAGGATTATGTTGATGTTAGCATCTGCCCTACTCCCTTAACTGATCATAAAGCTATTTGCATATCTCTTAAATTCTCAGCTGGTTCTACACTTACCACACACTCAAGTTATTGGAAGCTTAACTGTTCTGCACTGCAAAATGGGATAGTCCAATATAAGATTAAGGACATGATTTCAATTTATTGGTCTAAAGCAAACAAAGAAAACTGTTTCGGGCTCAACTGGGACCTGCTCAAATATGAGATAGGAAAATATTTAAGAAAGTTTGGTGCTGAAACAGTCAAAGCCAGGAAAGCGGAGGAGTTAAAGATTGTCTCTAATATAACAAATTTATCCTGCAGAGAATTTGACTCCCTAATGATGGAGTATTTTATCCATCCAATAGAAAACAATTGTAGAATTTATTTGCTTATTATAAAGGCTAGAAGTGTTGTGAGGCCCTATTATAAAGGCTAGAAGTGTTGTGAGGCCCTCTTGGCCTTTGTAACTGCAAGGGTCAGACAAGTTTACTTGACCACTAAGAATATTTTGTTTGTAATTTTCCACTAGACAACAGGTGGCTGTGAAATGAACAAGAACATTGTCAAGGGTGTCACGTGAAGGCCTCTTGCCTCTGGGAGTGTTCACTGTTTTGATACAATGTTTCATTTGGCCAATGGGAAAAGGGTTGACCATCAAATTGGCAGAAGGCCATGAGAGATTAAGGCAAAAGATGTACAGTAGCTGGAAAGTGGTCACCCTTACTAGGAAAATTCTCTTACATAAGCAACACCTGCAATTAAGGAGGTGTGAGGGGAGAACACGTGTAAGTGAGAATATGGGAAAATGTAAGAGCGAATATTACCAGCCAATGATATTAATTTGGTGTATTTTAAGAGATAAGAAAAAGCCAATGATATTAATTTGTTGTGTTTTTAAGAGATAAGAAAAATTTATAAAACTGAGCCCCAGCTAAGGGAGCCTCAGATGCGGAGCTGGCATCTCACTTTGTTGCTTGACAATAAAGTTAATTACTTCTGAGACCTGGAACTTCGACTTTGTGAGTTTTTCTGAGACCTGAAAACTCAGACTCTGCAAGTTTTTCTTCGAGACCAGATCTGAAGGCATCTGAGACATCGAATTTGCCACGACACTAACAAAGGAGGAAAAAGAAGGGTTATCTTACTCACAAATCAAACTTGATGAAATGTATCGCAAAAAGCAAAGGGTGCCTTTATCAGGTCTCGCTCTAAGTGGTTAGAAGAAGGTGAACAAAACTCTCGTTATTTCTTTAGTCTAGAGAAATATCGTTCCACCAACAACAGTATCAGTAAGTTAAATGTTAATGGAGCTATCACTGAAGATCATCGTAAAATATCTGAGTTTTGTTCAAAATTCTATAAAGATTTGTGTAGCTCTCAATATAGCCCAACTGCGTCTGATAATTTTTTAAACTCCCTTTCAGTGAAGATAATAAGCGAAGTGGATGGAGAGCACTGTGACATGCCTATATCACTTGAAGAAGTACAGCAAGCTGTAAAACAACTAAAAAATAACAAATCGCCTGGGTGTGACGGGCTATCCTCCGAATTTTATAAATCTTTTATCGCTGAACTGTCCCCTTTTTTATTGAAAGTCTTCTTAGAATCCATTGAAAACTAATGCCTCCCCACCTCTCTGACCCAAGGAATAACAGTCCTAATTATTAATAATAAATTATTTTTAGATAATTGGCGCCCAATTTGTTTACTTAACAATGATTATAAAATCTTAGCTCTCTTATTGGCTAGAAGATTACGGTCTGTTCTGGACTCCATCATAGACGAAACACAATCAGGCTTCATGAACAAAAGGCATATAGGAAATAACATTAGGCTTATCTTAGATATTTTAGATTACCCAGAAATGGTAGAGGAAGGTGGGCTCATGCTGTTTGTAGATTTCTACAAAGCATTTGACACCGTTGAGGACTTTTTTTCCTCAGCTATTAAAAGTCTTTATAACAATAGTAATAGCTCAATTAGACTACCAGGTGGTATGTCTCCCAGGTTCAATATCTCTAGAGGCATCCGACAAGGGTGCCCGGCTTCGCCTTACCTCTTCCTATTGGTAGCCCAGCTTTTGTCTGATCATATTAAATAAAGTGAGATAAACGGCATCAATATTTGTGGTAGAGAGCTTATTATATCTCAACTGGCGGACGATACCACTCTCTTTCTTAGAGATGAAAATCAAGTCTCTGGTGCAATAAATACCATAGAAAAATTTTCCATGGCCTCTGGCTTAAGGCTGAATATCAATAAGTGTAAAATCATGTCTATTAAGGACTGCTTGAAATCTTCCATTTGTAATATCCCAGTCAAGAGTGAACTTGTTCACTTAGGTATCACAATTACCAAGGACCAACAAAAAAGGACTTTATTGAACTTCAACCCTATTCAAAGAACCAGAAAAAAGCTGAACCAGTGGCTGTTGCGGGATCTCTCCCTCAGAGGCAGAACCCTACTGTCTAAGACAGAAGGTTTATCACGGTTAACATATCCAGCTCTATCTCTGTATGTGGACAAAAAACATATTGCTGAGATTGACAAAGTACTTTTTAATTTCTTATGGAAAAATAGAACTCATGTGAAGAAGTCTGTTCTAACAAATGACTATGAAAAGGGTGGATTAAACTTTATCGATTTCTGTACTCTTAATAATACTTTTAAAGTAAATTGGTTGAAACATTTCTTTAAAAATCCTAATTCTATTTGGAATGTCATACCGTGTCATATTCTGTCAAAACTGGGTGGGTTGAACTATTTCTTAACCTGTAATTATAATATTGATAAAGTCCCAATAAAAATGGCATCCTTTCACTGCCAGGCCTTCCTTTCATGGTCTCTTATTTTCAAACACAACTTTTCACCCAACAAATATTACATATGAAACAACAAAGACATACTGTCACGGAATGAAGAGAGGATGCAGATGCAAGTTAAATCTCTTTAATAGTGCTTCACACCGAAGGTAGTCAGAATCAACATACACACAAAAACATATAACAGTCAGCAGGAGAGTGGTAACACAGGGACGTTGATGGGCGGTGAAGATCCGTGATGAGTGGTGACCAAAGAGCTGTGTCCGTGAAGTAATCCGTGAGTGAAGTCCAGAGAGTAATCCAATGTGAACACGAAAACCAGGAAGCAACGAGTCGAAGTCCAGTCCAGGGAAACACACAACAAGCAACACGGGAAACAACACACGGACACCGCACAACGATCTGACAAACAAGAGACGAAAGACAAGGCGTTAAGTAGGCAGATGGTAAGTGCTCACAGCTGAGACGCCCACACAACACAATCAGGTGACACACCCACACCATCACACAGACACCAGAATGAGACAGCAGATTCATGAACCGTGACAGTACCCCCTCCCCTAGGAACGCCTCACGGCGTTCCCAGAACTCCTTACCTGTCGATTGTAATCATCGATAAGGGAGTGATCCAGAATGTCCCTAGCAGGAACCCAATTTCTCTCCTCCGGACCCTAACCTTCCCAGTCCACCAAGTACTGGAATCCGCGCCCCCTCCGCCTAGAGTCCAGAATACGATTAACCGAATAGGTCGGTTCCCCGTCTACGAGCAGCGGCGGTGGGGGAACCGGAGATAGCGGATTAAGATGTGAATGAAAAACAGGTTTAATTTTGGAGACATGGAAGGCGGGGTGAATCCTCCTGTACACCGGAGGCAATTTGAGTCGGACTGCCACTGGGCTAATAATCTTAGTGACAGGAAACGGGCCAATGAATTTGGGAGCTAACTTATTGGCAACGGAACGGAGCGGAATGTTCTTGGTAGAAAGCCACACTTTTTGACCCACGACGTATACGGGAGGCTTCGACCTGTGGCGATCAGGCTTAGCCTTGGTGCGCGCCCTCACTTGCAACAGAGTCTCGCGGGCTCTGTTCCAAGTGCGGTGGCACCTCTGGACAAAGGCGTGAGCGGAGAGGACCGCGACTTCGGATTCCAGATTGGGAAACACAGGTGGCTGGTAACCTAAACTGCATTCGAACGGAGAGAGGCCCGTAGAAGACACTGGTAACGAATTGTGTGCGTACTCAATCATAGAGAGTTGTTGACTCCAGGAGGAAGGATTCTTGGACGCCAAACATCGCAACATACACTAAATCTTGGTTGGCTCTCTCGGTCTGCCCATTGGTCTGGGGATGGAACCCAGAGGAAAGACTAACCGTCGCACCCAGCCGTCTACAAAACTCCTGCCAAAATTTGGACACAAACTGGGGACCCCTGTCGGACACCACATCCACCGAGAGCCCATGTAACCAAAATATGTGGTCTATGACAGTAACCGCTGTCTCCTTGGCAGAGGGCAATTTGCTCAAGGGAATGAAATGGGTCGCCTTCGAGAACCGGTCCACTACGGTCAAAACGTCCATGTACCCCTGGGAGGGTGGGAGGGCGGTGACAAAATCTAGAGCGATGTGGGACCAGCGTCTCGAAGGGACAGACAGCGGTTGGAGTAACCCATCTGGAGGGCGGTTGGAAGTCTTACCAGTGGCACAGACCGAGCAAGCCAAAACAAAACTGCGGATGACCCGAGCCATAGCAATCCACCAGAATCGTTGCCTGACCAAAAATCTGGTTCGATTAACCCCTGGATGACAAGCCACGTTGGAACTATGACCCCACTTGATGACGCAGGACCTTAACCCCTCCGGCACAAACAAACGGTTCGGTGGGCACCCGGGCGGAGGAGTTACCCCTTCTAAGGCCGCCAGGACCTTCGATTCGACTTCCCATGTAAGAGTGGAGACTACTAACATCTCAGGAAGAATACACTCGGGAGTAGACGGGCGCTCGGATGGATCAAAAATACGAGATAAAGAATCGGGCTTGATGTTCTTGGAGCCCGGGTGGTACGATAGAGCAAAATCAAAACGTCCGAAAAAAAGTGCCACCTGAAGGTCGTTCTGGGGGAGGTCAAGGCGGTCAGAGGTGCGGCTAGTTGGCTGAAATTGCGAATAAAACGCCGGTAAAAATTGGCGAACCCCAGAAACCGCTGTAGGGCCTTACGGGAATCTGGACTTGGCCAATCCACCACAGCCTTAACCTTGTCAGGGTCCATGCGAATTCCCGTCAGACGAAACGATGTACCCTAGGAAGGAAACAGACTGTGCATGAAATTTGCATGAAATTCTCCGCCTTGACAAAAAGCCCATTCTCTAACAGACGCTGGAGCACTCGTCTGACATGTTGCACATGTTCCTGGAGAGACGACGAAAATATCAATATGTCATCCAGGTAGACATATATGAACTGATCAACCATGTCTCTCAACACATCATTAACGAGTGCCTGGAAGACCACAGGTGAGTTGGACAGCCCAAAAGGCATGACCAAGTATTCAAAGTGCCCTCTGGGGGTGTTAAAAGTGGTCTTCCATTCATCCCCCTTCCTGATGCGGACCAAATGATAAGCGTTCCTCAAGTCCAATTTAGTGAAAACGGACGCTCCCTGCAACCTCTCAAAGGCTGAAGACATTAACGGCAAAGGATAAGTATTCTTTACCGTGATGTTGTTCAGCCCTCGGTAATCAATACAAGGTCGCAGAGATCCGTCCTTCTTCCCCACAAAAAAGAACCCCGCCTCCGCTGGAGAAGAGGAAGGGCGGATGAACTTCGCTGCCAGAGAATCAGAAATGTATTTCTCCATGGCCTCCCTCTCGGGAACAGATAGAGAATATAATTTGCCCTTAGGCGGAGACTTACCCGGAACTAAGTCTATGGCACAGTCATAGGGACGGTGTGGAGGGAGAGAAGCAGCGCGAGACTTACTGAACACTTCCTTCAGATCCAGATACTCCTCGGGCACGTTAGATAAATCTGCTGCCTTCTCCTGTAACACAGAAACAGACACCGTGGGACAAGCAGACAAAAGACAAGACCTGTGACACAAAGTGCCCCATTCAGTGATGGTGTTGAGCTGCCAGTCGATCCGGGGATTGTGCTTAGTGAGCCAGGGATGTCCAAGAACTACAGGTGCGTGTGGTGAGTCCATGAGCATGAACTGAATCCTTTCGTTGTGGTTACCGGAGGTGATGAGGGTGACGTAATCCGTAGTCTGAGAGATGTTAGGGAGACGTTGACCATTGAGTGTGTTGACTGTAATCAGGTGAGTGAGCGAAGAGATGGGTAGTTCGTGCTGCTGTGCAAAGATGGTATCCATAAAGTTCCCCTCAGCCCCGGAATCAATGAGTGCATCGCAGGTGATGTTGTGAGTCGCCCATCTCAGTCTTACCGGGAGAAGGGAGGATGGTGAGGACTTCCCAGCGGAGATCCCGCCCGATAGTAGCCTCAAGTTTACTATCGGGCTTGGTCTTTTACTGGGCAAGACCTGAGGAAGTGTCCCGATGCACCACAGTAAAGGCATAAGCCCAGGGATCTCCGCCTTTCTCTCTCCTCCCGGGAAAGCCGAGCTCTCCCTACCTGCATGGGCTCAGGATCTGAAGTGGGACCGACCGTATCAGCGACACTGGCCGTACGGCCCTCCGCTCCCAGCGCTCTGGTGCTGGGAGCTTCCAAGGACTTCAGTCTCTGGAGATGGGAATCGACCCGTAAAGCGAGGTCGACTAGCCCGTTGAAGGTTTGAGGAAGATCTAGGGCGTAAATCTCGCGATGGATACGGTCGGCCAGCCCATGCAGGAACACATCCCACTGCGCCTCCTCGTTCCATCGGCACTCTGCCGCGAGGGTGCGGAACAGGATGGCGTAGTCCGCGACCGTGCGGCTGCCCTGCTTGAGTTGGGTGAGCTGACGAGCGGCCTCCTTGCCCGCAACCGCACGGTCGAACACCCTCTTCATCTCCGTGGAGAGTGCCATGAACGAGGTGCAGCACGGGTCTTGATTCTCCCACACCGCCATTCCCCATAAGGCCGCCTTCCCGGTCAGAAGGGTAAGGACGAACGCCACCTTGGATTCCTCATGTTCGAAGGTGCGAGGCTTCAGTGAAAAATGCAAGGAACATTTATTCAAAAAGGCTCTGCATAATTCAGGCTCACCAGTGTAACTCTGGGGCACAGGAAGGTGGGGCTCCGGCAGATCGAGTCGCTCCAGCGACGCGGGGGGGACCGGCGGTGTGGGTGGCGCAGTGGGAGCACGAAGTTGTTGAAGTTCCCGGGAGAGCTCGGACACCTGTGTTACCAGCGCTTGGACAGCGCGTCCGGTGGAAGTGATGCTCTCCTGCTGCTGGTCCATGCGGGAGATGCTGTGGTTGATGAACTCCGTTAAAGCTGCTGAACTTGCTGCGTCCATGTTGGTCAGATCGTTCTGTCACGGAATGAAGGGAGGATGCAGATGCAAGTTAAATCTCTTTAATAGAGCTTCACACCGAAGGTAGTCAATCAACATACACACAAAAACATATAACAGTCAGCAGGAGAGTGGTAACACAGGGACGTCGATAGGCGGTGAAGATCCGTGATAAGTGGTGACCGAAGAGCTGTGTCCGTGAAGTAATCCGTGAGTGAAGTCCAGAGAGTAATCCAATGTGAACACGAAAACCAGGAAGCAACGAGTCGAAGTCCAGTTCTTTACCGTGATGTTGTTCAGCCCTCTGTAATCAATACAAGGTCGCAGAGATCCGTCCTTCTTCCCCACAAAAAAGAACCCCGCCTCCGCTGGAGAAGAGGAAGGGCGGATGAACTTCGCTGCCAGAGAATCAGAAATGTATTTCTCCATGGCCTCCCTCTCGGGAACAGATAGAGAATATAATTTGCCCTTAGGCGGAGACTTACCCGGAACTAAGTCTATGGCACAGTCATAGGGACGGTGTGGAGGGAGAGAAGCAGCGCGAGACTTACTGAACACTTCCTTCAGATCCAGATACTCCTCGGGCACGTTAGATAAATCTGCTGCCTTCTCCTGTAACACAGAAACAGACACCGTGGGACAAGCAGACAAAAGACAAGACCTGTGACACAAAGTGCTCCATTCAGTGATGGTGTTGAGCTGCCAGTCGATCCGGGGATTGTGCTTAGTGAGCCAGGGATGTCCAAGAACTACAGGTGCGTGTCCAGGGAAACACACAACAAGCAACACGGGAAACAACACACGGACACCGCACAACGATCTGACAAACAAGAGACAAAGACAAGGCGTTAAGTAGGCAGATGGTAAGAGCTCACAGCTGCCGCTGATCAGCAATCAGCGGCGACGCCCACACAACACAATCAGGTGACACACCCACACCATCACACAGGCACCAGAATGAGACAGCGGATTCATGAACCGTGACACATACTGTTTAAACAAAAATCTTTATTTATTGATTACTGGTTTAATAATAACATTATTTTTGTTGACCAATTATTTAACAGGTATGGTTGTCTTTACTCTTATAATGAGTTTCTAGAAGAATACAAAATTCCTGTGTCTCCTGGAGATTATGCTAAAGTCTTTGGAGCAATTTCCTCTGACTGACACTTCAGTTGGTAAGATTTGTTTTTCTTGTAACAATAGTAAGAACAATAAACTAAGTAGATCCCTGTTCAAAAAAGATATTATCACAGTCCCATATGTGGTTCCATACTGGAATAAATTTGTGCAAAACATTGACTGGAAGAAGGTCTGGCTCTTACCCAACCGATATTTGCTGACCAACAAAATTAGAGAAATATCATTTAAAATAATTCTTAAGTTTTACCCGTCTAATGATCATATTGTAAAAAAAAAAAATAAAAAGACATTGATGTAATGTGCACTTTCTGCTCTATGAGTATTGAAACAGTTACCCACTTGTTTTGGCACTGCCCTTTTGTCCAGAGTTTCTGGTCTGACATTTGTAATTTTATTGCAGAAAAAATTGAGTAAGATTCAAGTTGTTTTGGAAGGATGTTCTTTTTGGCCTTTATGACCTCAACAGAACTAAGACTAGGCCTAATGAAACTTTCATTATTAATCTCATTATTCTCTTAGCAAACATTTACATTCATAAATGTAAGTTTGCGCATTCCAAAACATCTTTTATTGCTTTTAACATTGAGGTCAAGCAATATATCAACACGATTAAGTATTCTCTTAATCAAAAGGCAACAAAAACTGTTAAGGTGTGTAAACAATTTGATATATTTTTGTAAGTCTGTACTTCCCCTGGCAAAATATGATGATGTGAGTCTTTTCTTTATTTTTTATGTTAAAAAAACTTGTTGGAAAACTGCACAATATGTTATTTTTATAAAGGAGATGAACGCTCTTGTAAAAAAAATAAATAAATAAATAAATAAAAAATTCTTACCGGCATGCACTGCTTCAAGTCAGCCGCCGATCGGTCTTTGCGGCACTGCATCAAGTCGAACAAGCCTAAAATGGGCCGATGAATGGGCGCTGATAAGTTACGCAATACGTCAAAAAAAAAAAAAAAAAAAAAAAAGTTTGGAGCCTGGGCATGCTTCAGTGGATCCCGGAGGCGGAGTCGCGCGGCCGCCATCTTAGACCGGTCCTAAGCTGCGTCCCAATTCGCCTACTTATACTACGTCCTAAAAGCATTTACTGTTTTAATAAAGAAAAAGTACATACTTTTGAGTGTGTAGCAGAAGAGTAGACACGCTTTAACTACCTCGTCATAACTGCGTCTTTAAAGGACGTTCTGTCGCTTATTTACGCAAACTGTAACTGTTTAAACTACTCTGTCAATCATCTCGTCACAGTTAAAATCCTCCACATTGAATTATATTTATTTTCCTACCGTTTCGGAGAGAAATGTAGTCGCACGTTGATCTACCAGTCATGGGTCTTTCATGCAGAGAACTCTCTTCATCTTTGCATAATGATGCATTTAAAAGTTAATGACCAAACGCACCGTTAAATTCACAATGCTGTTGCAGATTAAATATAATGTGGATAACATTTAATAAATATCTTTTCGTCAGGTTATATTAATTATTAATTATTCAAGCCCCTTTATCTTAACTGCTCTGCTAAACCGTCGGTCCTCGCAAGTGTTGTACATAATTCAGATCAGAAAGAAGTTTGAAAGCACTTGTTAGAATGCGCTCAATGCACGAAACTTACTTTTAGCTTTAGGTAACGTTAAGTGCCTATTACCAACACAATCCAATCTGAATTTAATACATAGCCTACATTGTTCGACCGGATATAACTGTTATTTGTGTTTGTGCACGTGATATCAGGAAACAATGTATGACGGCAAAGCGCAAATCGAGTTACCCCTCCCACTTCTGCTAGTATTACTGAGATATCTTATTTTACTGCAACTATGTTTCTGCTTCTTTATCATATTTATAGTGTGTGATTTATAAATTTTCTTATATCCTACATCACATATTTTGATTTTGGACGTCTGGTCACTTTCTCATATCAGAATATTATATAACTGTTAAGCCTACTATGAATATTAAAATACACTGAACAATGTGTCCTGTATCATAGCTACATGAATGACCTTTGCAGCAAAAAAAACCCGCATCAAAATCAGTGAGATATGATTAATTAAATGCGCTGACAGCTCATTGCACCTGTCAAACAAGTTACACTGAGTGGAGCTGGCGACCGGTCCAAGGTGGCGGCTCCACGGCTCGTCCTGCACCTGCACCCAGTCAGCTCGTCATCTTATGGATTCCCTGCACCTGCACATCATCATTAGCACTTCCTATCCGCTTGTTAAGTCATGACGTAAGGAACGCCGTTTCCGGGTCCAAGCCTCCACTCGTTTCACTAGAGCATGCCATCGACGGCCGTTTATGAGTGCTATTTATTAATTTTAAACAATCATTTTAAAAACTTACAGTCTATACAACAGTCTCCATGCTCACAGCATCACAGATATTAATATTTTAACGAATTATAAAAGATGAATCATTGTCTGGCCATCTGGAATTTTGGTATGGAGATAAAGGTTATAATTATATATTTTTTGTAGTATTACACCACATCGTGTATGTTTATTAGCACCATTTGTTGTTTTCTTGTGGTTTGAGAGAGCGTTACGACCCGGAAGCGCTGCCGTGTGGCGTCAGACTTAACAACCGAATAGAGGGTATGGACGTGACGTCACCGTCGACCGTTACGACTGCGCTCACAGCCATTGAGTGGCAAAAGACTGAAGGGGCTCGTACACCGAATGCGAAGCTCAGCGCCTTGCCACGTCTTTAAAATTCGAACGCATTGTTATGAGTGTACGAACACCGGCGGCGACATTCGGCGCCTGTCCGCGGCGCCCAGCTACGACTCAGAAAAAAAAAAAATAAAACAATGGCTGCGTCCGAAACCGCCTACTCAATGAGTAGGTACTTAATTTCAATAAGTACTTACTTGAGCGCTAAAAGAGTAGGTACTTAACAGCCAAATCTAGTTGAGTATGAATCATAGACAGTAAAAGAAATGGACACAGCGACCCCATTGGAACTCAATTGAGACAAGTGAAGCCCATTTTTAGCGATTTTTAGCACTTACATTTCTGACGCGCAGACTCAAACTAAGCTTGATGACGTCAGCAACCTGTCTGACAGATGTAAATCTTCTAGTAGCTGTGCGTGCAAACTGCCATCGTTAATCTTGCAGAGACGGCGAGCTTGAGCGGGGAGTTCTTTGGCGTGAGTGAGCAGGAGTTAAGTATTCTGATTAATTAGTTTGTATAGTATTTTAAAATGCAACGCCAGTACGCCATATTAAGTTAATGCATACTATTGCCTGCAAGCTTCTCCTCCTGTCTGTACGGTAATTTCTCTACTGTGCGACAGAGTCGAGTGGTTATGACGCAATCATTAGCCTATTTTTACAAAAACTGTTTCTACGGGGCCATAATGTAACATAGAAGGTAATGGAGCCCTATATACATTGTTGTGTATGTTTAGAAATAAATTATGGACAAATGGAGTCTTTAAACGCCTCAGATGTAAAGTTATTTACTGTCAAAGTGACGCCAAAATGAATGGGAGTCAATGGGATGCTAACGCAAGTGAAGTTCTGCTACAAGATGGCGGCACACGGCCGACTTCAACTTCCGGTCGACTTCCTTGGGCACTGGTTAGAACATTTACATTTACATTTAGTCATTTAGCAGACGCTTTTATCCAAAGCGACTTACAAATGAGAGTAGTAGAATCAATTAAATCAACATGAGAACAACAGTGTGTAAGTGCTGAGTGAAGTCACAGTTATGTCAGTAAAGTGCTCATAGCGAATTTTTTTTTTTTTTTTTTTTTTTTAAATAAATAAATACACAGATAGGAGAAGAATATTAGTCAAGGTAAGTGCTACTACTACTGGGTCAAGCTGACGAAAAAGATACGTCTTTAGCATTTTTTTGAAAATGGCTAGAGACTCGGCTGCTCGGATAGAGCGTGGTAGGTCATTCCACCAGCCAGGAACAGTCCCGGAGAAGAACCATAGACATCATATAGGTAGACGCCCTATTGGCTGCTGGGCGCTGAGATTTGCGGCCGCCATCTTAGACCGGTCGTACTCCTAAGCTGCGTCCCAATTCGCCTACTTATACTACGCCCTAAAAGCCTTTACTGTTTTTGTAAAGAAAAAGTACATTTTTGAGTGTGTAGCAGAAGAGTAGACAAGCTTTGGGACATACTACCTCGTCATAAATGCGTCTTTAACGAACTTTCTGTCGCTTATTTACGCAACCTATAACTGTTTAAACTACCCTGTCAATCATCTTGTCACAGTTAAAATCCTCCACATTGAATTAAATTTATTTTCCTACCGTTTCGGAGAGAAATGTAGTCGCACTTTGATCTGCCAGTCAGGGGTCTTTCATGCAGAGAATTCTCATCATCTTTGCATAATGATGCATTTAAAAGTTATTGACCAAATGCATCGTTATAATAAAATATGAAATATAATGTGGATAACATTTAATAAATATCTTTTCGTCAGGTTATATTGATAATTAATTATTCAAGCCCCTTTATCTTAACCGCTCTGCTTAACCGTCGAACCTCGCAAGTGTTTTCCACATAACTTATTCAGATCAGAAAGAAGTTCGAAAGCACTTGTTAGAATGCGCTCAAAGCACGAAACTTACTTTTAGCGTTAGGTAACCTTAAGTGCCTATTACCAACACAATCCAATCTGAAGTTAACACATACATTGTTCGACCGGACATAATAACTGTTATTTGTGTTTGCGCACGTGATACCAGGAAGCAACAATACACACATGACGGCAAAGCGAGTTACCCCTCCCACTTCTGCTAGTATTACTGATATCTTATTTTACTGCAACTATCTGTTTCTGCTTCTTTATCAAATTTATAGTGTGTTATTTATAAATTACCTTATATCCTGCATCACATATTTTGATTTTGGACGTCTGGTCACTTTATATCTTATATCAGAAAATTATATAACTGTTAAGCCTACTATGAATATTAAAATACACTGAACAATGTGTCCTGTATCATAGCTAAATCGATGACCTTTGCAGCAAAAAAACCCGCGTCAAAATCCGTTAGGTATTCAGCAAGATATGATTAATTAAATGCGCTGACAGCTCATTGCACCTGTCAAACAAGTTACAGAGTGGAGCTGGCGACCGGTCCAAGATGGCGGCTCCACAGTAGCGTTCGATAGGGCGTCTACCTATATGATGTCTATGGTTAGAACCAATGGGGAACACACCACTTCCGTTGCCAAAATGCGCGTGCATACGTTGCTACGTCATCATTGTACAAACAGTAAAAGGGTCTAACTATATATGTTTTAGGGCTGGACAATATGACGATATAACATTGATACAAGTGATTACGCGGATTTAAACCTACCGATTTAGTTTTATAAAATATTCACAGGCAGATTTGCTTTATGCGTCTCCCTGCCGTCGAAATCAGGCAAGTATAAATGTCAGGAAACACGACTCCAGGCTGCATGTCAATATCCATGGATTAGGTTTATTTGACAAGTTGTAAGGAACACATTCAGTTCCAACCTTTAGTATAATTCGTTAGTTTTACTCGCGTTTTCGCAGTTTCCCCTGTTAAATCCAGTCACGCAGCAGGTTCTTTTGCCACGCAGTCCAGCTGAGGGAGCGCGTTTTCGGCGGGAAAGTGACGTCGATGCATACCCTCTAAACCCTTCTCCTGCACTCCCTTGTCTGGTCTCGTCAATGTCAACTATACCATGTTGTTTTGCCTGACCCACTTAAGTGTTGGTTACCTGTTTGCTACATTCCAGTTCTACCTCGCTGCTGTTCATCACCGTCTTGATGCTCCTCAGCTATGGAACGCGAACGGGGCCAAATGTCTTTTAACGAAACGCGTGACTTTTGACCGTGTCAACACGCACTGTTTGTTCGCGTCAACGCGGCATTTTTTTTACGTCTTTCTTTTGTATGTGTAGACATGCACACTGTGGTCGTGTTAAGGCGTCAGTTGTCGTCGCGTTACTTTAGTACATGTAAAGACGCACAGTTTTACCATGTTAAGACGACAAATTTGAACGCGTGCACATTCTGTACATGTCAAAGTGTTATATATATATATAAGGCAGACTTACCTTTAGATGTAGCCTAGGCTACACATATTAATATAAAATATTAATTAATTGCTTAACTGACTACTGTGCTAGCGTAAAGTAGCATTATGTTACAGTGTTAAGTAGGCTAAATTCTCAATATTACAATAATTATTAGCATTTATCTATATGGGTTATTGTTTGTTTTTTAAAGTTAGGCTATATATAATTTCTAAGTGTATGAAGGCTAATTTACACAGCACATATTTATAACTGAACACACACACACACACACACACACACAGTGAACAAAGTGAACTTTATTCACTTTCACATAGCCTAATAATGTTTTTGTAATTTGGTGTTTAGTTGGTTGTATAGTTTGTTTATACTGTTCTGTCTCTGTTTTGTTTCCAGGAACATCATATTGGCTGCTGCAGGCTGATGAGTTCTATAATAAAAAATGACTTCATTATATTTAAAATATGTTTTGATATTCATTTTATTTGTATAATTAATATTTTATTTACCCATAAACATGTGGAATCCATAAGTTATAGAGAAAAGAATAACTTTGTGAAACCTTTGGGGGCAGTTTCCCAGACAGGGTTTAAATTAAGACAGGAGTAGGCCTTAATCTGCTTAATCGTGTTTTTAAAAATAAAATGGCTTTCTGAAACACAGATTACTAACAAACAGAAACTGAAACTTTTTTTTTTTTTTTGCATTAAAATAATTGTCTTTTGGGTTTTCTTTATGGCAGTCTTTTTTGCTGCCATTTATGCTTCTCTGTCCCATGCAATTTTAAGATTTTCTAGGTTCATTCCATATAGGCGACCTCTGTCACAGTTTGTTTTACAGTTTTTTCAAATTGCTTGGACACTAAAAGTGTGACTTGAGGCTCACTCACTGAAACCATTCACTCATGTACAGAATCTTAAGACCAAGTCTGCAAAACTACAAGCACATTATATGCTTTACACACAGTTTGCAATTGACAAACAACCTTTTTTCAAAACTCTAAACAGTTCTCTACATTAGATATGTCATTCAAAACTAACAAAACCTTTTTTGTCGGGGGTGGTGCATTCATGTGTGAAAACATTAATACATAAATTGATCACTTAGAAATCAAAACTCTATCAAAAAGTTTGATAAAGAAAGAATATGCATACAAGCTACAATATATATTGTTTCATAGTAGCTTCAGTAACAAATTCAAAACAAATTCTGCCGCAAAGCGGCTCTAACAAGCCAATATAGTGTCAATAAGTGACTTCAGTGTTGATTCAGTTCAGTTGATTTCAGTTCAACTGTAAAATTGAAGAGTTTATTTGCAAAAACAGATAACTCCATTTTTATGAATTCTCACAAATAATGTTTTTTTTTTTTTTTATTGTGCATTCCAAGTAATAACAATCAAACTGCAGTTGGGCTGTTTTGATTAAGTAAAGATAACTCTAAAAAATACAGGTAAATCAAAAAATTAAAATTCAGTGAAAGTATGTTTTATATATATATATATATATATATATATATATATATATATATATATATATATATATATATATATTAAAAGTTTGTTTTTTAGCAAAAGCAGATAACTGTACATTTCATGTTTCATAGTTAAACAAAACCCAAGTAACTGCATTTAAAACACTCTCAAACACACATGTGCAAACAAACGCACACACACCCACCCACCCACGCGCGTGCACACACATACACACACACACACGCACGCTCTCTCTCTCTCTCAAACACACACACACACACACACACACAGAGATCGGCACACAAGTACACACACACGCACTCATCCACACACGCACGTGCGCGCGCGCGCGCACACACACACACAAGCAAAAGGACAATCAATTTTTCAGCATGTAAGTCGTGTATGGTGTACAAGGACTTACAGGAGTCGAAATCATAAATCCTCGATCACTTTTAGTGAGCTTTGATAAAACTTCCCTCAGCTAGCGCGTCTTTTTGAAGTGACTAGAAGCCTTGTCACCTGACCTGAATACTGCGCGCTGATTCGCTAAAACGGACTGTACACAAACAACAAGGGCGCTTGTCGGCTTCTACTGTAAAACGTGAACTTGCGATGCATGAAAGTGGGCAAAACCGGCTCTTCTGACAAAATGGATTTAGGGTACAGAACGTGCTATATATGGAGAATAATGCACAACACTTAGTTCATTTTTTTTTTAAAAATGGCGTTTATCGGTTTTTGCAAATGAACTCTTCAATTCCTCAGTTGTGCAAATTTGTGAGTTATACTCAGAAACAACATTTTTGGAAGAGTTAAAATAGTTTTGCACAAAGTGTTGCTTTTGCAAGAGATGTCTGATGTTTTGCATGTTGTGTGTTTTGTGTGTAGTTACAAGAAATGAAGCCATATTTTCAAAAATTCTGTGTAAGCAATTAGATAAAACTGTAAATGAATCCTGTTTATTTTAGTTCAGGACTCATAGTCCAGGGGGGTATTGCACAAAAGCAAGATAAGGGATTAAGCTGGGATTTTCCAGTTATCCTGGCTGAATTTAGCCCTGACTCGGTTGCATAAAGGGAGGCTAAATTAATCTACATTAAGTTACTATGGAGATTTACATTTTGCAGCTAGCCTGCTCCGGAGCAGGCTAACTGTCAGGCTAAGCTGAGCTCCTCTAACACTGACCAATAGGAACGCAATGATATTACAACTGACTCTCTCACATACAATTATTTGACTTTATTAACATATATATATATATATATATATATATATATATATATATATAAAGATACACACATTTACTAAATTGTGCTAAATAAAAATATATATTGGTGTAAGTTTAAGACATTATTATTATTTTAATATTTTATTAAAAGGTAAGTATGATGAGAAACAAAACATTTAAAGAGAAGTAATTTCTTAAAAATTAAGTGTTATACAGTAGCCCACTGAATCATTCTCAGACTTAATGCTGACAACAATAGAAGCACTTGGGAGAGAACTGTCAGGAGACTTATTTCTTAGCACAGAAGAGTACAAGAGGATTACCAAATCATTGTTTTAAGTGTGAAAATATAGCAAAAGTAACACAGAAATTCAAAATCAATAAACCTGTGACAAGGCCCCTGAAACAATCAGGCCTTCATTTGTAAGCTTTCATTAAGTGAAGAGTGATTTTTTTGCTAGACAAAGAGCAGGAGAAATACTAAGTGAGTGTCTCAGAGCCAGCAAAAGCTATGAAAAGAGTGACCGAGTAAGATGCAGCCTGCTGAAGTGACATGCATGGTTGTTGTCCACACTGAAACTACCCACTGTAGTCAAAGCACAATAAAGTCAGCTAGCCTTTTCCAAGGCCCATATTTAATCTATACTCTGGTCTCACATATACATATATATATATATATATATATATATATATATATATATATATATATATATATATATATATATATTATATATATATATATAGGTTTTCCTTTCTTACTGGCTAAATGTTTTGTGCCCAATATTTAATTAGATTGTTTTAAAATATATGAATACATTTCTGTCTGGTTTTGTTTGGCAGTAGTACTCTTTATGGTTATTAGAAGAGCAGAAATTAAAAATCACAAAATTAAAAATTAAATTTAATATGCACAGACTAAATTTTAATTGGTAAGATGAATCTAAACTCAGTAATTGTCCCAAAGTATATTGATTTACCCCATTACAATAGTCCATTTACAGTTACTATCATAAAAATACACTTACTTGTAGGTTTGAAAGTGTACATAAGGCACATTTAATGTCCAACATCAAATATTTTAGCGAAATGTATATTTTAGAATTACTGCGCTTCTATTGCGTCCCGTCTATTTAGCGCGCATGCGCGCAGCAGCGCTCGTTCACTGTGAAGTTTAGCCTCAAAATGGAAATATTTGCATTACTTTCTAACATTTACAGATGGAGAATAAACTTGTGAAAAGTAAGTTATGCACTAAGGAAAACACCATGTCTCAAACGCATAAAATAGCACAAAATGTATGCCGTTTCCTATGGTGGATCGATTTGATCCATGATCGACCTCTAGGGCTGCTTAAGAAAAGCGTGCACGCTAAATTATCTTGACTAGGTGAACCTGGATCGAATTAGCGGGACTGCGTGAACTTCAATTACCTTTTTTGAAACCGTTTTAGCCCAAACTAATTTGTTAGGTTAATTCAAGTCAGGTTTTGGAGTTTAATCCTCGCTTTTCTTAGCATCTTTTATGAAACAGCCCTCAGGGGGGTATTGCACAAAAGCAAGATAAGGGATTAAGCTGGGATTTTCCAGTTATCCTGGCTGAATTTAGCCCTGACTCTGTTGCATGAAGGGAGGCTAAATTAATCTACATTAAGTTACTATGGAGATTTACATTTTGCAGCTAGCCTGCTCCGGAGCAGGCTAACTGTCAGGCTAAGCTGAGCTCCTCTAACACTGACCAATAGGAACGCAATGATATTACAACTGACTCTCTCACATACAATTATTTGACTTTATTAACATATATATATATATATATAAATAATACACACATTTACTAAATTGTGCTAAATAAGAATATATATTGGTGTAAGTTTAAGACATTTTTATTATTTTAATATTTTATTAAAAGGCAAGTATGATGAGAAACAAAACATTTAAAGAGAAGTAATTTCTTAAAAATTAAGTGTTATATAGCCCACTGAATCATTCTCAGACTTAATGCTGACAACAATGGAAGCACTTGGGAGAGAACTGTCAGGAGACTTATTTCTTAGCACAGAAGAATGCAAGAGGATTACCAAATCATTGTTTTAAGTATGAAAATATAGCAAAAGTAACACAGAAATTCAAAATCAATAAACCTGTGACAAGGCCCCTGAAACAATCAGGCCTTCATTTGTAAGCTTTCATTAAGTGATGAGTGATTTTTTTGCTAGACAAAGAGCAGGAGAAATACCAAGTGAGTGTTTCAGAGCCAGCAAAAGCTATGAGAAGAGTGACAGAGTAAGATGCAGCCTGCTGAAGTGGCATGCATGGTTGTTGTCCACACTGAAACTACACACTGTAGTCAAAGCATAATAAAGTCAGCTAGCCTTTTCCAAGGCCCATATTTAATCTATACTCTGGTCTCATATATATATATATATATATATATATATATATATATATATATATATATATATATATATTATTATATATATATATATATATATATATATATATATATATATATATATATATATATATATATATATATATATATATATAGAATTCAGGTTGATTAGGACACTTTTTGCTATTGAAAAGACTGGGAAAAAGTGTCCTAATCAACCTGAATTATATATATAATATAGGTTTTCCTTTCTTACTGGCTAAATGTTTTGTGCCCAATATTTAATTAGATTGTTTTAATATATATGAATACATTTCTCTCTGGTTTTGTTTGACAGTAGTGCTCTTTATGGTTAAAAATTTAAATTAATATGCACAGACTAAATTTTAATTGGTAAGATGAATCTAAACTCAGTAATTGTCCCAAAGTATATTGATTTACCCCATAACAATACAACCCCAATACACTTACTTGTAGGTTTGAAAGTGTACATAAGGCACATTTAATGTCCAACATCAAATATTTTAGCGAAATGTATATTTTAGAATTACTGCGCTCCTATTGCGTCCCGTCTGTTTAGCGCGCATGCGCGCAACAGCGCTCGTTCAATGTGAAGTTTAGCCTCAAAATGGAAATATTTGCATTACTTTCTAACATTTACAGATGGAGAATAAACTTGTGAAAAGTAAGTTATGCACTAAGGAAAACACCATGTCTCAAATGCATAAAATAGCACAAAATGTATGCCGTTTCCTATGGTGGATCGATTTGATCCATGATCGACCTCTATGGCTGCTTAAGAAAAGCGTGCACGCTAAATTATCTTGACTAGGTAAACCTGGATCGAAGTACTGCGTGAACTTCAATTACCTTTTATGAAACCGCTTTAGCCCCAACTCATTTGTTATGTTAATTCAAGTCAGGTTTTGGAGTTTAATCCTTGCTTTTCTTAGCAGCTTTTATGAAACAGCCCTCAGGTGTTAGTAATCGGTGCTTAATCTTTGTTCCAGACAGCAATTTTTTAACCCACAATTAACTATTCATTAAGGCCTACTCTTGGCATAATTTAAACCCTGTCCAGGAAACCACCTCTTGAAAATCTGCATTGATAATTCATAAAATGTGGTGTGAGCTCAATTTAAATTACAATTACAGACAAACACACATTTATGATTAATAGCCATTTAGAAATCATTCACAGTGCATGGTGGTATAATACGTAAAGTGAAACACTGCATTTATTAACTTTTGATCCTCAGAAAATCCTCTATCACAATTTTTTTAATAGCTGCCTTTAAGTGTTTCTACCAATTTTGGACCATCACTTCTCAAAACTTTGTTTCTTTTGATCAGTATTTCTGTGTTGTCTCGATTGCATCCATCGGATGTATCCATGTATCGGAGAAAGAACGAAGGACAACTTAAAAGGGCATGACAAATCATGACATCAAACACAAAACGTACCAATGCTCCCTCGATGTTTGTATACGTGCATACCAGCATATCATTACGACATCCTTCATGAATAAACATGACATCTGATGTTTGTATACGTATATACCAACCAGGGGCCCGTTCTCCGTACGTTGCTTATTACATCCGAGATCAAATGACACATCCAAGATGATATCATCGTGCTAATCATGATCCAGCTAATTGGGTTCTTCAAACACACCTGTTGTGTATGATTAGTATCGCTGGATTAAGTTATCTGAGATAATTGCGCGTTCATGTGTTGGCTTAAAAGGGGATATGTATCGATAGTAGAAACATTGATCAGCAATGCAGCGATTGGCTGGAGTCAAGACGGCAACGTAATGACATCATAGAATGAGAAAAGACACCTGACGAAAAACTTGACGAATTTCTAGACATTTATAAGGAAACAGCCAAGCGAATAAGTGACAGAAGAACGACATAAATGTTAGATAGGCCTAAATGAAATGTGCACTATTTTTTTTTTTTTTACATGATTACCCAATTATTTAGGCTATATTCACAATTTGTATTATTTGTACATTCAATTTTTTATTTCAATGTTGTAATTAGCAACTAATTTACCTTTGAAGCATATTTGACAGCATTAAAGTTTCTTAAAGCTGCAGTAGGTAACTTTTGTAAAAATGTATTTTTTACATATTTGTTAAACCTGTCATTATGTCCTGACAGTAGAATATGAGACAGATAATCTGTGAAAAAATCAAGCTCCTCTGGCTCCTCCCAGTGGTCCTATTGCTATTTGCAGAAATACACCGCTCCTGGTAAGAACCAACCAATCAGAGTCAGGAGGAGTGTCTTAGCAGTGTCAATCAAGCTCGTGTGCGCGCTGATCACACTCCTATCATGCACAGCCATAGTGCACAGCGTGTACGGGCATTCAAATTCAAGATTACCGGTGTGCTGCAGCTTTGCTTATGGCGGACAAACAATCCAGTTTCGTACGTATAATACCCCATAAAGTGCGTATCATATGCACGCGAAAAACTCATTTTGGCGTATATATTCTACGAGATTACAAACTTGTACTATTGATACGCATTTTCGTGTGATCGGGCTCTATTAAGTCATGATATGCAGTTTTAAGATTTTTTCAGGCGAGAATGTGCTGGTTTAAAGCTCAAATCTGTGGTTAATTGATAAAGATAGCGCCTTTCTGAAAATTTGATCTGACGTGGTCGGAGTTTTGAGATCCAGGCGATCACTGGACTCTCAGCGCTCATGTACACAGCCGAGAGCAGCCTTACCTCGGCTAATCCTTCTGACGTTTGCCGCTGGCTCCGTTTTGGCTGAGGGCAACGTGACGTTTCATAAATTTATATATGGCTATTTAACTTTTGTATCATACTAAAGCGCTGATTTTGTACGCTTGACTGAATTGTTTGCTTTATTTCTTATTGTATATGTTTATACCTTTTATGGCTATTATTGAACATTAAAACTGACAAATAGTATTACATTTAATATGTTTGAAATGTAAACGAAAAGAGCAGGTTTGTTTAATATTTCGTTTTGTTATAAATATAAGCAGACATTGCAGATAATTAATCACTCGTTGTCTGAGGCTTAATGTTTTTGTTTGTTTCTTTAAATAAAACGAAAAGAGGCAGAGTGGTTTAATAACAAATTTTGTTTTATTCTTGGCTAAAATATACATACAGAGATAACCGGAGAAGCCAGTTATTTGCGTACTGTAACATTAGTTACCGTTATAGCTAACCAAAATACGTGACTGTTACGTAACTGCAACGTAATTTGGTGACCAAACTTTCGTCGTGGCGACGTAACTAGTTACGTCGTGGCAACCGGAAAAGTGAAAGGTGCCTATACGTCGCCACAACGTAACTTTGTGACGTTGCCAGTTAGTAACTGCGACGTCGTGGCAACGTTGTGTATCAATAGTTGTGTGTTGGTCATCAGTTGGTAATTCTTATATTTATTTATTTTTCTATGGGCGGACATGCAGTAGTTTAACCTAATTTATGTCCTCATTTGCCCAAACTAATGTAAAGGCTATTCCAACAGCTGTGAACGATGAATGCAGACTCGAAATGAATTCAATTCATTTATTTTGAAAAACACACAGAACATGAACAAAACTCCAAATAAAAATAATGAAATACACTCAAACTATAAATAAAAACATATAGCCTACAGCGAAACATAAAATAAAAGCATTCAAGACGTTTTGCTCTCAGTATCATTAAAAACATATGCTATGCTAACGTAACATTTTGCATAACATATATTTCAGACGATCAAGGAAATCACAAAGGTAAAAATATTAACAAAAGTACTTAAAGTAGACTGTGGGTAATGTTACTTAACCAATCTGACGCAGTTGTTGAACTTTATTGCTATAAAACTGACGAGAAACACGGAGAAACGTCGACGCTGTCCTCTCCAGCAGCTTGAATGTTTTCCCGGTTGCCATGGCAACTGGCCACCTGCACTAACGTAAACATAACAATAAAAAAAGGTTTTGCGTCTTTCCAAAGTTAACTTTATACATTTTTATAAAAGCCATTTATTCGTTGTCACCTCGGAAAAATAAATTCTCCTCTCAGAAAAATTAACTTTACACTCTTATCAACATACTGTGGGCACGCGCGCACTACATTTGTGGAGGCGCGCGCTGTATGTCACGTCACTATAAAAAGCAGTCATCCATACTCTGATTTGGTGAAAACAAACATTTTTTTTCTTAAGGGGACATTTCAGTCTTGTGTCTGACATTTAATTACACGTTTTATATTGCAAATTCTGGTAATAATAACATATAAAGAATGTGTAAATGATGGTAATGAAATTACGAGCACATGACGTTGCTGTTACGTTGCCAGTAAGTCATGGAATGACCATTATATTACGAATAGAGGACGTATCTGGAACGTCCTTGGTAATCTTGTAACGTTTGGAGAACGTACTGACGACGTTGTGATATGGTAATTTGATGGTAATATTATTACGGGCATACAACGTTGTAGTTACGTTACTAGTAAGTCATGGAATTACCAATATATTACGAATAGAGGACGTATCTGGAACGTTCTGGGTAATCTTATAACGTTAGGAGAACGTACTGACGACGTTGTGAGATGGTAATCTGAAGGTAATGAAATTACTGGCATGCGACGTCGTAGTTACGTTGTCAGTAAGTCATGACATTACCAAAAAGTACGAATACATTACGTAACTGTTACGTCGTGTGTTAGCTGGGATATTATTTTACTAGCTATTTATTACTTATAGAAATAGTGTATGTCATATTACATTACATGTATTGCAAAATACGTAATGTTTTGAGAATTTTGTAGTCAAAGTATGGAAAGGCCATAGTCAATGTAAATCATTTTGTTGATGTTTTGTCCGTATCAGTGAATGTGCTGTTTAAATCCGCCGTCATCGGTCCTGCTTGCTTACTAGCCTGCGCGTTCACTGCAGGCTCCGTTGTAATGGGGGAGGAGCTGTGGAGGGAGGGCTGTAGCGCAGCAGAGAGCAAGGGGGAGTGACCTGTGAGTTGTGCTTGTTCAAATTTTCAGGCTAAGTCAACGTTTTCTAAAAACTCCCTACTACAGCTTTAACGGTCAAGATCAAGTTATCTGCATCTCCTGCGCTTCATCAAGCCACTCCCATAATATATGTCGTGGTTCAAATCGTTCAAATGCACAAATGCATGTATGGCATAGACATCTGTACATCATGTGTGTAAAACTCCAATAAAAAATATTACGTAATTATTCCTCACGAATGAATCTCTCACAGAGTAAAACTGTCGGCGTCTATATTATGACACGGCATTATAGTGTTATTTGCAAATTTATTTTTAAATCATTATTAGGCCTATTGTCCCTGGTTTACATTAGGGTACTCTTGTGGGAAAGTAGGAGAGGCTGGGACAGACTTTAAACATCACCTCCGCTTAAAAAGATGCAATCTAATCCTGTTTACATGAAAAAAGCCTGCTCCCGAGCAGGTTTAAGCTTATGGACCTGTTGCTATGACAGCAAGTCTAGGATGAGCTTCGAAGAACCAAACGATCCAAGATCATGCCAAATCGTCAAGAATCAAATCCAGCTAACTGAGTTAGCGACGTATGAAGAACGGGCCCCAGGCCATACGTAGCATCGCATCACATATGCAAATATAGTCTCAAATACAACAATTTCATTGGCTGCTGTGTGACAGTGCGTGTTGACACGGTCAAAAGTCACGCGTTTCGTTTAAAGACATTTGGCCCCGTTCGCGTTCCATACTCAGCTCCCTCTGGATTCCCTGGGAAACACAAACACACTAGCTGCGTTCCATTCGACAGGGTCCCTACGCAGTGTTCACTGCTCCCTACTCCCTGAGCACGGTATATCAGTTGAAGTGGACTTCGCTGACAATAATCGCTCATTTGGAACGCCCTGCAAACGTCATCAAAGAAAGTCAACGACAGTGTCGCGCAGATTATGATATAACATAAATAAATAGATATTATAATTTACTTTCGAATTTAAAATTGACTCTGTAACTTGAAGCTGTAACTGCCATGCCATATAAAAATAAATTCTCATTTTGTAAACTGTATAACGGTATTAATCCATGGTCTGGGTCTCATCTCGTGCGCTTTCTTTTCCACGCGCAGCCGCATAGTAAACAATTCTGAGGTAAATAAAGTAAAATAAAAATGACTACAGAGCCTCAGATGCTTTTCAACACTTTTATTTTGTCATGCCTATTCATAGAATAAAATATACAAATGTAACACATCGCCATAACCATTCATACTTTCGTTCAAAATATATGAATACTCAAAACGTAAATTCCTCCATCGGAGAACCGTTTAAAAACTCTTTCAACGGCTCCACTCCACCATAGTTCTGACTGGTGACGTGGTGCGCAATGACAGTTGGGTAATTTTACCTCTACTTCCTGTGAAGTGATGTATCGATGTTCCCTTATTCCCTATGCCATTCGCAGTGCCCTTCAAACTGAACATGTTCGCTCCCTTCGGAATGGAATCTCACTTAAGATGGCGAAATACCGTGTAAAGTCCACTTCGCAGTCCACTTACGGCAGAATGGAACGCACCTACTATGAGACTCTGATAAGCCACTCAAGACTTTCCCATTCCCATACCTGCTTACCTGGGGCCCGTTTCAATAAGGAGGTTGAGTTTAAACTTGAACTCTGAGTTGACTTACTCTGAGATGGGAAACTCGGGGTTTTCTGTTTCAGAACAGCTGAATTGAGTTAGTTCAGTCGACTCTGACTAGGTTGACTCTGAGTTAAGCGCGTGTACCACGACTATGAAAAGCCATCATCAATGGAGCTCCGATATTACGATTCTATGGAAGCCCATTTCCGCCACAAAAAAAAAAAAAAAAGCCACTAAAAAAAAAAAAAGATTAATTGCGACTTTTTATCTCAGAATTGCGAGTTATAAAGTCAGAATTCTGAGATATACAGTCGCAATTGCATGATAAAAAGTCAGAATTCTGAGATATTGTCATGATCACCGTCTTTTCCTGTCACTGTTCCTGGACTACATCTCCCATCATCCTCTCTGTCACTCACCTGCACACACTTCACACTAATCACTGATCACCACACCCAGCTGCAGCTCATTACCTGGACTATAAAGGACTTCCACACACACCACCTCACCGCGAAGTATTGTTTAACTGTTGTTGCAATTTCCGAGCATTTATTCCCTGTTTGCCTGTCTGTTCTTGACCTTGTCTGTTCCTGTTGTTTGATCCGTTGCTGCCTGTCCTGATCCTTGCCTTGCATACTGTTCTGTGAGTGATATCTGCCTGCCTTTTGACCTACCGCCTGTACCCTGACTACGACCCTGCCTGTCCTTTGCTGCTCCTGTTTGTTCCTGATTGACCCTGCCTGTACGACCATTCTCATTCTTAATAAAACGCTGCACTTGGATCTCCTGCCTGAGTCTCCATTCACAACAGAATACTTTGCCACTACCAAGATCCAGCAGCTACCGTGAGTGTTCCTGTCTCAACAATTATGAACCCATCTGCCAAGTTAATAGGTCTCCGTCAAGGGGACAGATCCATTGAGAACTATGTCATGGACTTTATTGAACTGGCACCGTTAACCTGTTTTAATGAGGAGTGCCTAATGATATTTTTTCGCGGTGGACTATCTGACCCGCTCAGTGCTGTCATGCCGCTACACGATCCAAACGGGACGTTGGAACAGTATATTGAACAGGCTTTACTACTGAGCGGATCTCCCTTTACTGTGGGTGTCGCAGAAGAACGCGACACCATGCTTAATCACGTAATGGCCGCCGCATCAAAGAACACTCACAAAATGGTGGTCACCACAATAACAACACCAAGTCAAGTCAGCACTGATCGCCCAGAGCAACGTCACGTCTCCGCTGATCGCCCAGAGCCACGTCACGTCTCCGCTGATCGCCCAGAGCCACGTCACGTCTCCGCTGATCGCCCAGAGCCACGTCAAGTCTCCGCTGATCGCCCAGAGCCACGTCACGCCTTCGCTGATCGCCCAGAGCCACGTCACGCCTTCGCTGATCGCCCAGAGCCACGTCACGCCTTCGCTGATCGCCCAGAGCCACGTCACGCCTTCGCTGATCGCCCAGAGCAACGTCACGCCTTCGCTGATCGCCCAGAGCCACGTCACGCCTTCGCTGATCGCCCAGAGCCACGTCACGCCTTCGCTGATCGCCCAGAGCCACGTCACGCCTTCGCTGATCGCCCAGAGCCACGTCACGCCTTCGCTGATCGCCCAGAGCCACGTCACGCCTTCGCTGATCGCCCAGAGCAACGTCACGCCTTCGCTGATCGCCCAGAGCAACGTCACGCCTTCGCTGATCGCCCAGAGCAACGTCACGCCTTCGCTGATCGCCCAGAGCAACGTCACGCCTTCGCTGATCGCCCAGAGCAACGTCACGCCTTCGCTGATCGCCCAGAGCAACGTCACGCCTTCGCTGATCGCCCAGAGCAACGTCACGCCTTCGCTGATCGCCCAGAGCAACGTCACGCCTTCGCTGATCGCCCAGAGCAACGTCACGCCTTCGCTGATCGCCCAGAGCAACGTCACGCCTTCGCTGATCGCCCAGAGCAACGCCTGTTGCAACGCTCTCAAGCGCCCTGGACGCGATGGACAAGATGGCTGCTTTGCCAGTGCCTACGGGCAAGATGGCCGCCCCTTCGGTGCTCACGGAGGTAGGGGACGTTCCAGCCATTAAGTCCGCTCCAGAATCCGCTTCAGCCAGTGAATCATCGACTCACCCTCGGAAAAAGAGGAGGAGGAGGAGGAGGAGGAGGAAGAAGGCGTCCTCCTCTCCTCAAGACGCCGATGCCCTTCAAGAGGCCGCTGTGGACCTGGGGACCATTCCAGAGGTCTCTCCTGCTCCGCCCAAACGCCTCGCCCTGCCGGCGCCACCCGAGCTCCTCGCCCTGCCGGCGCCACCCGAGCTCCTCGCCCTGCCGGCGCCATTCAGGCGTCTTGACCTGCCGGCTTCACCCACACGCCTGGCCCTGCCGGTGCCACCCGAACGCCTTCGCTGATCGCCCAGAGCAACGTCACGCCTTCGCTGATCGCCCAGAGCAACGTCACGCCTTCGCTGATCGCCCAGAGCAACGTCACGCCTCCGCTGATCGCCCAGAGCCACGTCACGCCTCCGCTGATCGTCCAGAGCCACGTCACGTCTCCGCTGATCGCCCAGAGCCACGTCAAGTCTCCGCTGATCGCCCAGAGCCACGTCACGCCTTCGCTGATCGCCCAGAGCCACGTCACGCCTTCGCTGATCGCCCAGAGCCACGTCACGCCTTCGCTGATCGCCCAGAGCCACGTCACGCCTTCGCTGATCGCCCAGAGCAACGTCACGCCTTCGCTGATCGCCCAGAGCAACGTCACGCCTTCGCTGATCGCCCAGAGCAACGTCACGCCTTCGCTGATCGCCCAGAGCAACGTCACGCCTTCGCTGATCGCCCAGAGCAACGTCACGCCTTCGCTGATCGCCCAGAGCAACGTCACGCCTTCGCTGATCGCCCAGAGCAACGTCACGCCTTCGCTGATCGCCCAGAGCAACGTCACGCCTTCGCTGATCGCCCAGAGCAACGTCACGCCTTCGCTGATCGCCCAGAGCAACGTCACGCCTTCGCTGATCGCCCAGAGCAACGTCACGCCTTCGCTGATCGCCCAGAGCAACGCCTGTTGCAACGCTCTCAAGCGCCCTGGACGCGATGGACAAGATGGCTGCTTTGCCAGTGCCTACGGGCAAGATGGCCGCCCCTTCGGTGCTCACGGAGGTAGGGGACGTTCCAGCCATTAAGTCCGCTCCAGAATCCGCTTCAGCCAGTGAATCATCGACTCACCCTTGGAAAAAGAGGAGGAGGAGGAGGAGGAAGAAGGCGTCCTCCTCTCCTCAAGACGCCGATGCCCTTCAAGAGGCCGCTGTGGGCCTGGGGACCATTCCAGAGGTCTCTCCTGCTCCGCCCAAACGCCTCGCCCTGCCGGCGCCACCCGAGCTCCTCGCCCTGCCGGCGCCACCCGAGCTCCTCGCCCTGCCGGCGCCATTCAGGCGTCTTGACCTGCCGGCTTCACCCACACGCCTGGTCCTGCCGGTGCCACCCGAACGCCTTCGCTGATCGCCCAGAGCAACGTCACGCCTTCGCTAATCGCCAAGAGCAACGTCACGCCTTCGCTGATCGCCCAGAGCAACGTCACGCCTTCGCTGATCGCCCAGAGCAACGTCACGCCTTCGCTGATCGCCCAGAGCCACGTCACGCCTTCGCTGATCGCCCAGAGCCACGTCACGCCTTCGCTGATCGCCCAGAGCCACGTCACGCCTTCGCTGATCGCCCAGAGCCACGTCACGCCTTCGCTGATCGCCCAGAGCAACGTCACGCCTTCGCTGATCGCCCAGAGCAACGTCACGCCTTCGCTGATCGCCCAGAGCAACGTCACGCCTTCGCTGATCGCCCAGAGCAACGTCACGCCTTCGCTGATCGCCCAGAGCAACGTCACGCCTTCGCTGATCGCCCAGAGCAACGTCACGCCTTCGCTGATCGCCCAGAGCAACGTCACGCCTTCGCTGATCGCCCAGAGCAACGTCACGCCTTCGCTGATCGCCCAGAGCAACGCCTGTTGCAACGCTCTCAAGCGCCCTGGACGCGATGGACAAGATGGCTGCTTTGCCAGTGCCTACGGGCAAGATGGCCGCCCCTTCGGTGCTCACGGAGGTAGGGGACGTTCCAGCCATTAAGTCCGCTCCAGAATCCGCTTCAGCCAGTGAATCATCGACTCACCCTCGGAAAAAGAGGAGGAGGAGGAGGAGGAAGAAGGCGTCCTCCTCTCCTCAAGACGCCGATGCCCTTCAAGAGGCCGCTGTGGGCCTGGGGACCATTCCAGAGGTCTCTCCTGCTCCGCCCAAACGCCTCGCCCTGCCGGCGCCACCCGAGCTCCTCGCCCTGCCGGCGCCACCCGAGCTCCTCGCCCTGCCGGCGCCACCCGAGCTCCTCGCCCTGCCGGCGCCATTCAGGCGTCTTGACCTGCCGGCTTCACCCACACGCCTGGCCCTGCCGGTGCCACCCGAACGCCTTCGCTGATCGCCCAGAGCAACGTCACGCCTTCGCTGATCGCCCAGAGCAACGTCACGCCTTCGCTGATCGCCCAGAGCCACGTCACGCCTTCGCTGATCGCCCAGAGCCACGTCACGCCTTCGCTGATCGCCCAGAGCCACGTCACGCCTTCGCTGATCGCCCAGAGCCACGTCACGCCTTCGCTGATCGCCCAGAGCCACGTCACGCCTTCGCTGATCGCCCAGAGCCACGTCACGCCTTCGCTGATCGCCCAGAGCCACGTCACGCCTTCGCTGATCGCCCAGAGCCACGTCACGCCTTCGCTGATCGCCCAGAGCAACGCCACGCCTTCGCTGATCGCCCAGAGCAACGTCACGCCTTCGCTGATCGCCCAGAGCAACGTCACGCCTTCGCTGATCGCCCAGAGCAACGTCACGCCTTCGCTGATCGCCCAGAGCAACGTCACGCCTTCGCTGATCGCCCAGAGCAACGTCACGCCTTCGCTGATCGCCCAGAGCAACGTCACGCCTTCGCTGATCGCCCAGAGCAACGTCACGCCTTCGCTGATCGCCCAGAGCAACGCCTGTTGCAACGCTCTCAAGCGCCCTGGACGCGATGGACAAGATGGCTGCTTTGCCAGTGCCTACGGGCAAGATGGCCGCCCCTTCGGTGCTCACGGAGGTAGGGGACGTTCCAGCCATTAAGTCCGCTCCAGAATCCGCTTCAGCCAGTGAATCATCGACTCACCCTCGGAAAAAGAGGAGGAGGAGGAGGAGGAAGAAGGCGTCCTCCTCTCCTCAAGACGCCGATGCCCTTCAAGAGGCCGCTGTGGGCCTGGGGACCATTCCAGAGGTCTCTCCTGCTCCGCCCAAACGCCTCGCCCTGCCGGCGCCACCCGAGCTCCTCGCTCTGCCGGCGCCACCCGAGCTCCTCGCCCTGCCGGCGCCATTCAGGCGTCTTGACCTGCCGGCTTCACCCACACGGCTGGCCCTGCCGGTGCCACCCGAACACCTTGCCCACGAACCTGCAACTGGCCCTGCTGAAATCCCCAAGAACTTTTTGGGGGGGGGGCAGTAGACCTAGGGGTGGGGAACTGGTGGGTGGGAACCCTGCTGCCCAGCCACTGCTGTCAGGGCCATTCATGGACTGTAGCCCACTAGGGCCATTCATGGACTGTAGCCCACTAGGGCCATTCATGGACTGTAGCCCACTAGGGCCATTCATGGACTGTAGCCCACTAGGGCCATTCATGGACTCATTGTCGTGGCCGCCCAAACCACCTGACCGGCCGTGGCCGCCCGAGCCACCTGACCGGCCGTGGCCGCCCGAGCCACCTGACCTGCCGTGGCCGCCCGAGCCACCTGATCTGCCGTGGCCGCCCGAGCCACCTGATCTGCCGTGGCCGCCCGAGCCACCTGATCTGCCGTGGCCGCCCGAGCCACCTGATCTGCCGTGGCCGCCCGAGCCACCTGATCTGCCGTGGCCGCCCGAGCCACCTGATCTGCCGTGGCCGCCCGAACCACCTGACCCGCCGCGGTTGCCCGAACCACCTGACCCGCCGCGGTTGCCCGAACCACCTGACCCACCGTGGCTGCCTGAGTCCCTGGGGCTGCATTGGAGATTCCGTCCCCGTCTGCCGTTAGATCTCCAATGCACCCACCCCCCCTCCCTAGCTGTTCCTTTTACGGCGCGAGGACGCGCCTTCCGGGAGGGGGGCATTATGTCATGATCACTGTCTGTTCCTGTCACTGTTCCTGGACTACATCTCCCATCATCCTCTCTGTCACTCACCTGCACACACTTCACACTAATCACTGATCACCACACCCAGCTGCAGCTCATTACCTGGACTATAAAGGACTTCCACACACACCACCTCACCGCGAAGTATTTTATTTAACTGTTGTTGCAATTTCCGAGCGTTTATTCCCTGTTTGCCTGTCTGTTCTCGACCTTGTCTGTTCCTGTTGTTTGTTCCGTTGCTGCCTGTCCTGATCCTTGCCTTGCATACTGTTCTGTGAGTGATATCTGCCTGCCTTTTGACCTACCGCCTGTACCCTGACTACGACCCTGCCTGTCCTTTGCTGCTCCTGTTTGTTCCTGATTGACCCTGCCTGTACGACCATTCTCATTCTTAATAAAACGCTGCACTTGGATCTCCTGCCTGAGTCTCCATTCACAACAGATATAAAGTCGCAATTGCGTGATATAAAGTCAGAAATCTGATATATAAAGTCGCAATTGCGAGTTATAAAGTCAGAATTCTGACTTTTTCTCACTACTGTGAAACGTTATTTCTCACAGTTCTTACTTTGCTTGCGTTTCCTTTCATTGCGACTGACCATCAGGATTACTGCTTTGTTATTATTATACATTAAATAGACCATAAGGATTGCTGCTTTGTTATTTTTATACATAAAATAGAGGACATCATAAAGGATTATTTTTAGCGCCGATTTACCAATAAAGAAATATTGATTTTACTTGAGGAGACACATAAAGATTAGTCTCCGGACATATGCATTATGCAGGAATATGCATATAGAATGTTTCCACGGTAACCTTGTACAAAGCCTTTCAAGGAGAAACACAGCTTTTACTGCCATCTAGTGGGCTTAATACTAAAACAACCAATACCTATCATGTTTCATAAACTTTGCAACTCAAGGGTAGAATCATGCAATTCTGAAAATTACAGTCGATGGAATTTGGACAATAAAAGTTGTTTTTAACAGAATGGATACACTAATGAATTTTGCATGATAATAACAATATCATAATAATCATAAGAAGAAGAATCAACTGTGGTGGAGGCGCAATAAATCAGACAAAGCTGAAGTGGCACATTTTAATACATCCAACAGCTTCAGACTTCACTGCAGCACGGCTATCGTTGATGCACTGTTATAGACAGACACTGACCATCAGTTAATTGCGAGAAAAAAAGTCAGAATTCTGACTTTTTATCACGCAATTGCGACTTTATATCTCAGAATTCTGACTTTATAACTCGCAATTGCGAGTTTATATCTCAGAATTCTGACTTTATATCACGCAATTGCGACTTTATATCTCAGAATTCTGACTTTATATCACGCAATTGCGACTTTATATCTCAGAATTCTGACTTTATATCACGCAATTGCGACTTTATATCTCAGAATTCTGACTTTATATCACGCAATTGCGACTTTATATCTCAGAATTCTGACTTTATATCACGCAATTGCGACTTTATATCTCAGAATTCTGACTTTATAACTCGCAATTGCGACTTTATATCTCAGAATTCTGACTTTATATCACGCAATTGCGACTTTATATCTCAGAATTCTGACTTTATAACTCGCAATTCTGAGATAAAAAGTCGCAATTAATCTTTTTTTTTTTTAGTGGCTTTTTTTTTTTTTTTTTTTTAGGTGGAGGTTTTTTGTTTTTAGTGGCGGAAACGGGCTTCCATACTATTCACCATGGCAACAGCACGTGACAAAAGGATGTCCGCATACTTCTGAGTCAATGCAAGTTTAGTTCTTATCACTGTTATAATATCAAAGGTGAAAACTGGAAGAACTGTAAGTTATTGAAATAATATTAATGTTCATGGTATCCCACATGAAAAAAAAAGAAGAAAAACAATAATGCAGGATGCAATAATAAGAGTGTAAATGATTGTATCATTATTAAACACTCGTTAGGCAATTTACTTCCACTTTTAGAAAATTTAATTCATTTTTATTAAAAATAAATGCCTTTCTGGTGTGATATGTGATGGGAAAAGGAAGAATAGCGAGCTTGGCAAAAGGCAGATTTGAACCCAGTCAATCACATCACAAGTTAATTTTCCGCACCCAATACACTATTGTCTACACCACTGCAACCACTAGAACGTGTGGCAGTTTTAACCTGGTGTGACACTTGTGGGTGGAGCTACTGTAAATTTGCACTTAGTAATTCCCAGGTGAAAGAAAAAAGTATACTTGAGTGCATTAAAAAAATATTTAAATACAAGCAAGTGCATTTGTAGTACATTATTTATTTTGGTGCTAAATAAAAGTTATACACTAAATACACTAATTCAATGTATATTTGTACTTCAGTACTTCACTGCACTTGGAAAAGTATACTAAATACGTCACTGCAGTTTTTGTGTTTTATTAGTGTATTTGTTAAAAATATGTTTTCATTGCTTTAAAATTAGTTCAATCTTAATATACTTTTATATAGTAATTCCTAAATTTAAATTACATTGATTTTCTTACAAATATATTACTAATATGCTAGGTATAAGTACATTTTCCCCCAGGTGAAAAAAGTGCAGGAGAATACACTTTATTTTAGTACACAGTACACTTCTATTCTTAAAGTGCTCTATTTCCATGCACTTATTTTTTAATATACTAAAAGCTCATCTTTAGTACTTCTTAATATAATCTTAAGAACATCTAAGTGTACTCAGCTGTGCTATTCTGAGATGAATTTGAACTAAAATGTGCTTTTAATATAGTATATCTCTGTATTAAAAAAAAAAAAAAAAAATTTAGTTACCACTTGTAGTACACTTGAACGCATCTTTCATACACCTTTAAATGTACTCATCAGACATAGGAAATACACTTATGAAGTACTTAAAATATAAGAATAATATATGATAAATATATACAAAACGCATTCATAATGTTTTAGGCAATAAATTCTAAATACATTTTGTATATATTCATTATATATTAGTCTTATATTTGAAATACATCATAAGTCTATTTTAAAAGTGTTTGAAAGATGGGTTCAAGTGTACTACAAGTGGTAACTAAATTTTTTTTTTTTTTTTTTAAATACAGAGATATTAGTATATTAAAAGCACACTTTAGATCAAATTCATGGTGTCTCAGAATAGCACAGTTAAGTACACTTAGGTGTTCTTAAGATGACCTTAAGAAGTACTAAAGAAGAGCTTTTAGTATATTAAAAAAAATAAGTGCATGGAAAAGAGCACTTTAAGTACATTATGGATAAAGTGTATTTTACTGCACTTTTTTCACCTGGGTAGACACTCCGACACTTTCCGTTTGCATTAAGTTTATTTTTATTACCACACTGGCAGATATTGACAATTTTACTTAAGTAAAATGCACTTAATTTATATTCCCCCAGAAAACAAGACTAAAAATCTTATATTATTTTCTTATATAAAAAAATCCATCTTAATTTAAGAATTTTTAGATATTTGTACTTGAAATAGGATGAAAAATACTCAGTACGAAAAGCATTTTTGCAGTGTGCAATTTAATTGCAATTTTGCAATTTAAATATCACTTGCACTTTAAAAAGGGTGAGGAGATCGAAGGAAACTGTGGGTTTACCGAAGAAAACCTGCTACCGACCAGGTTAGGTTCACAGAGTAAGTTACCATGGTAACTGACTCTGAGTAGAAGTTACCTCTCTTTCAAAAACGGGCTTGACTTACCCTGCTTTCTCGGGTTTGACATACCTCACTTTCTGAAACAGAAAACTCAGTTTCCCTCATTTCAGGGTTAACATACTCAGAGTTCTCACTTAACCTCCTTTCTGAAACGGGCCCCTGGACATTCCTCTCACTTGTGTTATCACCATTGCTCAATAAACCTGCTGTCATTTGTATCACTTACCTCTGTGTCCCTTGTCTATCTGCTGACAATTACATTTATTTATTAATATTTTATTTATTAACATTTTATTTAAATCAATTTTATAATTTTATAATTATAATTTTTGTTATAATTTTAATTTATATCTAAAATATTTTAAATCTAAATATTTAGTTTATATTCAGTTATATTACATTTAATCTATTTATTTATCTAGACTAAAATAATTATATTATATTTTAAATAATTTTATAAATATATACATTTATAAATATAATTAATATATTTAAATATTTTTTAATTTAAATTTTTAGCATTATTTTTAAAACTTTAATCTTTAAATCTATTTTTTTGTTTCTATTCAGTCACATTTAATCTTTTTTTTTATTATTTAGACTTGTATAATTTTTTTAATTTAATCACATCTTAAATCTAAATATTTTTATTTACTTTTTCCATAGACTCCCTAGTAACTTGAATAACAAATCCAAATATGTCGCTATGTTACCAGTTGGACCAAAGGAATTTGCTGTTGTAATGCATGCATTTCCCTGAAAAGTACTGATCCCTCTGAAAAATGCATCACAGGAGGAAGATCTAAATTTTAGGTATCAAGGGTAAAATATTTATTGGTGATACAAATATTTTACAAAAAAAAGAGTCTCAAATAACTACATTAAAAATATACTTAATAATATTATATACTTAAGTATATAATCCTCCAGCTAGCTTTTTCTGGACTTCTGTGTTTGGAGATATGAATTTGCCTAAAGCTTAGTGAACCATGGGTAAATTCCATATTAATAATAAAGTAAAAGGAGTCTCCTATATCCAGTAAAACATGTGCGGGAACATTTAAATTAGATATTTATTACTCTTGTAATTTATGTAAAGGTGAAAAGGATTTCTCATTTATTTTTCCATTGTATAAATACAAAAATATTTTGGATTGATGTAGAGCATTTAATTAAGAAATATTTTAACATACACATATACATATACATATATATATATATATATATATATATATATATATATATATATATATATATATATATATATATATATATATATATATATATATATATATATATATATATATAGGATTATTAGGAACACCATACTAATACTGTGTTTGACCCCCTTTCGCCTTCAGAACTGCCTTAATTCTACGTGGCATTGATTCAACAAGGTGCTGAAAGCATTCTTTAGAAACGTTGGCCCATATTGATAGGATACCATCTTGCAGTTGATGGAGATTTGTGGGATGCACATCCAGGGCACGAAGCTCCCATTCCACCACATTCCAAAGATGCTCTATTGGGTTGAGATCTGGTGACTGTGGGGGCCATTTTAGTACAGTGAACTCATTGTCATGTTCAAGAAACCAATTTGAAATGATTCAAGCTTTGTGACATGGTGCATTATCCTGCTGGAAGTAGCCATCACATGGTGGTCATAAAGGGATGGACATGGTCAGAAACAATGCTCAGGTAGGCCGTGGCATTTAAACGATGCCCAATTGGCACTAAGGGGCCTAAAGTGTGCCAAGAAAACATCCCCCACACCATTACACCACCACCACCAGCCTGCACAGTGGTAACAAGGCATGATGGATCCATGTTCTCATTCTGTTTACACCAAATTCTGACTCTACCATCTGAATGTCTCAACAGAAATCAGTCCAGGCAACATTTTTCCAGTCTTCAAGTGTCCAATTTTGGTGAGCTTGTGCAAACTGTAGCCTCTTTTTCCTATTTGTGGAGATGAGTGGTACCAGGTGGGGTCTTCTGCTGTTGCAGCCTATCCACCTCAAAGTTGTGCATGTTGTGGCTTCACAAATGCTTTGCTGCATACCTCAGTTGTAACGAGTAGTTATTTCAGTCAAAGTTGCTCTTCTATCAGCTTGAATCAGTCGGCCCATTCTCCTCTGACCTCTAGCATCAACAAGGCATTTTCGCCCACAGGACTGCCGCATACTGGATGTTTTTCCCTTTTCACACCATTCTTTGTAAACCCTAGAAATGGTTGTGCGTGAAAATCCCAGTAACTGAGCAGATTGTGAAATACTCAGACCAGCCCGTCTGGCACCAACAACCATGCCACGCTCAAAATTGCTTAAATCACCTTTTTTTCCCATTCTGACATTCAGTTTGGAGTTCAGGAGATTGTCTTGACCAGGACCACACCCCTAAATGCATTGAAGCAACTGCCATGTGATTGATTGGTTGATTAGATAAGTACATTAATGAGAAATTGAACAGGTGTTCCTAATAATCCTTCAGGTGAGTGTATATAGGTGCGTAGTGTTTCAAAGTAACTACTGGCCTGGCATCATATATATTTTTGTTAAATCATTTTCAGGTCCCTTTGACAACGTTGACATCTCTATGCGCAAAGGATGAACTTTTCAGTTTTTAGTTGTGTAAACATACCCTTATACTGTTCATTTCAGTCTGTTGTCATGCAATGTCTTTACCATTTTGAATGAATCTTTTGATTGAATGATTAAGTGACGAAGATTGAATGCTGTTTTTATTTTCTGTGATGATTGTAATAGTTCTGGTTAAAGAGACAGAAAGCATTAATAAATAGACTATTAAGAGTGAAATATGAGATAATATAACAGAGATAATAAGTTGCAGTTGCATTGCAAACAATGTTTTTGCCTTTTTTCTCATTTTTTCAAACTGTTTATTTGAAACGGGTTTCTGAATTTCAAAGGCCACCTCTGCTTGGGAGTTTTTCTGGTGTAATGTTGTACTACTTTTTTACCTTCTTGGTTAATTTCTCACGCAAAGGGTAATGGCAAAGTAAGCAAATTTGCTTCTGTTTAGTTAAGCATTTAAAATAATCTTTAATCTGGCACTTTTAAACCACTTTGTGGTGTTGTGTGCAGGAAGTTGCAGCCAACCAATCTAAATGTAGTAAACATCTGTGTTCATTTAAAAAAAAGTATTTGAAAGTGTAAAAGAGAGTTGATTTCATCCTAATTTCCAGACATTGTGAAGTCCAGGTGAGTAGATTATCTTTTTATTTGCGCTTTGCTTGTTAAACAAGCCTCAATTTCTTGAAAGTTGTTTTTTTTAAAAATTGAAACTATAGTTATATGTTTTCAGTGCATTAGTATTGTTTCCATGGACTGTTTAAAACCTTTAACTTGAGAAACTGCTGAGAAATTTTATATCTTATAAAATATACTGCTTTATATACTGTTGAGAAATGTTACATTTCCAACTAAAGCTGACAAAAAACAAAAAATACAATCTGTAACAAATAATTGCTTTTAAACTTTGTATATGAGCAAACATATCACAATGTTTAATGTTATAGAGATGATTCAGCTTTATTCAATAACACTTCATTTAATGTAGGAGAGATGGTTCTATTCTTGTGGGTGAGACCTTTTATAAGGCTTGTTTTTTTTTAGGGGTAGATAAATATATTGAGGTAAAATGGGGAAAATATAATGGCTTACAACTAAAAAAAAAAAAAATAATAATAAAATAAAAAAATAGTTGCTAATTGTGGAAAAACATAAGAGCACCATCAAGTGGCGATTTGGAAATATAACACAGAAAAACATTTTTTTCAAATGCATTCAGTTATTACATATGTTCATTTGAGACAAGCAATGCAGATCAATATGTCTGAAATCTGACATCCTTCATAACCTTACCCCCCTATACCTCTCAGTCCCGCTTCTTCCCTACATTCCTTACCGCCCACTTCATTCATCCATGGCTGCAATGTTAACTGTTCCTACAGAGCAGATTCAGCTGCTCTGCCCCACGAATTTGGAACTCTCTTCTCATATCCGTCAACTGGACTCTCTTCATCAATTCAAATCACTGCTTAAAACACATCTGTTTAGATTAGCATACTCTACATGATTCACATCTATTCATTTTTTATTTATTATTTCATTTGATTTTATTACCTGATTGTATTCGATTGTGGACTTGCATTGTTTTTTTCTCTACTTTGTTATGTAAGGTGTCCTTGGGTGTCTTGAAAGGTGCCATCAAATAAAATGTAGTATTATTATTATCTTGAGATGTTTTTTAAAGAGTGTGATAAAAATTATTTAGCTTAGACTTAGATATTGTTACATTAAGAGGTTTTACAACCATAGCTATATATATATATATATATATATATATATATATATATATATATATATATATATATATATATATATATATATATATATATATATATATAAGGTTTCAGATCCATATGACTACTGCCATATGAAACACTTATAAGCATATTTTAGAGCCAACGAACGAACACAGATCCAGATGTATATGATAGGAAATTGTCTACGAGATGTTGTTTGAGATACTGCTACACTATACTGAGAGTATGACGTCAGTTTCGTTGTTGTTGTTGTAGGTATCAGTATGGAAGGGTGTGTCCATTTTAAAAATTTATCAGCTTTGACATCACTGTGCTTCCCATGAGGCCTACCTGTGGGCTACACATGACAGAGATTATATTTTTTCGACTCAGTCCAAAATTTGGTGTCCAAAGATTTGCTTTGAAATTTAGTTTAATATCTAAACACTAGTATACAGAACATGTCTTGATTGTGCAATGCTCAGAAAGTAGTGATTGGGGGTTGGGCAACTTCTGTCCAAACTTGTTCACCTGGTTTTCACTGCATTCTTTGAGAAGTAGAAACAGCGTCTGTGTTGATGCCTAGTTTAATGACTTTACCTGTAACACTGAATGTCCCAATACTGATCGTATATGTGATTGTCATTTCTGTCAATAATTGGCATGACACATTAATCAAAAAAAAAAAAAAAAAAAAAAAAAAAAAAAGAGGTGTTTTAAATGCTACAAGAACTGATTGTGGCAATTCAGTGTGTACTTTATAAAAAAAGGAAATAAATAAATAAATATATATTATGCCATTCCTTTTCACCAACACCCTACCTCATTGTAATTTTAAACATTTTAATTAAAATGATAAACACTACAGTAGCTAAACATTATCATTCAAAATGGCAAGTAAAGTTGACTAATAATAATAATTTGAAAAAATAAACATCCTAATAGTTATAAAAACATTAACTGCGTGAAAGCATGTTAGTCACTTTGACAACTGTCAAAAGTGTCTATACTGTACATTGTCCCATTTGTCTTTGTAGGTCATAGCCCTCCTTGTCTGGTCAGGCATGATATTTTTTAGCTTGCTAACATGTAAATGAAAAGCTGGTATGTTTAGATACCAGTCCTATCATTCAAAATGTATTAACCACAATGATCATATTATCAAATCATAAGATATATATATATATATATATATATATATATATATATATATATATATATATATATATATATATATATATATTACCCTCAGGACAGTAATAATGGTCATGTATGATAATGATTCCACCAGAGTAGTAATTTCTAACTTAATTAAAAACTGATTGTGTTATACTCCCCACTTTCTCTTACTCTTATGTACACATTTAGGTTATTTTTAATATTTGGTGACAGTATTTTTTTATTAATTCAAATCCGTTTTTTTTAATTAAACATTCATTTTATGTTCTTAAATGATTTTAAAACTCAATGTTACTACATGTTTATATTTCTCTCTTTCCCTCTTATACATTATGAATCACAATTGTGTATGAAACGTAGGCTCAGTAGAAGCCTATTTTAAATTATATAAATTAACTTGCTTTGCTTTACGTCTGTAAGAGCAAGTGTGTTAGTCACCTTGTGATTGTTTCACTTCGGTAGCCTTTGTCATATGGGCTAACACCTTGCAGCAATGCTGCAGTTTCATCTGATAGGTATCAGAGTTTGCACGTGTTGAGTTTCAACCGAAAATCTTTGTTGGTGCTTTACATTTCCAAAATGGAGAAAGGAAGTTTTGCGTTCACTCTCGATGCGTCAAGTGGCCAAATATGGTCATGGGCGGAAAAAAGGTGAGTCTGTTTAGAGTTAATTCCGCCCACTTACACCTGACGTCTTCACTCAAACAGGTATACATAATTTGCCACCTGTTGCGCGTTTAGAACAGTCGTTTGGCGGGGTAGAGAGAGGATATCTACTGGATCTAATCTTTATAAAGCTCAAGAGTCTACAGAAAGCGGACTAACTCACTTGGTTGGATTTTGCTCGGTTTTTTTTCAAGCTTATCGGAGCTTTTTTGGTAAGAGAACCTCGGCGTTTTAGTGGTGAAAGATTAGTTAAATTGCGCATTCTGTATATTAACATAGGCCTACGCATCAGTACCTCGTACGGAGTGATTTATAACGCAGATACTGTTTGTTTCTGTTTTTCAGTTAACCACGATGAAGATTTTAATCGCCTTATTTGTTGTGATATTCGTGGATGTGGTCGCTTCCCAATGTAAGTAATTTTGTTTTATATTTAAAAGGCTTTAAAACGTACACCAGGAAGTGAATGAATAAATAGGATTAAATTGTTACAAATTGTTTAGTCCTTGTTAACAACTTGGTAGTTGGAAGGCAAACAAAACAAAGATCCTGGGTGTGGTTCAGTATGGGGGGAGGGGCAAACTCTACTACTTTCGGGTTATACATTTTAAATTTTTCCTATCTACCAAAAAGTTTGTTTTAAGCAAACTGTGTACTATGTTTTTCTTATTAATTTGTCACGAAATATTTATCTTAATCCAACAGGTCTTCAATGTAAGACTATGAAATGGGCAAAATGTGATGGAGACCCATGCGAGTGCACCCTTCCGTTAGCTGATACAACACCGCAGTCGATTGATTGTACTAAGTGTGAGTTTCTTTGAGTTTCTTTATACTCTTAAATTGGTTTTGATGAACTGTATTTGATGTCACTACTAAAGTGTTTAACCTGGGCTGTATTTATATAAAATAAAAAAAAACCTAGCCTGGTTCGCTGACTTGACTAGTTTCCCAGGCTGCTTTTTGATGGGTTTTGGAAACTTCACCTGGCTGAGCACCGACTTGCCTAGCTGAGAGAAACCAGAAGGTTTTAATCATCACTTCTCATTAGGCTGTTTTTTTTTTTTTTTTTTAAATTCTCCCTCCCCACAGTGATTCCCAAGTGCTTTCTCATGAAAGCGGAAATGTATCGTGCCAAGAAAAACCTGAGCACAAGATCAATTGGTGGGAAGCCAGTAGAGACCGCCTTTGTGGACAATGATGGCATCTATGACCCAGAGTGTGAGAATGATGGGAAGTTCAAGGCTATCCAGTGTAACAACACTGATGTGTGCTGGTGTGTCAACAGTGCTGGTGTACGTAGAAGTGACAAGGGTGACAAGAACATCAAGTGTGAGCCTGTGGAGACCTAGTGAGTGCACTTGTATAAGCAAAGCATGTTAACAGGACACTCTTCTAACACACCCAGTATGAGGTGTGGTCTGTATTGTACTATTTGTGGAAGGAAGCAAAACTTGATGGTCTGACAATGCTTTTTTTCTTTCTCTTCCCCCCCCCCGAACCAGTTGGGTTCGCCTGGAATTGAAGCATAAAGCAACAGCTGTATTTCTTGATGGTGACCAATTGAAGATGTATGTTACAATGGGTTTTTTAGGGTTTTGCTAGACCATGTGGAATATGAAGCTCTGCTTTTGTCTTTTGTTAATTTTATTTGTTTTTGCAGTGGGATTCAGAGGGCTATGCAGGAGCGTTACATGTTGGACCCGAAATCTGTGGAAAAGGTTGATGTTAAGGTAAGACATTTGCTGTTATGCCACTCAACTTGGCTGCTTGTGGTACAGAAGTTAACAAATCCCCCCCCCCCACTTTCATCCCCAGTATGACAAAGATGGCCGCCTCATTGTTGTGGATGTCATAAAGGCGAAGACAGACAGTGTTACTGACCTGTCCCGCATGAGTTATTACATGGAGAAGGATGTAAGACTCCTCATGACTTCTCTTATTTTTAATGCCTGGTTTTGTTTTGTAACTAGTATGAAATTCATCGGTCTTCCATAGGTCAAAGTTCTGCCCTTGTTTCACAATGACAAACAACTATTTGAGGTCCCTGTTGTTGGGGGAAATGTGACAATGGAGAGTATCCTGGTGTACTATGTAGATGAGAAGGCACCCACCTTCACCATGCAGAAGCTGACTGGTGGCATCATCGCTGTCATTGTGGTGGTCAGCTTGATTGTGCTTGCAGGACTTCTTGTTCTGGTATGTGTGATTGAGAGATATAGAGATATATATATATATCTCTATATTATATTTGTCATCTAACTGTTCCTCTTATTTCAGTTCTTCCTTGCACGGCGACAGAAGGCCCAGTACAGTAAAGCACAGGTTAGTTATTTACTTATCCAAACTGTGGTATTTCCCTGAAGGAAGCAAGCTTCTGTTTAACACGTTTCCTTCTCTTCTTGCAGGGCAGAGAGATGGAGACCATGTCTTAAAGCTATCAATGGCGTCCCATGTACTTGAATCTGACTCTGGGATGTGCCCCATGCTGATGCATAGACCTGTTGTGTACACTGCATGTGATACTTTCATATTGGGGAAATTGTCTGTTACATGCTGAGTACAGTTGTTTTTAAGTGTCACTGTTACGTTTTGCTATTTAACAAGGGCTCCTTTTCAATTGGATCAAATTTTTAACATTGTACAGTTTGACTTGAGTTTTTAATAAAATTTGTTAAATGTCATGCTTATTTATTCTTAAACCTACCATATTCCTTTTTATCTGCCATGACAATCTAAATGTAGTAAATCAAAACCCTTTAAATATGTATCGGTAAAGACAGTTCTACTTTTTTTTTTTTTTTTTTTTTTTTTTTCTCCCCTCTTTGTGACATGATTTGTTGGTACTTTTCAGCCCAGGGCAAGCTGAGCTGCACCCATTTGTCACATGAGATTCATCACAAAAGTAAACCTTACTCGGATCTTTAAGTCATGGCAACTTTAATGGGGCTGGTTCTAGACAACACTTGACACTGCGTTTAATTTGGGAAGGGTATCCATTTTGTGCTCTGTGACTGAGCCGTCCTTATGCATAGGCTATTAAGTCACTAAAAACCGTGCTGTGAATGGTAGAACCAGTGTTTCATAATTACAAATGACAAATACCAGTTTGCAATACCAAGTAGCATAATGAACTTTTTAACAGTTAAAAGTAGCTAGAAGATGGGAGTGGAAGCAAATAGTTTACAACTGGCAGTGCCTGCTCTTACTATAAGGTGTGTAATGCAAGGGTTTTAAATAATATGGCCTGAAGTGTCTAATTGTAGACCCCTTACATCCGCATTTGTACAAGGGTTATTTTCTTTCAGAATTTAGAACAAAGGGGTTGTTTATTAACCCAAAGCTGCTGACCGTTCAATTGCAGAGAAGGACTAATAATTAAACCCATGAGAGAGCCGTGCATTGAGCTTTTTGAAATACTGGTCAGACCTGTTGCTCAAGTTTCGGGCACAAAGTTCCTATATCATTGTGGTATGACTTATGCAAATGTCTGACTAACAAAGGCCAAAACCTCCTCTCACAAACCAGGAAGCAGTGTTTACTCAAATTCTGCTTTGAAGAGTCTGTCAGGCTTTAACATGGAACATTAATGAATGACCAGTGTATTAGTAATGAAAAGCTTTCCTACACTTGCTTAGTAGAAATGGCACATTACGAATAGCAAACACCTTGCCAAAGAAAGAGGTTGCAGCATGACAAGTGGCAAAAGTTTTTGTTTTAAAGATATCTGGCACTCCCTTGTTTTCAATTCTAGTCCCCTAGTATTTTTTTCCCAGAAGAGCTTCAAGCATTTGTTTCTCAAACTAGTTTAGACAGGTTTAGGTGGATCACATTTTACCATCCCCCAACCGTGCTCACACCTGAGTTGGGAGTCACATATAGACAGTCTGTGTTTCCATGGCAGAAAAGGAGGGATTAAATAACAAAGCCTGTCAGATGAGTGTGGGTCACAGTAGGGAGGGACATTTTCGTGAGGATGGTTCACTCCTCACCTGTGTTTCGGTTTACATTATCGACGATACTTAAAAGGCACACAATTTAGTTATAAGCAATACAATTTTGTTACATTATTGGCTTTAGAGTATGTAAGTTACCATCTTAAATAGTTTTCAAGTATCAGGTGTTTATCTACATTAGCATACTAGGTGACATTTGACTCGGCATTCCTGCTGTAAGAATAATATGAGTCATGGCTGGGGGACACAGATACCAATAAAAGGGTAGAGGATGACAAAACTTGTTTGTTTACACTGAATCGAAGGGCGAATTGTTCCAAGTAACATACCAAAGTAATTTTAAAAAAAATTGTTTTGATTCTGTGTAATGAAGTGAGGGAGTCTGCCAATAGGACAAAGCACAAAGAAAAACAGCCACCAAGTGGGAAGATGTGACATGGAAGAAATACCTGTTTTTTTAATTCCACTGGTTTGGGAAATAGCAGGAAGTGTGGCAACAAACAGAAACAAACATTTGGAATTATACAAAGCAAGTTTTTATAACCAGAATACTGATGAAGAGAAGCCAAACAATCATTCATGTCCTGTACAAAAAACATTTTAGATTACTCTCAAGAACTGTAGCTGACTTGTATTCCTGAGCAGTATATGCATTATATACAGTAGGAATGCTACCATTCATGTTTAGGGTCGGTACGATTTTTTTTTTTAATTTAATACTTTTATACAGAAAGAACACATTAAATTGATCAAAAGTGACAGTAAAGACATGTCACAAATAAAAGCTTTTAAACTTTCTATTCATTAAAGAATCCTGAAAAAATGTGTAATGGTTTCAACAACAACAAAAAGAAGCACAACTGTTTTAGCATTGAGAATAATAAGAAATGTTTCTTAAGCACCAAATCAGCATATTAGAATGATTTCTGTAGGATCATGTGACTGAAGACTGGAGTAATGATGCTGAAAATTCAGTTTGCCATCACAGGAATGAATTACCTTTTAAAATATATTTTATAAAATAAATCAAATATTCATTTTAAATTGTAATATTACACATTATTACGGTTTTTACTGTTTACTTTGATCAAATAAATGTGGCAGAGCAGAGACTTCTTTCATACGATATTGACCCCAAACTTTTGAATACTAGTGTATTAATATAACATGATGAATTTCTATTTTAAAACAGATCCAATTTTAGTTTTTGAGTAAGAACATTTATTTAAAATAGTTTAACAGATTTTATTTGATTCTGTCATGATGTATTAATTCTGTATGTTCTGGCGCTCGTTGTGTATTTGTGTGTGCAAAGTATTTTTCCCCTCGGGGCTTGCCATATATAGGTTTGGGGCATGCGCACTTTTTGGGTACTGGAGTGCTGCGGGTTTTTCACAAAAATATACATGTGTGGCAGAGAATAAAGTAAAAGAAAGTTCGGACGACTGTCGTTTATTGTTTTCTTATTTCCAAGTATTTTTAGGCGAACCCTGCACGAACGCTCGGTCACATTGGTGGCAGCGGTTTTGTTTTCTTTATTTGCTTTAACGTTACGTGGCTCAGTGTTACGGCATGTGTTTAACTAGTTAGTTTGCAGTTACAAGTTCTTAGCCAAGTTAACACGCGCGGGTTCAACGCGGCCATCATGTGGTTTAAAGACGAGAATGATTTTTATTCGAGACGGGACCGCGACAAGATCAACAGACACGTGAAAATCGAGCTACCGCCGCCGTTCTCCGGTGATGAGAAGCAGAGCTTTCTGTGCTGGACGCGGCAGTTTGAGGTCGCAGTCAGAGCGATCACAGAGGGAGACGGCACTGCGTCAGTTAATTATGAGCTGGTGAGGATTCTGCCAACACGTTTGGCCGGCGCGGCATTTCTTTTGTGGGACAGTCCCAACTAACCAAAATACGTGACTGTTACGTAACTGCAACGTAATTTGGTTACCAAACTTTCGTCGTGGCGACGTAACTAGTTACGTCGTGGCAACCGGAAAAGTGAAAGGTGCCTATACGTCGCCACAACGTAACTTTGTGACGTTGCTAGTTAGTACGTTAACTGCGACGTCGTGGCAACGTTGTGTATCAATAGTTGTGTGTTGGTCATCAGTTAATTCTTATATTTATTTATTTTTCTATGGGTGGACATGCAGTAGTTTAACCTATGTCCTCATTTGCCCAAACTAATGTAAAGGCTATTCCAACAGCTGTGAACGATGAATGCAGACTCGAAATGAATTCAATTAATTTATTTTTAAAAACACACAGAACATGAACAAAACTCCAAATAAAAATAATAAAATACACTCAAACTATAAATAAAAACATAGCCTACAGCGAAACATAAAATAAAAGCATTAAAGACGTTTTGCTCCCAGTATCATTAAAAACATGCTATGCTAACGTAACATTTTGCTAACATATATTTCAGACGATCAAGGAAATCACAGAGGTAAAAATATTAACAATAGTACTTAAAGTAGACTGTGGGTAATGTTACTTAACCAATCTGACGCAGTTGTTGAACTTTATTGCTAAAACTGACGAGAAACACGGAGAAATGTCGACGCTGTCCTCTCCAGCAGCTTGAATGTTTTCCCGGTTGCCATGGCAACTCTAACGGCCACCTGCACTAACGTAAACATAACAATAAAAAAGGTTTTGCATCTTTCCAAAGTTAACTTTATACATTTTTATAAAAGCCATTTATTCGTTGTCACCTCGGAAAAATAAATTCTTCTCTCAAAAAAATTTACTTTACACTCTTATCAACATACTGTGGGCGCTGTATGTCACGTCACTATATATAAAAAGCAGTCATCCATACTCTGATTTGGTGAAAAGAAACATTTTTTTTTCTTAAGGGACATTTCAGTCTTGTGTCTGACATTTAATTACACGTTTTATATTGCAAATTCTGGTAATAATAACATATAAAGAATGTGTAAATGATGGTAATGAAATTACGAGCACATGACGTTGCTGTTACGTTGCCAGTAAGTCATGGAATGACCATTATATTACGAATAGAGGACGTATCTGGAACGTCCTTGGTTATCTTGTAACGTTAGGAGAACGTACTGACGACGTTGTGATATGGTAATTTGATGGTAATATTATTACGGGCATACAACGTTGTAGTTACGTTACTAGTAAGTCATGGAATTACCAATATATTACGAATAGAGGACGTATCTGGAACGTTCTTGGTAATCTTATAACGTTAGGGGAACGTACTGACGACGTTGTGAGATGGTAATCTGAAGGTAATGAAATTACTGGCATGCGACGTCGTAGTTACGTTGTCAGTTAGTAAGTCATGACATTACCAAAAAATACGAATACATTACGTAACTGTTACGTCGTGTGTTAGCTGGGGTCTTCCTGCTACTGTTCAGGGTGATTATAAAACTGTGAAGGAAAGACTAAAAGAGGCTTTCGGGCAGAGGCAGTTTATGGATCGCTTCCGAGCCAGTTTATCAGCCCGCCCTCGTGCTCCGTGCGAAAGTTTGGAAGTGTATGCGGCAGAGATCAGCAGATTAGTGGACGAGGCTTTTCCCGAGTATGGCGACAAGGCCCAAAGAGAAGAAAAGTTTTGTTGTTTCTTGGCTGGTCTGGATCCTGTGCTCAGGGCTAAATGTCATGAACAAGGAGCAACTGATTTGGAGGAGGCAGTGATAATCGCAGGTCGGTGTGAAAATGCCAGAGACTCGATAAAGACTGATTACATGCCTGTTAATGCTGCCTACGGTAATAATGATGGAGGAGCAGTGGCTGCTGTTCACTCTGTGACTGATAATGGAGGGTTATACAGAGCAATGGATAGATTAACAGAAGAAATGAGAGACATGAGGATGGAACTGATGCGCTTGGGTGACGAAAACCAAAGACTGAAAGCAAGAGCGAGTCCTAGAGCTATGGGTGAGTGGAGTGGAGATCACTCTCAGTCTAGTGGAATGTGCCAGTGTGTCTGCGGGGGTCGTGGATGCCAGTCACGTGTCTTTGCCGCGCAGAGGGGTCGTTCACCTGAGAAAAAATATTTCCAACGGCATGATGAGCACACATCAGGTATGGATGATCGTAGTTATAAAGACTCATACTCTGCTCGGTCCCCTGCTAAACGCAGCCCTAGCCCCAGTCCTCGCAGATGGAACAGCTATGAGAATGACTCCAGAAAGCGGGGTGTGCGTTTCATGTCTCCTGGCGGAGCAGAGCGCCGCAATGTGCCGGGAAACGGATTTTAGCTGATGTTGCGGCCCAAACACCAGCTATGCTGCCTGTGGGCCCTGAAATGGACAATGTTGATGATGGTGACCCCATTTCAAAAGACATTAATGTGATTGCGGATGCTGGCCGGAATGTGCTAGTGTCATATGTGAGAGGAGTGATTGAAGGTGTGGAGGTGCAGATGTTAGTCGACTCTGGTTCCAGTGTATCTCTCATAAGTGCAGACTTCCATATGTCAGTTCCAACACTTCGTAATCGTCCACTGAAAAAAGACTATGTGTCAGCCCATGCTGTGAATGGGCAAATGCTAGATACATGCTGCCACGACTCAGCACCCAGCTGAAATGTTATAGTGATGGTGCCCAGTGTATTTCATGTGCTAAGAGAAACCACACAGACTGTGTTGCTGGGCTGGGATTTTCTGTTAAAAAATCATGCTTTGATGGATCTCAGCCATGCTAAGCTACAACTGTGGGACATTTCAGTTCCTCTCCTTACCAGCAAAGATTTCATTCTGATGTGCTGTAATGTGTCGCTGGCCACCGCTATGAACTTGCCACCCCTCAGTGAGTCAGTTGTGGCAGTTAAAGTGTGTTCACCCAATGCAGCCCATTTGGCGAGTGACTTTGTTGGCTATCTGGAACCCAATGTGGCAGATTCTTCCGGCCTAGTGGTTGCTCACACAGTGGCCACGGTTCACAATGGACTGACCAAAGCTCGGATTTTGAATCCTACTGGACAGGACATTTCATTGAAACAAGGTATGCACCTAGGTGAGTTTTACTCAGTTGATGACTCTGATGTTCAGCTGTTTCATGTTCCAGCTGATATAACTACAGCAACCATTTCTGGTGTGACGCCTCCAGTGTCGCTGGATGAGTCACCTATTTCTGAATCTGAGAGAGCTGCGCTTTCAGCATTGCTGTTGGAATTCAATGACATCTTCAGCTCCTCCAAACGGAATTCTGGTAGATGTACGCTAGTGAAACATCACATTAGAACTGGTGAGCAGACTCCCATCAAACAGCGTGCATATCGTGCATCCCCTGAAAAACGTGCTGAAATAGAGAAACAAGTGGCTGGCCTGTTAGCGGATGGCATCATTGAGGAGAGCTGTAGTCCCTGGGCGTCACCAGTTGTTTTGGTGAAAAAGAAGTGTGGCAAATGGCGTTTTTGTGTAGACGCTTAAACAGTGTGACTATTAAAGACTCTCATCCTCTACCCCGTGTGGATGACACACTGGACGCGTTAGCAGGCGCAGTGTGGTTCAGCACACTAGATTTCTCTAACGGTTACTGGCAGGTGGAAGTTGCTGAGGAAGACCGTGAAAAGACAGCCTTTACGACAGGACAGGGCCTCTATCAGTGGCGGTCCATGCCGATGGGCCTATCCAACGCCCCTGCCACGTTTCAGCGTTTGATGGAGCTGGTCCTCAGGGGGCTCCCGTGGCACATCTGCATGGTATATCTCGATGACATTTTGATTTATAGCAAAACATTTGAAGAGCACCTGTCAAGTCTGAAAGAGGTGTTTTTGAGAATCCAATCTGCTGGTTTGAGACTGAATCCAAGCAAATGTCACTTTGCCAGAGATCACGTGGTCTTTCTGGGCCATGTCGTTTCTAAAAAAGGTCTTCAGCCTGATCCAAAGAACACGGAGAAAGTCTTAAACTGGCCTATTCCCCGTTCTCCTTCTGAGGTGAGAGCCTTTGTGGGACTGTGTTCCTATTACAGACGTTTCGTCAAGGATTTCTCTAAACTCGCTGCTCCACTAAATCAACACGTGCCCTTTCTGTGGACAGCTGAGTGTGACAAATCATTTAACCTTTTGAAGAATGTGTTGTCATCCGATCCTGTGGTAATATTGCCTGACTTCAGCATGCCATTTAAAATCTACACTGATGCATCCAACTTGGCCGTTGGTGCAGTTCTCGCCCAGGACAGAGATGGACTGGAGCATGTGGTCGCGTACGCCAGCCGGGCATTGAATTCCACTCAGAAACGTTGGTCCACATTCGATCGTGAGTTGTGGGCTATTGTGTGGGCAGTGAGGGAATTCAAGCATTACATTGGACTTGCCTCGTTTACCATTATCACAGATCATCGACCACTCTTAGCACTTCGGCGTTTGTCCATTGATGATGATCCAACAGGAAGAAGAGGGAGATGGATTCTGGAGCTTGATCCATTGAATGGGGTCATTGTGCACAAAGATGGAAAACAGCACAAGAATGCTGATGCGCTTTCTTGCCGCCCTGATACACCTGGCCCTAGCGAGGCAGAGGCCAGTGTTGTGGGGGTACTGGAAGTGTATGTGGTGAGTTCTACTCAAAAAGACTACATTCAATGTTCATCTCAAGTCACTGATTCGGCAGGAGATGCGACTGTTGAGGACTCACTTGACAATTCAGACAGTATGTCTTCCGTGAGTGCTTTGTCTCACAGCTTATCAGATGTTAGGGCAATGCAGCAGGCTGATCCCGATATTGAGTCTGTTTTGAGTTGGGTGATGCAATCTCAAAGACAATCCAGGAGAAAATTACAAGGGGCTTCTCAAGTGTTTACGGAAGCTTTGGACGGAATTTAACCGTCTCTCTATCAGAGATGGACTGTTATGCCGCACAGTTTTCTGTCCCCTCACAAGTAGCCCTGTAGTCCAAATGGTTGTTCCCTCTGCTTTAATATCTGATATTCTTTTGCAGCTGCATGGGGCCCCAGCTTCTGCCCATTTCTCTTCTGAACGTGTGTGGGAACGTGCGAGACAATTTTGTTACTGGCCTTCCATGCACAGGGACATCAAAGCATGGTGTGAGCAGTGCAAAGCATGTCAAACGTGACGCGGTCCGATTACAACACAATGTGCACCTATGGGTGGGTCCCAGTCAGTGCGGCCATTTGAAAGAGTGGCTATGGACATTTTAGAGCTGCCTGTGACTTCAAAAGGCAACCGGTATGTGCTGGTTGTCGAGGACTATTTCACAAAATTTGTCAATTTGTATGCTTTGCATAATTAGTCAGCACAGACAGTGGCTCGTTGTCTGTTTGAGGACTATGTTCTGATTCACGGCGTTCCAGAGCCTTTACATTCAGACCAGGGTCGTCAGTTTGAGGCAGATGTGGTTCAGAATCTCTGTCATCTGCTGAACATTAAAAAGACACGCACCACTTCCTATAATCCAAAGTCGGATGGTATGGTTGAGCGCTTTAATCGGACTTTGATTGATCAACTAGCTAAGACTCTTTTGACCTGTAGAGGGGAATGGGATGATTATGTGAAGCATGTGGCTTTTGCTTACAACACAACGACTCACTCCACCACTCGTTTCACACCTTACTTCTTGACCCACGGTCGGGAAGCACGAGTCCCTGCTGATGTACTGTTACCCACTCGTGCTCTTGACTCTCAGATGTCAGCATCTCATGCTGAGTTTGTTTCCTCGTTGCTGACTAAACTGAACTCCGCCTTTAGCAGTGCAAGGATGCATGGTGACGCAGCTCACGACCGTCAAAAACTATACCATGATGTTGGCTTACGTCACCAGCCTTATGATGTAGGTGCCATGGTGTGGCTCCACAACCCAGTGGAGAGCCGCATGAAGCTGGCACCCCACTGGAAGGGACCTTATAAAATTGCACAGGTCATGGACTCAGGTGGGGAACAAGGACTGACTTACAGGATTGAAAATCCTTTTGACTCTGGTGAAAGGCTGCAGGTAGTACACTATAATAGGTTGCGGCCTTACACCTTACCTGTGTCTCCTCTGTCACAGAACCGGACACTGTCTGATGCTCAGGACTCACAGCCCGAGTCTCTTCCCCTGGAGTCAGGAGTTTCTGGGGGAGAGGTGTGTGTTCCTCCACAGGTGGATCGTAGTGTGTTGTCTGACCCACCGTGTTCAGTTAAGGGGTCTGTACCAGACATGAGTAGAACTGGGAGGGTTCGTAGACCTCCTAGTCATTTAAATGATTTTGTTTTGTTTTGAAGGGCTGTTTTTCTCTGTGAATAAGAATTTGTTCTATTGCTGAGCATGTTATTGCTGGGAAAACAAGGGAAAAGACAAAAGTGCTTTGTACTCTGTTTCGTTGTTCACAGCTGTGAATGTTGTTATTCTGATACATAAACGGGGATGTTTATTTTTTTGAGGGGGGGACGTATGTAACAGATTTTATTTGATTCTGTCATGATGTATTAATTCTGTATGTTCTGGCGCTCGTTGTGTATTTGTGTGTGCAAAGTATTTTTCCCCTCGGAGCTTGCCGTATATAGGTTTGGGGCATGCACACTTTTTGGGTACTGGAGTGCCGCGGGTTTTTCAGAAAAATATACATGTGTGGCAGAGAATAAAGTAAAAGAAAGTTCGGACGACTGTCATTTATTGTTTTCTTATTTCCAAGTATTTTTAGGCGAACCCTGCACGAACGCTCGGTCACAATAGCATAATAGATCATATTTAAAGGGGGGTTACATGGTTTTTTTCTAGGCTTGATTGTATTTTGGGGGCACAGTTTAACATGTCTTAATGCTTCGTTTTTTTTAAAATGCTGTATTTTTCATATATTTTATCTTAATTCTACACCTCTGTTTCCACTGTCATATGAACGGCTCGTTTGACTTCCTGCTTCTATGAAGCCACTCCCTCCGACATACGCAATGTGCTCAGATTGGTCAGCAGGTTGGTAACTGGCCCAGTCTGTCGTGATTCGCTGAAGCGTCCGGAAACGCCACGCCCCTTACCATTCGTAGTTATGCGCTTAGGTGGAAAGTAAATAATAGCGCCTACATTGCTGTATCAAATTGAGCCGAATCAGACCCAGATGAAGAAGAAAAAGTAGAACCTCTGCAATCGCGGCTTTTGAAGGATGTTTATGAATGGTATTTCATTTAGTATTTGTGTCAAAGTGTTTAGATAAGCTGTCACTGCTGTTTGTTAGCTTTCATTATACAGTTTTATCCTGATTAAAGCTTTCCTGTAGTAAATGCATGCCTGAGTAGTGCATTTTTGTAAAGGTAGCGTTTAATTTATAGCATGAACAACTGTTTGTCTATGAACATAGAAGTTTGTTGGTGTTTGTTGCACTAGAATTTAGCTAACTGGCTAGCAAAAACGAGTTGCTCTTTGTATATGTCCTAGATGCATTAAAAATAGCAACAGAACTATAACATTACGTTTAAAAGACAAACAATAAAACGTACTTACAGTTTGGGGCTGATAAACAGCAGCTTTTAAAGTGGGAACTGCTTCATCTTTCAGTAAAAGTCTTTGTGTAAATCCAGCATTAAACTCGTGTAGATTCAGGAATCTGTCTTCAGCACCGCATCCAGTGTAGAAAATATCACAGATAATAATGGGTTCTATATCTTTTGATGCGTCGCGTCGCACAGCTCGCGTTCGGTGTAAACAACTCTTCCGCTTTCATTATGCTGCGCCACATGGCCTCGCCCACTTTGTTGCGTGTTCCCGGGGGCAGTGTTTATGTTAATAGCAAGGGTTTATGATGTCACCAACCCGGGAAGAAGCTCGTTGTAGTCCAAACCACCCGTTTTTGTAGGCAATAAAATGCCATAACTTTAAAAGACAATATCTCTGTGTGCATTGAACTTTCAGCGCTGTAACTTTGCAGATACTGTTTATGCTCAAGCAGCAACATTACACACTAACTAAAGTTAAAAAAGTGAAATCGCATGCAACCCCCCCTTTAAAGAAAATACACTTTAGAAATAAATAAATACAATTTACCATGACTATCTATCAAAGTGTCCCTTGTTCAATGATGAAATGCTTTGGCTTATATTTATTTGGCTATATATAATTTTCTTTGGCTTTATGGTATTTTTAGGAACCTTCCAGTTTATGAATCTCACGCACCTTGTTCAGTAAACGGTACATTCTCTCTAAAATACTGCACCTATCCTATGACTTTATGCAGGCTTCCTTCAAAAAAAACCAACAACACGTCTTTTGTCTTAATACACTTCCTGTTGTATCGTAATCCTTACATTCTCTCGCTGCAAGTTTAAACATGCAAAAATGCAGCGAGGATACATAACTGTAGTATTACTCATTCTGCAAAAAAAAATTTACTTCCAGTTTCATTTGAGTAAACTCCAGCAAGCCAACATATCTCTGAACAATGTATAGCCCAGTGGTTCCCAACCACATTCCTGGAGTACCCCCAACACTGCACATTTTGCATGTCTCCTTGATCAAGCACACCTGAATCAAGTCATCAATTCATTAGCAGAGACTCCAAGACCAGAAATGGGTGTGTCAGACAAAGGAGACATGGAAAATGTGCAGTGTTGGGGGTACTCCAGGAATGTGGTTGGGAACCACTGGTATAGCCTACATATACCTTTTGCGTGTAAGGAAATGTGTTTAGTTAGTATTTTGGGTTTATATATTCCTTTGAAATAAGATTGTTGCTAGAGCCTGAAAAGTAGAAAATGTTTTTTTCACACTGAATTCCATACACAGATGTAGAAGTATTAGAATACCATGTTGGCATGACAAAAGTCCACTTAGGTGAATCTCATGAAACTTGTCAAAGAAAAGTTCTGGCCATATTTCATCCCAAAGTCATTTTTAAATTTTGCACAAGGAGGTAAAAAGATTATTTGCTTCTTTGACATTTTTTTTCATGAAAATTATGTACATTTCCATGCAAAGTTGCATTACTGATTGAAGATCGGATTGGATTAAAAAAACAACACTATACAAAAACAGTTTAAATTATCTGTTTTAAATAGCTTATATATATATATATATATATATATATATATTAGTAATGAGAACATAATTAACATTGAGAGTAATATGAATTACAAAAAAATATCAAAAATACAATATCAGGAAAAAATGTTAATGAAAATCTGGGGCAAAATGTCATAAAAAATAATGTTAGGCTTAATTTTCACATGCAAATTACTATTTTTTTTTTATTATTTTGGAGTGAAACATGACCTGGACATGTTCATGAGATCTCACCCATTTTTATGTTGAGGACTATTGTGAACCATGTCACCCTCAGCTCTCCAACAGATTAATTAAATATTAGATGATTAAAGGAAATGTCTCTTATTTAATTTCCATATTCCCTTTGATGTAAATCAGTACAATGTAAAGATGGTTTTGGCACTAGCTTACAACCTACTAATGAAGAGAGTGGACTGAGACATATGACATGATCCACCAGTGATATATTAAAGGAGGGTGGGTGCCTGGCTGGGTCTGCAGGCAGCTGGAGGAGACTTGCTCCTTGATTCCTTGTTCTTCATCTCTCCAGACAGGGCCAGAAGCAGGGCTGGGGCTGACAGGTGGTGCACTGCAACTTTTTGTTGTTGTGTGCAGTTAATGTAGTTGGCTATGAGCAGCGTCAGGTCTCGTACCTAAAAAAAAACAAACAAAGGAAGCAGAGAAATGCTGTGGGACACACTTTGTAAAATGTTCATGTATGTTGCGGCATTTCAATTCTATAGCAATTGTTAATGAGATGTTAGATGTCATCATATAATGTTCATGAATGGCAAACATAAGTATTTATCAGCCAGTGTTTCTGTGTACTTTGGTGTGTGTGTGCTCTCCCTTTGTAAGAGAGAATATATACATTTCCGCATGTTTCTTCAACTACATGTAGTGGTTCTCAATGGGAGCATTCAGAGAACAATGGGGTTCTTGGGGGGTGATCACATGTTTACACCAAAGATCCAGGCAAGACAAGGTTAAACTTGTAATTACTTGCAAAAGAATTGCCTACAACATTCTAAAATCTGCCAGTTTAATGTGAGAGAGTAACACAGTAATCTATGTATTGTTTCTTTTGCAATGACTATTATTTTTACAGTAACAGACCAGTGCTCAAGCGCTGACTAGAATCCAGTGCTGACAAGAATCAGTATTCACATGCACAAAAATGTAAATTTGACAACAATCCACTGGGCTAGAATCTAGCACTGACTAGAATCACGCAGCAGCAAATGGAAATTTGACAAGCCATTAAAAAAAAGGATTGACTTATGAACCACTTATATTTTTAAATATTTTCAATGAACCAATTAATTTGAAAGCATGTAAGCAGCTTCTTGCAATGCTCTCCTAAATGCGTAATAAAACCTATGTGCAAACATTATTGCTTTAATGACCGAATAGCCTACTGTTGTTTTTCCTGTCCAATGACAGCCCAACTTTGAGTGACTTGGGAGAGAGTCGCAAGTTGATTTGCTGCCCCTACGAGTTTATAATAGCATAGAGTATTATATTTTATATTTTATTATATTATATTATATTATATGCTCCAGAAGGAAACACGATGCATTAAGAGCCGGGGGGGTGTGAAAACTTTTGAACAGGATGAAGATATTACAATTTTTCTTATTTTGTTTAAATATCATTGTTTTTCATTTAGTACTGACCTTCAGAAGAAACAGAAGATACTTTCATATTCCCAGAAGACAAATTAAGTACAATTTACCTTGATCTTCAAATTCAAAAAGTTTTCACCCCCCGGTGTTTCCTTCTGGAGCATCAGTGAATGTTTGAACGTTTTTTAATAGTTGTGTTTGAGTCCCTCAGTTGTCCTCGGTGTTTAAAAGATGGATCTCAAAATCATACAGATAGTCACTGCTGGAAAGGGTTCAAATATGCAACATATGCTGGAAAACTGAAGAATCTGCGGGACATGGAGGATTTTTCTGAAGAACAGAGCTCAGTTTAACTGCTCAGAACAAACAAGAGACTCATGAACAACCATCAAAAAACAAAAAAAAAAACAGTCGTAGATCATCAGGTAACCACACACAGTATGAAGAATCAAAGGTTCACAAACTTTTGAACGGGGTCATTTTAATAAATTCAGCTATTTTTTTTATCTTGTTAATTATATGTAAACATCTTTTATGTAAAATATCTTAATCAGGACAGTACTAAATAAAAAAATAACATGCATTTTATATGATCTCTCTTATTTTGTCAAAATGTTTCACATTTTCACAGATTCTGCTAGGGATTCACAAACTTTTTTTTTTAATTTAACGTTTTTACATTTAACATTAATAATAAAACATTCAACAAGAATTGCACATTCATTTACAATTTTATGTTTTAATTATATATATATATATATATATATATATATATATATATATATATATATATATATATATATATATATATATATATATATATATATAAAAAACCACAAATTACAACTGTCTCACAATTTTCATTTCCAAAACAACCTTTAAAAAAAAAAAAAAAAAAAAAAAATAATTATTCATTTTAAAGCATAATACCTACCTTAGATGGGGTCATAGCAAACAGATGCTTCTCTGTAGACTTATCTTTGGATGTGTTGGTGCCAGAACTCAGAGCTACTACCAGCATAAAGTCCTGACCACATGCTCCAAATGTCACAACGCTTTTATAAGGGTAAGATGCAAGGACTTTCTAGAAAACACAAGGTGAAAACTCATCTTAGCCGTTCACTAACAATATGAATTGTTTTGAAATAACATGTAAGATTGCTACAGCTCTGAAAAGAATATGTTCACTTACTATAGAGTTAAACTCCAATATGCTGACTCCATCTTCATGTCCTGCCAGCCAAACATGCACATTCTTCTGTGGAGATGAAGTCACAGGCTACAGGAAGAGTAAGATTAAGAAACAATGCCACAGCATAATTTTTAGAATTTTTAAATACTGAAAAAAATTGTATGCATCACCTTTAGTCTTAGGAGACTAAAGGCCAGTTCACACCAAAATCATTAACTATAAAAATAACGTACTCGGTTACGTACGTAACCTCGGTTCCTTGAGATATGGGAACGAGTACTGCGTATGGGGAAAAGCTACTTTTTCCTCCTTGCTGAAGCCTTTTACAATAGCGCAGTGAAAACTGCATGTCTATTGGCTCAAAGGAATGAAACTCTTTGAGCCAATGACGGCGCAGCGTAGTCGCGCGAGCCAATGGCGAAATAGCGCACCAACAAGCCCGCCAAAATGGGTGTGGCCTATGGCTATATAAGCCGGCGTTTCGCCGTTGGATTCAGTTTTAGCTCGACTGAAGCGACGATACTGAGCCGCAGTGTCGAGGCACGGCATAATACGCAGTACTCATTCCCGTATCTCAGGGAACCGAGGTTACGTACGTAACCAAGTACGTTCCCTTTCGATACTCTCACTCATACTGCGTATGGGGAACGAATACAATCACGACGTGCCGCGACAGGGAACGACAAAACATAACTTGAGCGCCGAGGGGCCCAGAGGATATGTGAAGGGCTGAAAGCCGTCGAACCCTGGACACAGTGTGTGATGACGGTGCTCAGTGAGGCCGTATTTTCACACTGAGAGGACCCGAGCATGTAAGGTCGGGATGTCAAAGTTATAAAATCTGACAAAAGTGGACGGCGAGGACCAGCCGGCTGCCTCACAGATGTCCTTGAGAGAAACGCCACTAGACCACGCCCAGGATGAGACCATGCCTCTAGTGGAGTGGGCTCTTACTCTTATGGGGCAGTCCAGGCCCATAGAGGAGTAGCATAGAGCAATTGCGTCGACTATCCAACGCGAGAGGCGTTGCTTTGAGACCGGAGACCCTTTGGTGCGGCCGCCAAAGCAGATGAAGAGCTGGTCTGACTGCCTGAATGGCTGAGACTGCTCAGTATAGATTCTCAATGCCCTGACGAGGCAGAGTAAATGCACCTCCTGCTCGTCCGTGGAAGGAGGTAGCGCTGAGAGGGAAATAACCTGGGCTCTGAACTCTGAGCACCTTGGGGACATAACCATGTCTGGGTTTTAGAACGACTTTGGAGTCGTTGGGCCCGAACTCGAGGCATGCAGGGCTCACAGAGAGGGCCTGCAGGTCGCCGATGCGCTTAACCGATGCTAGCGCAAGTAGCAGAGCGGTTTTAAGCGTTAAGGGCCGAAGGTCAGCTGACTGCAGTGGCTCGAAGGGCGGACCCTTGAGGGGTGCAAGGACAGTGGAAAGGTCCCAAGAGGGAACGGTAAGTGGTCTAGGGGGATTAAGCCGCCTTGCGCCTCTTAGGAAACGGACAATGAGGCCATTTCTGCCCACCGTCTGGCCAGCGATAGGTGCGTGAAACGCTCCAACGGCTGCAACGTAGACTTTGAGCGTGGAAGGGGTGAGACCGCTATCCAGCTGCTCTTGGAGGAAAGACAGTATCTGGGATACGTCACTCTCCACAGGGTCGACGCTGCGCATTGAGCACCAGTCAACAAAGACAGACCATTTCTGGGCTTAGAGACGCCTGGTGGACGGAGCTCTAGCCTGAGAAATGGTATGTAAAATGTTCCCGGGGAAGCTTAGCGGCTCCCATCGAGGGACCATAGGTGCAGAGCCCACAGCTGGGGCTGGGGGTGCCAGATTGTCCCGTTCGCCTGAGAGAGGAGGTCTCTTCTCAGGGGGATAGGCCATGGGTCTCTCGTGGAGAGCCTGAACAGCTCTGAGGACCAGGTTTGGGTCCTCCAGAGTGGGGCCACCAGCAGGACTCTGTGTTTGTCCTGCCTGATTCGTCTGATCACGCAAGGGATCATTGCGATCAGGGGAAAAGCGTAAAGGAGGAGCCTGGATCAGGTCTGGGCCAGGGCATCCATCTGTTTTGAGAAGGTTGGGCAGTGAGAGTTCTCTTCTGAGGTGAAGAGGTCGACCTCTGCCTTCCCGAAGATCTCCCAAATCTTTCGTACCGTTTTAGGGTGGAGCATCCACTCGTCTGAGGGGACGTTGCTCCGCGATAGCATGTCTGCCCCAAGGTTCTACTTGCCAGGAATGTGTGTCGCTCTGAGCGACTGCAACCTGGGCGTTGCCCATTCGAGGAGGCGCTTTGTCAGGGCGCAAAGGTGGCTGGACAGAAGGCCTCCTTGGTGGTTTATATATGACACAACCGTCATACTGTCCGACTGGACTAGGACGTGGTGTCCTTTCAGGAACGCCTGAAAAGAGTTCAGGGCATGCTCTACTGCCAGCATCTTGAGGCAGTTGATGTGCAGATGGCTCTGCTCGCGAGTCCACGAGCCGAAAGCTGGTCTGCCCTCGAAAACGGCGCCCCAACCCGTGTTGGAGGCGTCCGTTGAAAGCACCTTCCTTCTCGTTACCGCCTGAAGGTTGACTCCATGCTTGAACCAGCTGGGGTTCGTCCAAAGTCTCAGGGCTGTAACGCAGGCCTGATTGACCCTGATAAGGAAGCGGCCGTGCCACCAAGCATGTAGTGGAACCCTGAGTTTCAGTCAGTGTTGCAGAGGCCGCATTCATAGGAGGCCGAGCTGTAGTACTGGGGAAGCGAAAGCCATCAGCCCTAACATCCTCAGGAAAGTCTTCAGAGGGTAACGGGCATTGTTCCTGACTGATGCCGAGAGCTTCTGAATCATCAGTGCGCGCTCTGGAGAAACTACAGCCCTCATGTGGACTGAGTCGAAGACTGCGCCCAGGAACGTGATACGCTGGCTGGGGAGCAGCGAGCTCTTGGCAAAATTGACCCTGAGTCCCAGGCACTGAAGGTGGCTGAGGAGCACGGATCTGTGGTATTCTAGCTCGGTACGAGACTGGGCCAGTACGAGCCAGTCGTCGAGGTAATTCAAAACTTGGATCCCCATCTTCCTTAGAGGGAGAAGCGCCGAGTCCATGCACTTGATAAACGTGCGGGGAGCTAGAGACAGCCCGAAGGGCAGGACCTTGTATTGATAAGCCACACCCTCAAAGGCGAATCTCAAGAAAGGCCTGTGGCGAGGGGCTATTTGGATGTGTAAGTACGCATCCTTCAGGTCCAGTGAGAAGAACCAGTCCCCGGGGCGTATTTGCGCGAGGATCTGCTTCAATCTCAACATTCTGAACTTCCGTCTCATGAAGGAGATGTTCAGAAGCCTTAAGTCCAAGATGGGTCTGAGACTGCCATCTTTCTTGGGGACAACAAAGTAGCGGCTGTAGAAACCCGACTTGCTTTCTGCGGGGGGAACGATTTCTATGGCTCTCTTCTGTTACAGAGACATCACTTCTGCGCGGAGGACATGAGCGTCGTCCGTTTTGACTGAAGTGGTGACCACACCGCTGAAGCGCGGCGGCCTGCGGGTGAACTGTAGGGAGTAGCCGTTGGATATAGTCCCGATGACCCACTGTGACACTCCGGGGATGGCTTGCCAGGCTCCGTCAATTTCTGTATTTCAATTTCAATTTCAACCTCGTCTGGTGGGGCCCCGGCAGAAACCACTCGTCCAGCCAGCTGCGAACCGGGCTCCTCAGGTGTGGCCCATTCCAAGTCGAGCTCCTCGACGGCCTTGGAAAGGATACGGATGAGCTCGGCGTCCGATCCAGGCCTGGAGTCAATGGGCTCTAGTGACAGCAGGGGGGCGGGCTCTTCATTGCCGACCCACTCCTCCGCTTCAGATGCCGCGAGCGACATGGAGTCGCCGGGCTGCTCATCCTCCTCCGAAGGAGACGAGGTCACTCGCTTCCGCTGAGGGACGCTGCTCCGGGCGTGCAAAGAGGACGGGGGACGGCTCTCTCACAGGAGAGGGAGAGGTCGGCGGGCGCTGGGCCGGCGTAAGGCTCTCCCATCTCCGAGCGCTGAACTCCTCTGCCTCGCTGTCTTTTCCTTGCCGGCTCGCGGGAGGAAGAAGACGGGAAGGTGCGGGAGGCGGAAGCGCTTTCAGTGCAGAAAGCGATCCGAGTGCGGAGAGAAGCGAGACTCATGCACTCGCAGTGCGGGCATGAAGTCTTGGTGAGCGCGGCGTCAGTGTGGGGCTTGCCCAGACATCCGACGCACTCACCATGGCTGTCGTCGTCCTGCAGAGGGGCTCTGCAGGTGCCACAGGCGTTTCATTCCTTTGAGCCAATAGATGTGCAGTTTTCACTGCGCTATTGTAAAAGGCTTCAGCAAGGAGGAAAAAGGAGCTTTTCCCCATACGCAGTATGAGTGAGAGTATTGAAAGGGAACTATAACTAAATCAGGGTCCACACCAATGCACAATATTGTTCTGTTTATTATAAACACATGCTGCAGTTTTGTCATCTGATGCTTTAAATACTGGATCTCTTTAAAGCAAGATGGAATCTGATTGGCAAACTGATTGTGAACTCTGCTATTCTTTTATATTTAGAACTATTATTTTTAGAACTACTGTATATCTTTATCGTTATCTTTATAGTTATGTTACTTGGTGTGAACAGGCTTTAACTCACCTCAGCTTCGAATAGCTTGGCTCCAAAAAATGACCACTTCCGAGCCACTGTCAGGTAGATTCGTATGCACTCTGATGAACTGCGACCCCTCAGGGATGCCCATCTGGTAGAGAGTTTCTGCAGCAACTGCCTGAGAATGTATACATTTCAGTTTGTAAGCCAATCAAATTCTTTGTGTTCATATTTTACTTTGTTTCACTGGAAGAGTAAATACCTCATTTGTTCCTCACTGCAGGTGTGTCTGTAATGCTTTGGGTAGAAACGCTCTAGAACCTGTTTGAGGGTCTGGTTAGACTTAGTCTGTGCAGCTCCTGAACCACCTTGACTAGAAAATGGTCGCTCAAAGTCCCCAAATTCCACCTGCATGACACAAAACCCATTATGTGTACTTTAAAGAAAACAAAGCCTATTTTAGGAAAATTAAGGACATTTTTTCTCCAAATTCTCATTACAGCAATTTTTTTAGTAACTGCCATTAGTAATTTGCTAAATCTCCATTGACAAATTACTGTAATACAATGATTATTTACTTAAATGAGCATGAATTTAAAGCAGTAAAAAAAATACTATTGTATATAAACATGGCAACACTTTACAATAAGTTTTCATTAGTTAACATTAGTTAACTACTTTAGTTAACATGAACTATGAATTAACAATACTTAACAATACAGCATTTATTAATCTTATTTAATGTTAATTTCAACATTAGCTAATACATTATTAAAATCTTGTTAACATTAGTTAATGTACTGTGAACTAACAGCTGTCTTTTTATTAACTAACATTAACAAAGATTAATAAATACCGTAACAAATGTATTGCTCATTGTTCGTTCATGTTAGTTAATACATTAACTAATGTTAGCAAATGAGACCTTATTATAAAGTGTTACCATAAATACTATAAATGTAATTAATACATTTTTTGTCATGTTACAGTAATGACAGGGATTTATTTAGCATCATATCGGTTTTGATTAACTGACATGAAAATAATGTTACAATATAAATATATAAAATGAATGGAAGCCAAAACTGAGCTAATTGTCTTTAGAGGTGCTTTAAGTGATTTATTTTATATAAGAATGGGATCGAAATTATCCAGAATTTACAGATTCTGGTTCCAAAACAGTTCTATTAATAATTATTTTAGTAATTGTGAGGGACCTGATTTGTGACTGACTGACTGGTCCTGATTTGTGACTGGTCTTTTTGAACAATTCATTAAAAGAACCAGTTCGTTAAAGTCATTTATTTGATATATGATCACTCCACTATTTTAGCAAACCAGAAAACTAGCCAATCAGAGCCACTGTGTGCATGAGAGTCAGTTTTTGCAGGTTGGCTGACATGCCAATGGAGGCTTGGTTTTGGAGAGAGGGCGTGTGGTTGAAGAGATATAGTGGGCTGTTTAATTCAATGACAAAGTGGGGTGAAATATCACTTGAACATGTTCTTGACAGGTTTGTAAGATTTATGCAGTAACATAATAGGAGCAGCATAGTGTACCTGAGCAAGCAGGGCGGCCATCTCTAAAGCAAGCTCTTTGTTGACAGGGAAGTGTCCCGCTGTAATTTCCTCATTTGTTTGGTATGCCAGAAGCAACCGCTCCCTCTCTGTCTCTCCTCTCATCTGCTGGGAAAAGTACAACCTACAGGGAACAGACACAAATTGCAGCTTGTTGCATGTACAGTAGGCTTGTTGATGATGTTCTGTTTAAGAATCTGAGGCCGGATTCACAAAACATTGTTAAGAATAAAATTCTTCTTAACTGCTATTTTCTTCATATTTTCTAACTTAAGTAAAAAGAGAAGAAAATTTTGTATTCCAAAAACTTTTCTTTTAAGAATGTTCTTAACTTTTTTCCTAAGACAACATTTAAGAAGTATTCATATTCCTGAAAAGAATGTTCTAAAAATTAAACTTCTTAAAGGATTAGTTCACAAGAACATTCCAAAATGATTACGTCGCAGAGCTAGTGCAAGATGAGCATTTTTGTTTTTTTTTTTAGAAAATGACCGATCGTTTTGATAGACAAGGCCCTTTTTCCTCAGCTGAGGTCGTGTAGTGCGCTTTGAAGATGCACTGAAACTGCAAATTGGACCTTCAACCCATTGTACCCCAGTGAAGTCCACTATAAGGAGAAAAATCCTGGATTTAAATCCTTAATTTCTTTTCGACTGAAGAAAGAAAGACATAAACATCTTGGATGACGTGGGGGTGAGTAAATTATCAGGAAATTTTAATTCTGAAGAATTAAAGCACAAGTAAGGCCACTGCATCTTAAAAAAAATGTCTTTCAAAATAACTATTTTAACTTGACACATTAAAGGTCACATTAAAATCACAGCGCTAAGCGATTAACTCCTGTCAAGCCAGTTGTGACAAAAATAGTCTGCATGCTTTTTATGATAGCTACGGAATCTGCAGGCAGTGCAAAAAGACAGGCTTTGATGTGTTTTTCATTCAGCTAGTCTTCAGCAATCCCCGCCTTTCAATCAAATAACACCAAAGCCTGTCATTTTCTTAAGAAAAAAAAAAAAAAAGATGTTCTTATGAAAATATCTGAGAATTTTTCAAGAATTGCACTTAGGAACATTCTTAAGAACTTTATCTTATCTTTATCTTAAGAATTTTCTTAACTTTCTTAAGATTTTCGTGAATCTGGCCGCTGTACTCTACCTGTTCTTATAAGTGAGTTTCACTGTCCTGGCATTCTCCGATTTGCCTGTGTGCTGCTCCTTCGAGGCCTGCTCCCATTTTGCAATAATGTCACAGATCTGAGGACACAGCACATTGGTTTTAAGATAAAGATGGTTATAAAGCACAATAAGTCACTGTCCAGTAGAGTGTGTAGTTTGTGCGAGTCTGACCTTCAGGTTTGCCTGAAGACAGTGCTCAAGGTCTTTGCCAGTGGGGTCGTCAGAAAAAAGGCTGAAACCAGACTGACCAGTTTTCCTCATGCCCGTGTCCTGGTTCAACCGACTCTGAAATTCCTCCACTGTGGTTGAAGCATCAAAACCAACAACCTGACACACAAAGACAGACTGTTGGCTTAGACAGGTAGTTGGTGAAATACCTATAGTTTGTAATGTCATTTTTAAAGAAACAGTTCTTCAAAAAATGAAAATTCATTATTTATTCACCATCGTGATGTTCTAAACTGCTATTTTTGTTCTGTGGAATATAAAACTGCACACTGAGTTTTTTTTCAATTTTTCAGGGTTATGTTTATTTAATAATTTGGTGGTGTGGACCAGTAAGGTTTTAAATACTTAACAGTAATACTAATAAATTAAAATACATGTAGTCAAGTATGGTGTCCAATACTTGGAATTTGTGCTCTGTATTTCACGTACCCAACTGCACACACACGGCAGTAAACACACCCAGAGCAGTGGGGCAACAATTTTTGCTGTGGCGCCTGGGAAGCGATTGGGGATTAGGTGCCTTGCACAAGGGCATCTCAGATGTAGGTAATGAAAGTTGAAGAGAGCGCTGTTCATTCACTCCCTCCAACTGCATTGCATACCGGTACCGAGACTCGAACTCGTGACCTTCATGTTACAAGTCCAACTCTCTAACCATTAGGCCACAACTCAGAAAACATGTAATAAATTAATCAAAAATCAGTTTCCACAAAAAAAGCAGCACAATTGTTTTCAACATTGATAATAAGAAATATTTCTTGAGCAGCAAATCAGATGGGTAGAACGATTTCTGAAGGATCATGTGACACTGAAGACTGGAGTAATGATGCTGGAAATTCAGCTTTACCATCACAGGAATAAATTACATTTTAAAGTATATTACAATAGAAAACAGTTATTTTAAAAATTGTACTAATATTTGACAATATTACTTTTTTTTCTGTATTTTTGATTAAATGCAGCCCTGATGAGCATATAAAAAAATTACCAAACCCAAACTTTTGAACAGTAGTGTAATCAGTAATAATGTTTTAGACCCAAGCAAAACTAGAAAATAATATACATTTAAATAAATTAAACTTGCCCATGGGAGTCCTTTTTGAAGAATTTTTCACACTGTTTTCTATACCGTCATGCATTTGCATTCTTTTTCGCATGGATATCGAACTTGAAACGTTTTTTTTAAAGTTATGCTTTACAAGTCAATCTACAGAAACACAACAGAGTGAATTATAGTGACCATCAAGATACAGAATGCACAAAAAAAAAAGTTTTATGTCATCCATATGACTCTTGCTTTAGAAGAACATCAGGGTGAGTAAATAATGACAGATCAATGGTCATTTCTTGATGAACTGTTACTTGATCATAAGCATTTTTTCTAATATGTGTGGACCTGGTAGGTGTTGTTAAGGAAGTGTACAGGCACGCTGAAGGGCAAAGAGTGGTGGTAAGGGTTCCTGAGTAAGATTGACAAGATCTCCATACGTGACGATCGGGCTTGCCGATCTCCTTTCTGCTGCGTCCGCTCCAGGGAACGTTGGCAATAAATGGCATACTTTCCCACCTCTGTCCTGGAAACAATTCAGAGATTGAACAACTGAGTAGGGTGTGCTTCAGGCGTGGTATGACATCTGTTCTGATTTACCTTGAATCTCCATGCCTTTTGAGATGAACCTGCAAATACCAAAGAATGGGATGTGTGGGCAGGAAAAGACCAACACACAGAGCCAGGAACTGCCATCCCTGTGTTAGAGAAAATGTAAAGTCATTGACATCCTCTCTTGTAACCTCATAAATCACTCACAAATTGGCAAGAAACACAAAACAAAACCAAGCACCCCCCCCTAGTGGTGTAAATTCACATCACAAGCATGTGATTTTTAATCATCTTACCTGCAGGGGTTTAGGCGGTCCTTGTGGTTGTCTGTTCTGTGTTTGTTTGATAAGCTGGCAGTAGATCTCATTTTGCAGCTCTGGGTGGGTGAGACACACTTGTAGAGCACACTGGGCAAGAGATACATGATAATCTATGGCTGGAGTGTCAATTTCCACATTAATGAAGAGCTGACATGTCTGTAAAGAAGAGAAAAATAATGTTTCTGCCCTTGTTTTGGGGCTATGCCCCCCAAATGTGTAATGAATGAAGACACACCTTAAAGAGCTTGATGGCTTCAGTTTGTAGAGCCTGTGAAGGCAGGGTGGTGAGTGGAGAAGACAGTCCTTCCTTTGTGAAACACAGCATTTGGTGTCTCCAGAGCGGAGACCCTGAAAAAGAATCAGACAAATATGGACATTCAATTATTTTTATACATCTACAATTTAAAAGGGCAGCATGAGGTTGAAATGAACAACTTGATAATAAACTAAATTTATGATATAATGTTTGCCATGGATACATTTTAATAACATATGTCAAATCAGTCTCAACCTCAAGCAGAACACCCACATACCACAGTCCTTTCATTTAGTGATGTTAACCACCACACAAATGCTTTGGGTCCTTGAGATCCGGGGGTCCTCTGCTGGCCATAAACAACTGAATAAATCACTTAGTCACTGCATCTTTTTTTTAATTCCTTGTTGGAAAAAAAAATATCTTCATTTGCATTGCAAAGATGAACAAAGGTCTTACGGATGTGGAACAACACGAGTTGTGAGTAATTGATAACAGAATTTTCATTTTTGGGTGAACTAACCCTTTAAATGTGTCTGGTGTCACTCGCTTCCAGTTATTTTACCTGCACAAAAGCAGTCTGTTATACTGCTTTACATTGCAAACTTAATTCTTAACATATATTATCATTTTATTATCATAATCTTAACACAACATTTTTTAGGGCAAATAGTTTTAATTAAACTACTTTGCCAAACTGAAAAGACTGAACGCGCAAGAAACCTTCCCTGTCCTGTGGGAAACTGACGTTGGGCTGATTGGTTGGGCCTTACAATACTAATATGTGTGGCTGTCTTAAAAATAATATTATTTTGGTGGGAAACAGCTGGGAAAACAGCTTTTCTTTTCTTAACAACAGATTTATGTATCATTACAAGTCTAGGAAGATGGTTGACCTTTTCAAATGCAGGTTATAAGTAACCTAATTTCACTTGCAGAGATGGAGTTCGTGTGAAGCAGCATTTACTGTGAACCGAGTTACTCCAAAACATCGAAAATACCAGACCATGAGCTTTAAGCCTTATAAATATGGAAAAATCACATCCCTGGCCTCAAATCCAAACTTTGCTGGAGGTCCTAAAAATGCTAATTCACTGTTGTTTTCACAGACCATCTGATGAATAGTGGATCTACGCACCTCCTGGGAGCCAGTAACAGAGATTCCAATGACATTATTTGGACTAGTGTTTTTGTGTCAGCCTATTGTTGTAGTACGATCAATTGTGGTTGGTCATTTACAGTAAATGTCTCTTCCTGTCTAAGTTGGTGGTTCTTGGCCAGAATAAGCAACATGGTGGACAAAACTACCAATTGTAAACATCAGGCCCTGAAAGATGGCTCTAATATGCTCTGATTTTTTTCCCATAGCTGATTTTTCCTTATTCTGTATGTTTCTGATGTAAGATACTCCACTACGATGAAATCATGAAATTAATAACACGATCATTCAGAATGCAGCTGTTAGTTTCTTACCTGGGTCTCCCTGCATGTTGAGCAGTTTACCAACCAGCTGCTCAAACTCAGTTCCCGCCTGCCCCACTGCAGTGCCCGCTGCCACAGACAGATGGTAAAACCAGGCCGTCTACAGGAGAGGAACACAGACAAGCAACAATGACATTCTGTTTCATCATGAACTACCCAAACATTTAGGATTATCTTTGAATTTATACCTTTTCTGTGCCATGATATGATTAGATCCCTTGTGAAAAAGAAGTACCCATACTAGGTCATACTTAAAGCATACTAAAGGAGTACTTATTACATAAATAACATACTTTAAAAGAATATATTTAAGTGAATGTAATGTTTTCAGAAACTTAACATTTATGTACAATGAAATAAAAGCATAAAAGTTTAAATTTATGTTAATTACTATTAGTTGAACTAAAGAGTGTTTTTTTGACCCACTTAAGTAGTACTAGTACATCTTTATATGCAATTTCATTATTTAGGGGTCTAAGCACATAAGGCATGATTAAATGTATACAATGTCCATTTAAAATGAATAGACAAAATTATTTGTCTTATAATAATATAATAATAAAACAAACACTTAAACTGCAAACATGAGGTTAGAGGGCAACATATATTGAAATAAATTATTAAAATGAAAAGGGCCTTGAGATAAATGCATCAGATAATTAAGGTTTTGAGCTGCAAATTGTTCCTGTGTTTATTTCCTGTTTTCCTTAGTTGACCTGTCCTACAGAGCCGTTGGAAAACAGTTGCGTCACTCCCATAGACTTCCATAGTAACTGAAGAATGTGGAAGTAACACGTGTCGTGGGGCAACAAAAAGTTTCAAACACTGAATAGTTCCTGTATTGAACCCCATTCATTTCAGTGTTTCTCAAGCACACTCACTGGCAAGTTGATGAAATTACTGCATTTTTTGACATTTTAATGCACTAGTAGACCTCTCTGGAATCTAGCCTGTAGTGGCATTTTATGTAGCTAGATTTAGTTAATGTTTATTATTAGAGATAGTCAGACTCTAATTACAGTTAGCTAACATGAGCAACCCTTAAGTATCTATCATAACCAGATGCTATTGACATATTTTTAACAGTTGTTAGTCTTTCTGCCATCATTCCCTCTATTTAAGTCACGTGAGTTTCTATAAAGACTGCGCATTCAAGGAAAAACTTGTCTAGCCCCTCAGTGGATATATTCTTGCTATGATAATGTGTTTTGTTGAATACAACTGGTTGCCTTTTTTTCTTGGGTTAAATTCAGTATTTCCTTGCATTTAATAATATTCACTTGTGTAATATATGTGCTTATGTGAGTATTATAAATAACTTTATGAGAGTAATTTTTTTTTTTTAATTCACCATTTTAAAAAATCTAAATTTTAAAAAATCTAGTGATTGATCATGACTAAATATATAATCAAATGCAAAACAATTATGACCGGCAATGCTCTTTAGAGAAACTAGACTAGAGGTACAGCCCTGTATGCATATCCATGTAGTAATGGGTGAACCATGGCATTAAATATGAATATTATAATTTTCCGGCCACCAGATACCTCTAATGTGGCTCTTTGTATTTAGAATTTAAAACCTTTTCTCCATTTATCTTTAATTAATACACTAATTGTAATATAACTAATATATTTTAAATTATCATTAATTGATCATAATTATTGCATAGATATTATTTAGTACCTCAAAAATCTCATCAAAATATTAAATATATTATTGAACTAAAACATAGAACATTTATTTAATTGATAAAAAGATTATGATCGTCAAGGAGTAACATACAGTCAAAATACAAATTATTCAGACACTAGATATAATGTTTTACTAGTGGGTGCAGGACACTATAGTTCATTTATGGAAGTGAGGATATTAACTGTGACATACCAAAAAATTCTTCATACAGTGGACTACCAGTAAAATTTATAAAAAATTGGGACCAAAAATTATTCAGAAATAATTTTTGTTTTGTTTAAGTGTTATCAGACATAATTAAGATTATTTTTTTCTGACACAGTTTAACTCTGAGATCTTATATTTTATTAACATTTAAAAAAAAAAAAACTATAGTGAATAACTGTAACAATGTATGAAATGTTCAAGGTGTCTGAATAAATTTTGGTTCCATAAGTTAGGAATACCTGAGGGTTAAATACAAGCAAATCATACTGATGTTATCTCTCCATCACTCCCCATAATAAAATACTACTGTTCTTGTCAACGTAGGAATCAATGCACATTATGGGTTGATATGTACCAAACATTGCTGCAAATATAGTGAATCCACTGTCTATGCTGATTAAAGCCATTCAAAGAGATTGACAACACTGGTTTGTTTGAAACTACTGTGTCCACCTGCCCCTTGTTAATTCACTCATTCACTGCAACCAACATAATACAAATTATATCATTTGAATTTGTCCTGTGACATCCATGGGATTCATCTAAATTTAAATGTTGATATGAATCCACACATACACTACATACAGTGTATTATGATCAAACCCTAACTTTCAGTAAAGATTGCTATATAAAAACATCATAAGATACATTTCAATTGGATCGCTAATCATCCACATGGGCCAGTAATGCTTGTACCCCGATTTTTGCCATTTGCAGCTATATTATGGTGCGTTCTATTTGTTCCTACTTCCCAGTAGGAACTTTTAACTGGAAATTCTGTGGAACTGCAACAGCCTAGAGTTCAGAAACCAATATGGCTGCTCAATGCATCAACTGTAGTGAGACTGTAGTAATATATTGTTTATTGGGACTTCTGTTTACCTGTGTGCCATTGGTGCACAGGTATTTGTGGTTTTAGTTGAATATAATTCAGTTTTGGTTTGCCTACTGTACCTTCTCATGAGGTGAGTCGATGAGCAGGTATGTTGGGCCCTGGCTCATTGACTGAATGGAGAGTGTATACTGAGCAGAGACTTCAGCTAGGTCAAATGACTTATGCACTTCCTCCACACGAGCTTCCCAAAGTTTGATCTGACCTAGGGGAAACTTGATAGGGAAATATGATATTAGTGCATGCACACATACAGATGTCCTGTGCAAGATGACTCTTGATTTAAGTGAAGAGAAGACCTTGTCCTCTTGACTTCTGAAGTAGTAGAGAGTCTTCCCGAAAAGCGCACACCACACATGCTTAGAGTAGCCATGTTTCACCTTAAAGAGTCAGAGACAATAGTTAACACACAGCAAAAATGTTACAAACACCTACAATTTGTACTTGGGTTATGATCTAAACTGATAGAATGACTTGACAAGCACAATGCTATTTTTTTTCTCACTTTTTACTTTTGAATATCTCTCAGGGTTGGTTGATTTATGAAAGTCAGTTTGCATATAGATGCATAAATTAAATAACTGGTGACAACAAAGTTTTTGTATTACCCAAGAAAAAAGTTACAGGCCATTTAACACCTGACCACTATATGGGGCATATTATCAGTCACTGTAGGAATAGTTTTTATTTTTTTATTTTATTTAAGTAGAATAACTTTATTTGAAATATAAAATGATATCAATACTATTAAATATACTATTTTACTTTTTTAAAGTAAAAAACATGATAAATATGCCATCAACAACATATTTGTATTTACATTATTTAGTATTTAGTATTTTAGGCTATTTAATTTTCTTTTCAGGAATAATTTACATAGTACATCATTATGAAACAAACAATTCATAAAACAGAAGTATGTAACAAGAATATCAAACCATTATTTTGCACAAGAGATAATGTAATAAAGAGAAATTATATTAAATTACAATACCGTTCAAAAGTTTTTTTTTTTTTAATACTAAGAAATTAATACTTTTATTCAGCAAGGCTGCAATAAAATTATCAAAAGTGAAAGTAAATACATTTATAATGTTAGAAAATATTTGTATTTTAAAATAAATTCTGTTCTTTTGAACTTAGTATTCATCAAAGATTCCTGATAAAAAAAAAATATATATATATATTATATACATATATAATATATATACAGCTATGGAAAAAATTAAGAGACCACTTAACATTGATTTCTGAACTTGGAGTGGTCTCTTAATTTTTTCCATAGCTGTATATATATATATATATATATATATATATATATATATATATATATATATATATATATATAAAGTTTCTACAAAAATATTACACAGGACAACAGTTTTCAACATTGATAATAATAAGAAATGTTTCTTGAGCACCAAATCAGCATATTACAATGATTTCTGAAGGATCATGTGACACTGAAGACTGGAGTAATGATGCAGAAAATTCAGCTCCACAAACATTTGAACAGTACTGCATACATAAAAATGATTTTTCTTTCCTACAGAATACCTTAGTCAGGTGTCCTTTCATTATAGGCCGTATGTCTGGGTGAGTGAAGAGCGGACTAGCAGCTTTGATCCTCAGGACGCTCTGCAGAACCCTCAACCACTCCTCCAGGAGGTTTGGGGAATCTGCCTTCAGATTACACACACTTTTACCTGTCACCACCTGAGGGGACACAACATCAACAAGGACAGTCATGTAAAATGACATGCTTCAATATCTGAGATGTATGAACAATCTCTCTCTCTCACACACACACTTTACCTGAAGCATCTGTTTCCCATCACCACGTGCTATAGTGCTACACGCATTCAGCTCAATCTGGCCTTGGGGTTTATGGATGACGTCACTCTATGAAACAAAATCAAGTCTCAGGAAACAAAGTTATTTTTTATTTGTAGCTTGATCACCACATTGAGGTTACTGGGACAGTCAACTAATATGTTTATAGTGAGTAAAGCAAATTAATTATAAAATAATATTTTTAAGCAAATTATATAAGATAAATTAAAAGGTGGTTAGAAAGTACTTTAAAGAAAACTTGCAGGTAAAATAAAATTTTATGAAAGAAATAAAGAAGCAGTAAAAGTAAAACAGGATTATAAAATAGGAAGAAAAAAAAGAAAGAAAAAAAAAAACGGCATTTAAAAGCCATTTAAACTGACTGGTGATTTGTAGTAGAGAAGCTCCCCGTCTTTCAGAACAAACCAATGCCTCTTCCATGTTTTCTTCCATGTCTTTACCATCTTGAGAAGGTACCCAGACTTCTCCATTGACTCCTGAGACAAAAAAAAACATTGTTTGGTCTCACAGGTGTGATTGAGAAACACAAATGTGTGTATGTGTGCATGTGTACATGTGTCTTACACTCTTGCCGTTGTCACTGCTGAAGGAGCAGGTCTTTGGTAGTTTGTTTTCAGGTTCAGAGCACTCTGTATCAGTGGAGTAAGCGTCAGGGGGTATGGCGTAGTCACTCTCAGATGTCATAGAAGACAATGACACAGCTGAGCAAAACACAATACATTCATTAAGGTGTGTGTGGGTGTGTCTATAAAGCCCTATGAAATCTTTTTTATTTTTCCCCTAAATTCCATGTCTTCCATTTTTCTGGATTTTGTTTTAATGGGTTAATTTAATTATAATAAGCAAAAAGCATGTCTGATCAATTTAATTCATATACCTTTAAGAAAATCAAATGAAAATATAACAATTCCTTTACAACAGAACATTGCATTTTATTTTTTTATTTTTGGGCCAAGTAAAGTGCTAGATGAGATGTTCTGAAAGAGACATTCAGTGTTAAATATTATCCGAGTCAGGATCAGCGGGGCAGAGCAAGCCTTTAATAAAATTCAAGAAAGGATCCCAGGGGTTACTGAAGGGTTTAAGGGAAACCTCGAAACATGAAACTTAATTTCTTTAATTTAATGTAGAAAAACATGTCTTGTATCCATTTATTGTGAGTAGGGGAAGTAGCAAACCTCCATGTAAGGAGAATATTCATTCTGGCTAACAGATTAGTAAAAGAGACCACTTGAGCAGTGGGGCAACAGGAACCAGTGTATGGTAGAATACCAAAAAGAGACGTCAAAGGATTGGGGCTGAGATCAACATCAAGCACTTTACCCAGTGTGTCAAATACATAGGACCAAAAGGTTAACAATCAAATATATATACACAGTATATATATGGCATATATCATATATATGTCATATATGTCATTTGAAATGTGAGTTGAAAGGTCTTGTTCTCAAGTCTCCTTCAAATGCTTTGACAAATCAGGAGTCAAAGTAAAAACAAACAAACAAGCAAAAAAACAAAAACAACAACAAAAAAACCCAACAACAACAACGAAATAGGTGACTATTGGAGAAAGAGATAAAAAGGATGTAAACCTTCAAGCTATTCTAGGTGTATATGACTTTCTTCTTTCTGATAAACACAATAAACACATTATAAAGCTTTATAATGGCAGTGAACAGGGGACACGAGTATGAGTTGAAGAAAGTGCATCCATCCACATCCATCCATCATAAATGTGTACTCCACACGGCTCCAGGGGGTTAATAAAAGGCCTTTTGAAGCGAAGCATTGCATTTGCGTAAAAAAAATATCCATATTTAACAAGTTATGAAGTAAAATATCTAGCTTCCACCAGACTGCCTTCTGTATTCAAGTTAATTTTCATTTGAAAGTGAACTAATCCTTTAACAACTGCCGCATCATACGTGTACCTCTCTTAAGAGATCGAGGGCTTCCTTGGCTGCTGCTCTTGTGTGACTCTGATCCAGAGGTCTGCAAGTTGTCCTCCTCTCCAGAATTAGACTGACACTCCTCCGAACTGTCCTCCTCCTCAGAACTAGACGACTCGTCAGAGAACTGACTGTTGCTTAACAAAGTCGCCTTCTATGAGAGTAAAAAAAAAAATGTGGCATTCATAAATACATGATTAAAAGACTTGCTTCTATTACTGATAGAAATACAGACTCCTCTGCAAATTCACAGTCATTTATGACACACAGTTTCTACAATAAACACTGCTGAACATCATAGTCTTATGGTGAGACAGCAACACACTCCAACAGACATCTAAAGACACACACGGGTCCCTACCCCTTTGATTGTGGTGAAGACGGGTGTATTTGTGTTCCTGTAGATGAGGGATGTGTAGAGCATGTAGGCAGGGCATGAGGATGTATGTGAGGAGTCTGGAAGAAGAGGATAGGGCATTTTCACTAGCTGTCAGTAAATGCACAATATGATTTAGGCAAGTAAGAAATGTTCCTTGATTACTTTGCTGGCCCTGGACTAATATTTACATTTCTATGCAACAATCATCGGCCAAATGCCATCCTATAACCATAACTTTAAACCTTTGGATTTTAAAAGCTATAGTTTTTAGGTAAATAAGTACATTGTTTAAACCTCTATCCCCAGTCCTAAACCAAAATAATGGGAATCTTGGAGCAAATGTACTTAATTGTCATAAAAATAGTCTCACACACACACACACAAAAAAAAAGAAACTCTCTTAAAATAGCATTGTTATTCTTTATTGTTATTTTCTAGCATTGTTATTCTCATATTATATATATTATATATATATATACATATACATATATACATATATAAATTTCTAATACAACGGATAAGGGAGTGACGGCAAATTCACAAACCACAATAGCCACATCCATGAGATCGTTTAAACTGAGATGACTTTCATGTCATAGAATGTCATAAACCAATTTCAAATGAGTGCAGAATATCATCCTAATCTGCCATGTCTGTGTTTGTATCTCAGACAACCTCTAAAAAATTCTAGAGCAAATTACATATTGTTATTAGTGCAAACTCCACAGTGCTCTGAGAAATCTAATCCAGCCTTAAAGGATTAGTCCACTTTTAAATAAACATTTCCTGATAATTTACTCACCCCCATGTCATCCAAGATGTTCATGTCCTTCTTTTGTCAGTCAAAAAGAAATTAAGATTTTTGATGAAACATTGCAGGATTATTCTCCTTATAGTGTACTTCAATGGCCTCCAGATGGTTAAAGGTCAAAATTACAGTTTCATTGCAGCTTCAAAGGGCTTTAAACGATACCAGACGAGGAATAAGGGACTTATCTAGCGTCATTTTCGAAAAAATACAACTGTATTTTAAACACAAAATATCGTTTTAAACGTACTTCGCTTTCCACATTCTTCAAAATTCAACATATTTCTCTCTTCTGACCAACATAATCAATCTCTCAGTATTTGTTTTCTCTTTTGTAAAGTTATACAAAACATTATAATGGACTTTTTCTTTTGCTAATATAAAATTGATTTTTTTCTTTTGCATAGAAGTTTACCCAACTATGATGATTTCTGATTCTGAGAAACCTGGAAATGAGAAAAAAATTCCCATGGACAGAAATGGACTTTAAGAAGTGCATGAGAACAATAATGATGATATAATATGAAGAGAGATCAATGAAGGGCAGCTGATTGGAAAAAACAAACAAACAAACAAACAAACAAACAAAAAATCTACAAATACTAAAAACATAATGTAAAACACACCTTTATTAGCTACATCTGTACATGATGTCTCTGACAGACGAATTCCCGATTTTGCCACAGCATATATTCTGCTCTCCTGCAAATAATATGAAAACACATGTTTAGCACATGAACTAAAACTACATACATTCATATTAGTTCAGCTATTTGTTAGAGGACTCACCCAAGAGGGCAGCCTGTGCAGTGGAGGGGTCGGGGGTTTACTCCCAGGGACAGCTGCAGAGGAGTGTGGAGTTTCGGGTTCCTCAGGTGGCACTTCAGCTGAAGGCACATCAGTATGTTCTCTTTCACCAGTCTCCATCTTTTGATCTTGTTCCATGTCTGTTTCTTGAGGCCGAAGAGGACGTAGCATGCTGATAGCATTTCGTGTCCTCCCATGGGCTGCTTCACTGTACAATGGCGGCTGACTCATATGCTTCTTGGCCAATGCCAAACTAACATTAAATGCATTTGGATTGCGCAGTCGGGGCTGTTTGGGGGAAGCTGGGGTGTCTTGGGTGTCCTGAGATGGGGTGGGCCGTTTTGGTGTGAGAGCTGGAGTTAGAACTGGGCTGGAGGTGTTTGTATCACTGGAGGATGATGAAGAATCCAGACATTGTGACTGGAAGCGCTTATTTAACTCATCTGAGGATCCATCTTCAGCCTTCTCGCTGTCTTTCTTTGAAGCACTCTTGGTTGCAGGAAGGCAAAGTCTGGAGCACTCCACACGCTGCATGTCATCATCAAATAATGAGCTGCTGTCATCAGAGGCGGTGTGGTATGTCTCACTTGTGGGTCGACTGAAATGCAAACCTCCAAACAGACTCCTCTCCACTTCAGAGGCAGCGCTGGACAGGACAGAGGAGACACTGCAAGAAAGCATGTGTCCGGGACTGTCCCGCTCACCCTCGTCCTCAGATCCCCCCTTAGAGCAACGGCCAACACACTCTGTTTCTTGGCAATTTTGTTTTATTCCAGAATCTGGATTGGACCAAACACAGAGACTTGGTAAATACATGAATACAATAGTAAATATAGCTGCAAGCAGTGATGACGGGCCAAAGCCTGGAGGCAGTGCCATCCCGGTGGCTTCAGGGCAACTGTGCACGGCGGGCAATGGGCATTTAAAACAGTTAAACATAAAAGGTCTCTGTAAAATTCGCACCACATTTACTGCAGCAGCTGATGTTCCTATGATCACAAACCACAACAGCCACATCCATGAGATCGTTTAAACTGAGATGACTTTCATGTCATAGAATGTCATAAGCCAATTTCAAATGAGTGCAGAATATCATCCTAATCTGCCATGTCTGTGTTTTTTTCTCAGACAACCTCTATAAAAATTCTAGAGCAAATTACATATTGTTATTAGTGCAAACTCCACAGTGCTCTGAGAAATCTAATCCAGCCTTAAAGGATTAGTCCACTTTTAAATAAACATTTCCTGATAATTTACTCACCCCCATGTCATCCAAGATGTTCATGTCTTTCTTTTGTCAGTCAAAAAGAAATTGAGATTTTTGATGAAACATTGCAGGATTATTCTCCTTACAGTGGACTTTAATGGCCTCCAGATGGTTAAGGGTCAAAATTACAGTTTCAGTGCAGCTTCAAAGGGCTTTAAATGATAACGGACTTATCTAGCGAAAAAAATCGGTCATTTTCGAAAAAAAAAATACAACTGTAACTCTGAACGTACTTCCGCTTTCCACATTCTTCAAAACACTTACGCTGTATGTCCTACAGCTTCCCTATTCTACTTATGGAAAAAAAACAAAATTGGCGCCACGTAAGTGGAATAGGAAATGTGTAAGACATACAGCGTAAGCGTTTTAAAGAATGCGGAAAGCGGAAGTACGTTCAAGGCGATATTTTGTCTTTATAAAGCATATACAGTTCTTTCGCTAGATAAGACCCTTATTCCTCGCCTGGTCTCGTTTAAAGCCCTTTGAAGCTGCACTGAAAGTGTAATTTTGACCTTCAACCATCTGGAGGCCATTGAAGTCCACTATATGGAGAAAAATCCTGGAATGTTTTCATCAAAAGCCTTAATTTCTTTTCGACTGATGAAATAAAGGCATGAACATCTTGGATGACATGGGGGTGAGTAAATTATCAGTAGAAGTTTATTTAAAAGTGGACTAATCCTTTAATGAAAATGTCTGCGATTGCTGATGTTGTGCACCAATCTTATGCACCAAAAGCATGCTTTCATTTAATTTCAGTATGTGTGGTATAAGATGAAAAATTCAGTATGTGTGGTATAAGATGAAAAATTCAGTATGTGTGGTATAAAATGAAAAATTAATAAATAGAACCAAATCACAGAACCTGCAAAGAGAATTTTAATGTCAGTCTAAGGTAATAGTAAGGTACATGCCTAGATTTTTCTACTTACTTATGCAAGCCACTTTAATAATCATGTGAAATTTAATAAATTTGAATTATATTAAAAAAAAAACTCTCTCTCTCTCTCACACACACACACACACACACACACACACACACACACACACACACACACACACACACACACACACACACACACACACACACACACACATACACACAGACTGAAGGAGTGAGGGAGGAGGGAGGGGGGTTGGACAGAGAGAGAGAGAGTCTACGTCTGTGTGTGTGTGTGTGTGTGTGTGTGTGTGTGTGAAAAATCCACATTCAAACCAAAATATCTGACTTCCTGTTGGTTGGAGCTAATGACTGTAAATTAGAAAGTTGTCCGGCTTAATGAGAACAATATGTGTACCGAGTTTGGTGACACCAGTTAAACTAACCCACCCCACTTTTGTCAAAAGATGGCGTTATAAAGGCCCTCCTCCCCACCTGTTTCTACGGTTTTGCCCATGTCTACTGGTTGACATCTCTGAAGTTTGTATCGAGTTTGTATTGAGGTTTTCCAAACAACCCATAATAGCCGACTTCCTGTTGAGGTGACGTATAACTTAGAGCATGAAAGTTGTTCGGCCCGATGAGGTCTGTATGTGTACTTCCTGTAACTTCCTGTTTCATGGCGAAACATCAGACTTTGTAAGGCTGCCATGGACTCAAGATCTCAAGATCCACGGACTCAAACTCAAGATCTTCGCAATTTGATGTTTTAAAGGCTAGATTAAATATTAGACTGACCAAATATGATGTTGATCTGATTAAAGCTCTAGGAGGAGTTTGTTAAAGTACAATGTGAGGAAATTTTGCTGAGAAAACTCAAAATATGTCACTTCCTGTTGGGTTTACAGACTTTGCACCCGGACTTTTTTGTAGGTATTGGGATGCCACATCTGTCTACCGAATTGTATACCTGTATGTGAAACGCAGTGTGAAGGGTGCTTAATTCAAATTTTCTAGGTGGCGCTATCGAGCCATTTTGCCACACCTAATTCTGAAACCCATATCAGATGTAAATTTTGAATCAACTCCACAGCAACTATATAAATGTATCCACTAACCATTCAGAAATGTCCAGTTGCATTCTAAAAGTTGTAACTTCTTCCTGCGTCTCTCTATCTGTGTCTGACTCCGGTTTGAACAATGTAAGGCTGAACACTGTTACTGACAATCGTCATTTTGGCTGTGTGAGATTCTCCAGCTTTGTTGTTGTTGAGCAACCGAAGAACAAGCTCCATACTCTTTTGGTATGCGGGCCAGGAGCACAGGTCACCTTTAAACATTTTGGAATTTCCAGACGAGGCTTTGTTGAAACAAGTTTTGAGAAACTTTCCTTTTCTAGATGTTGTTTTGATGGGACAGTTAAAACTGGTTGAACAAAATGACGGTTTTCCATTTGAAATTTAAACATTTTCTTCATCCATTACTCCAGTCATCAGTGTCAAATGATCCTTCAGAAATCATTCTAATATCATTATATAACATCTGATCCGATTCTATAACTGATCTGATTAGTTATTATCAGCAGTTGTGCTGCTTAATATTTTTGTGCAAACTGTGATAGTTTGTTTTTGGGATTCTTTGATGAACAGGAAGTTTAAAAGAACAGCTTTTATTTAAAATAGAATTTTTTGTTGTCTTTAGTGTCAATCAATTTATTTGTTCTTGTGAATACAAATATTAATTTCGTAATTTCTTCTCAGCCCTGTTGCATCTTAATTAAATCCAACAGATTATGAGCTATTAATTTCGGTTAAACAACTGAAGATATTATATTAGTCTTCTGACCAGTAGAGGGTCTCCTGCAATCCATGTGTGTGTGGTCACAATCCGGCAGGGTGCCAATGCTCTTCTGGGACGGTTCTGGGCCCGTCAGTACCTGTGGGATCTTCCCTCTGTTTTGAAAACAGCCAAAAGTCAGGCTGCTGAGCCGCCGGGCCTCACCCACACTGGGCTGGACTGGGCCACCAGAACCCAAAGTCTGCTCCATGGCTAAAACACAACACATAAACAGACACTGAACACCTCCTTTCCCTCACTGGAAAAAAATAATATTTTTAATAAGCTGCTTTCAAGGTAAATTTCCAAAAAAAAGGACACTTGGAGACTCCAAAAGGACATCAAATAACCAAATGATATAAGGAGTCCATACAATTAATTAATTTTTGCACACCAAAGCATAAAAAAAAAAAATAAATAAAAAAAAAAAAAAATCACAGAATATGACACAGCTCAAGTTTTAAAGTGAAATGAATTGTTATACACTGGAATGAATAATTCACTAAAAACGAAATGCTAGTCTCTCTGCCATCTCTGATGTAATGATGTAATGTTAAATTGAAAATAAATATTTATAATAATATTTAAAAAAAAATGAAAAATGAACACATTGCATTATGGGATAAAGAATTCCAAGAAATGTGCTCCGTTCTACACATAGACAGTAAAAGAAATGGACACAGCGACCCCATTGGAACTCAATTGAGTCAAGTGAAGCCCATTTTTAGCGATTTTTAGCACTTCCGTTTCTGACGCGCAGACTCAAACTAAGCTTGATGACGTCAGCAACCTGTCTGACAGATGTAAATCTTCTAGTAGCTGTGCATGCAAACTGCCATCGTTAATCTTGCAGAGACGGCGAGCTTGAGTGGGGAGTTCTTTGGCGTGAGTGAGCAGGAGTAAGTATTCTGATTAATTAGTTTGTATAGTATTTTAAAATGTAACGCCAGTACGCCATATTAAGTTAATGCATACTATTGCCTGCGAGCTTCTCCTCCTGTCTGTACGGTAATTTCTCTACTGTGCGACAGAGAGTCGAGTGGTTATGACGAAATCGCTAGCCTATTTTTACAAAAACTGTTTCTACGGGGCCATAATGTAACATAGAAGGTAATGGAGCCCTTTATACATTGTCGTGTGTGTTTAGAAATAAATAATGGACAAATGGAGTCTTTAAACGCCTCAGATGTAAAGTTATTCGCTGTCAAAGTGACGCCAAAATGAATGGGAGTCAATGGGATGCTAACGCAAGTGAAGTTCTGCTACAAGATGGCGGCACGCGGCCGACTTCAACTTCCGGTCAACTTCCTTGGGCACTGGTACTACATTGCACAGTATGCATGCTACATACTTTATCTTTTTGTGTTAGTCATAGTTTTAATTAAAAAAGTTCTCTCAATTTAATCTTCATTATCATTGATAAAATAATAATAATAAAAAAAACTTGTCAACAAATTCTTTTTTTTTTTTTTTTTTTTTTTTCAGTAAACAAGATTAAAAATGCAGAACTAGCAGGATTAATATAGTAGAATGTTATTCTGAAACTGAACATAGCCATGATTTAACCTACTATGTGCTCACATGCATGAATACCTGGCAGTTGTCTTCTCAGGTATTGTATCTCAGCCTCCTGTTGTTGGTTGATCTCTCTCAGAGAGGCATTCTCTATATCAAACTACAAGAGTGATTGTGATCACAAATGTTCACACACATTTTCCCCCAGATATTTATCCGTTTCTACACATACAAAGTGCATGAACATACTTCATTCAGCTTCCGCATCACCCATTCTTTGATCTTAGCTGCTTTTTCTTCCACGGTCTTGGCATCTTGGATTCGGTTCTGTTTCTGAAGTTGTAAAACGTAATGGATCAGATTTTTAATTTAATGGATTTAAATAGGTGTTTTTGTCTACTGATGCAAACCTGATGGTTTTGATGATTGGAGGTGTGACTGACCTGTTCCTCCAGCTGCTTCTCTAGGGCAGCAATAAGCTCATCTTTCTCCTTCAGTACCGCTTGAAGATTTTGACAGCGCCTGAAAAGCTGCAGCTCTGAATCGCTTGACTGGATATCTGAAGCCTTTAGACGCTCTTCCATCCATTGCACCTGCAACACACATACACACTGTGCTACTAACTATAATAAAATACAATAAGCAATATATTATATATATATAAAAAAAAAAAACAGAAACAGCAAAAACAGCAAAAACAGCAAAAAACAGATTTGTGATAAATTTGTACATTTATTAAAAAAAAAAAAAAAAAAAATGAAATAATTACATTGCATAAGTATTCATACCCTTTTCTGGGATACTTGAAATTTAGCTCAGGAGCATTCTAATTTCACTTGTAGATGTTACTACGCTTCGAGTGGAGTTAACGGCAGAGTGGCCAGACTCAAGCCTCTCCTCAGTGAAGAAACAAAATGCACTTGGAATTTGCAAAAAAGCACCTAAAGGACACTCTCAGACTCTGAGAAACAAAATTCTCTGGTCTGATGAACCTATATATATATATAGGTTCATCAGACCAGAGAATTTTGTTTCTCAGAGTCTGAGAGTGTCCTTTAGGTGCTTTTTTGCAAATATATATATACACACACACAGGAAGGTTTAGGTATACTCTAGGGAAGGACAATATTGAGTCAACATTTAGTCTCATATAAAAGATTTCAAGACCCTAAGTAAAGGGCCTCACAAACTAATAAATAGAAGTACATACACACACGTACACACACACACAGTTTAGGTTTTGGTTCCTTGTGGGGACATTGGCGTAAATTCCATAGGCGTAATGCATTTTATACCGTACAAACTGTACATTCTATCCCCCTAACCCACCCCTACCCCTAAACCTAACCATCACAGGAAACTGTGCATACCTTTACTTTCTCACAAAATCATCTTTTAGTATGTTTATTAATCCATTTTCCTTGTGGGGACACAATCTGTGTCCCCACAATGTGGTCGAACTCAGATTTATATTACATCGTGGGGACATTTGGTCCCCACAATGTAATATAAACAAAAACACACACACAGGTTTGCTTTGCTATCAAAGTGAGGACATTCCATAGACATGGTTTTTATACTGTACAAACTGTAAATTCTATCCCCCTACACTATCCCTACCCCTAAACCTACCCATCACAGAAAACAGTCTGCATTTTTAATAAAACATTTAGCATTTTTTAAGCTATTTTAAATATGAGGTCTCATGAAATGTCCTCATATTTCATGTTTACGTTGTAATACCAGTTTAATACCCATGTCATTATACAAATTTGTGTCCTCAGAAATCACAAAAAGGCGCGCACATACACACACACACACATGCACACACACTCAATGACCACTTTATAAGGTACACCAGTTCAACTGTTCGTTAACTCAAATATCTAATCAGCCAATCACATGGCAGCAACTCAATAAATTTAGGCATGTAGACAAAGTCAAGACGATCTGCTGAAGTTCAAAAGTGAATCAGAATGGGGAAGAAAGCTGATTTAAGTGACCGAACGTGGCATGGCTGTTGGTGCCAGACATAGTATATGTATTTCTAAGTATTTCAGAAATTGTTGATCTACTGGGATTGCACAACCATCTCTATGGTTTAAAGAGAATGGTAGGAAAATAAAAGAGAAAATATCACTTAGCGGCAGTTCTGTCTGTGGGCGAAAATGCCTTGTTGATGCCAGAGGTCAGAAGAGAATTTCCAGGTTCAAGATGATAGAAAGGCAACAGTAACTCAAATAACCACACATTAAAACAAAGGCCTGCAGAAGAGCATCTCTGAATACACAACATATTGAACCTTGAAGCAGATGGGCTACATCAGCAGAAGAACACACCGGGTGCCACTCCTGTCAGCTAAGAACAAGAAATTGAGGCTATAATTTGCACTGGCTCACCAAAATTAGACAATAGAAGATTGGAAAAACATTGTCTGGTCTGAAAAGTCTTGATCTCTGTTGCAACATTCAGGTAGTAGGGTCAATGGTTCAGGTTTCTGCTGGTAGTGTAATGGTTTGGGGGATATTTTCTTGGCAAACTTTGGGCTCCTTAATACCAACTGAGCATTGTTTAAACGCAACAGTATTGTTTCTGACCATGTCCATCCTTTTATGACCACAGTGTACCCATCTTCTGATGGCTACTTCCAGCTGAATAACACGTCATGACACAAAGTCTTTAATAATAAACGTAATAAGTGCTATCATTGTTTTCAAAGATGTGCACTCTGTGCTGTTGATAACCTGTAGGCATACTGTAACTGTTAATAATAAATGTGTTTGTGTTTGAATGTCCCTTTAAGAACAGAATTATAATTCAGCTAAATCAAATATGTACATCTTCAAGATTTGATGAAATGTCCACAAGAGTGTTATTAGTATTTACCTGCTGGTTGGCTTCAAATGCCCGACGCTCTGCTTCCAACACCTGCTTCTCCAACTGCTGCATCTGAGAGAACAAGAACTATGAATGACTGGGCAAATGAGCTGCGTTTGTGCATGTATGCATGCACATGATAATTATTAATATGAAAGTCTGCTTTAACTTTGCCTCTATGCCATGGGTTCTATACCCATGGCATAGACATGTGTGCACTTTTTTGGGCAAGTTTTAATAGGCCATTGTGAATCAATTTTGATTTAAATTCAAAGAAACAAAATAGTCTATGCATAACCTGACATTTTATTCTTATCCAAAAAGAGGCAATGTAAGCATTATGGAGTGCTAAACACTCTCATGTAATGTCTGTTTTACTCATACTAGAAGCTGGAGGGCACCCTCACAGTCGAAAACGGACTCATAGAAGTAATAGCTTATGACATTACAGGAAATCCCTTATTTAAACAAAGACATCCAGCTATCACTGTAGCAGAATAAAAAGCACATGATTGTGACAATATATGGTTTATATGTGTTTTTCAAGCCATCATGGTTTTTTTTCATTACAATATAGCATGTGAATAATGCAGTGCTAATTTGACATAGCCTTTATTACAGTACAAATTATAAAATATATTTCCTGCCCTATTCTGTGATAAAAAGCCTCATTAAGTGTTGGATTGGCTTTAAACACACATGCTATTATAATTATTTTTTTTTAACATTGTATAAAATCCATGATGACTTAATGGACAAGTGTTTGTAGTAAGGCCTACATTAACCAATTATAAAATGGTCATTAGGAAAATATACACTTGTAAAAATAACATTTAAATTATTATTTTTGTTCAGCAGGGTATTTCATTTCTTAGCCTATTAAAAGCAAGAGATAAGAAATACCTGTCAATTAGACAAAGGTCAGTATAAACTGGTATTACACTTTATTTTTCTGTCCCCCTCACTTCTCGCTCCTGCTCTATGCATAACATATTCCATATTCCTCTCATAGCATAGTATTGTCAGGAATGCAGCATGTCCATTTTCAATTAATTTTTTTACCATAGCAGGAATGCCATGCTATATTACTGTTACATTCCATCATGTGTTTTATTTTTATTTTTTGGATGAGAAGACCATGAGAAAAATTTCTGTAGAAAGTTAAGGAATGCAAAAACTACTGTCCAAGCAAAAACATATGCCAAAGTCCTGTGTTGAACTGAGATTAGATCCGATTTTTAGTTCTGTGGTAAACCAGAGCTAATGATTCAGAGGTAATGATTCAGTTGCTGGTCATTTTGGTCACTGTTTACTGTCATCAGTGAAATTTCAGAGAATTTTGACCACTTTATTCTCAATTCTCATACCTTCTAGTTGAGCTCTAATATAAATTCCATATTCCTCTTGCCAGTCTCATATATAAGCACACATTTGGTGGCTTAGTAATGGCCATCAGATTTGAGTTTGCTGAATGGCTCTCTGAGATCTAATGTGGATCCCTAGTGAAAATACTTATATTGTGCATTTTTATTTAATTTAACATACATTTTTTAAATACAAATTAAATTATCAGTGTGAAAATGTGAATAAAAAAGAGGGGGAAAAAATTATGATTTTGTCATGAGCATTTGAGATGAATAAAACCTGATGATTATGTTCTCCAGCATGATTTGAGAATAATCAAAAGTACTTCAATGGAGCAAGAACATCTCACTGTCTATACAGAGTCACGTGATCAATGTCAAAAATGTAGCTATACTTATTTGTTTGTGACCCAGAAATCTAGGTTCAGAATCTTAAATATTTCTTATTAATTTTATGGCATATACATTTAAGTTAAGGTGCCAAAAGGGCTCAGAAGAAACTGAGAATTTTGCTTAAAAAAAATATATTTTTTATTTTTTTTTTTTAGAAAAAAAAAATATATATTTTAGGTGAACAAGTACAGCATTTGTTTGTATATACATTTAGAACAGATTACCTGTATATATACTTGTATATAAATGTATATACATTTTGTTGTGTGTACAATTATTATTAGTACTGAGAATGTCATTTTAATTGGATTACAGTTATTAGATTTTAGAGAATGCCTAACTGTCATTCTGTCACAAAAATGCCAAAAAAGTTCCATGAAATTTTTTTTTTTTTTTTTTGTCTTTTCTTAATGATATCTTTTTGATTTTGGGGTTAAATTCACGAGATTCATGTGTGGGTGTTATGCACTGGAACAGTTTGCTTGTTCCTGCTTTGGCATGAGCTCCATCAGCAACCTGTTTCTTTTCACAATATTCCCAAAGGAGAACAGACAAATATGACCTAACACACTACTAATAGTTATTGCTGCTGCACTCATATTTTCCAATGAACATCACACAAAAGTCTTTTATGCATTTGTGTGTATGTGACTGAATGATGTTCTGATCTTTTTAACAGACTCTCTTGTTTACAAGCCTCCGTCATTAAAGATGTTTAATAAGGCTCAATGCGCAGAGGACTACTGACAAAACTGTCACTATGATGACTTTGGAACAATCTAGTTTGTATATACCTTTTCTGCTCTAGTTCTCTTGGACTTAAGTTAAAGCACATTTTGTTAGATTTGTAATTGGTGCATTAGTCAGCTTGATGAATGATGTAAATATCTTATTCACAGATGGAAGATAAAAAGAGTCTGGTTAGTTTTCCATCATTAAAGTCTATTGCTATTTATTGTTTAGTAAGCCAATGCCTATAGACTAAACCAAAGGGTGTGTCCCCAAAACACACTGATGGTCAGAAATACATCACAAACTATTCATACACACAAACTTAATGTGTAAGTAGCTACAGATATGTTCATACCACAACAACCACACAGACACACATACTGTACACACGGGTACACACCCAACCTCATCAGTGGCCAAGCTGGTCCACCACTGCCCAATGGCACAGATTTAGAAAATAAAAAATAGCAGAGTAATTACAGACTGTTCTGAGAACAGCTGCACAAACCCAGTCAGATTCTGACCAGTTGAGCCACAGGTTAGTGGTACATGTTAATCTAAAGCTCATCATTAAATCCGTCTTGATTAAAACCATTAATGAACACTTGTTTACTAACAGTTTTAAGCATAATGCACTCTACAAATGGCTACATACAAAACTGTTCAAAAGTTTGGGTTTGGTAAGATTTTTTTTTTTATGTAATACTTTTATTCAGCAATGATGCTTCTTTGGTTCTCAACCCCAGTCCTGGGGACCCACCACTCTGCACATTTTGTATGTCTTCTTATTTAACACACACCTGATTCAGGTTATCAGCTCATTAGGAAAGATCTCCAAGAACTCCCTGTTGAAAAAACAGCATATGCTGGTTAGGTATGTTTTGAAGCACGGCAGCTGGTTTGAGCTGGTTTATGCCTGTCCTTGGTTGGTCATAAACTGGTTTAAGCTGGTCAAGTGCTGGTCCTAAACTGGTCCTATAACTAGCTCCAGCTCAGGGCCAGCTTATAACCAGCTCAGGACGAGCTTAAACCACTTCAAACCAGCTGTCATGCTTCAAAACAAACCTAACCAGCATATGCTGGTTTTTTTTTTTCAACAAGGGGTGTGTTTACCAAAAGAATTGTTAACCAACTATGGCTGCAAGTCTTCCATTACCAACACTGTTCAACGATTTGCCATTTCCTCAAACCATAGTTCCAGCAAACATTAGCAAACAGCGTCGCAGACTTATGTGGTTCGAGCTGTGGTTAGAAGCATAGTTTCTTGTTAAAATTACATACCAATATGTGATTTTATTTAGATTAAACTCCATTATGTACATAAATGGACCAAGGTGAACATATTTAGGTTTTGAACCCTGTTTTGTTTTTAGGCAGTTACATATAAAAATGTTACTGGTGCTCATCAATGGCAGCTGTCAAAGTTGCTAGGCAACAACGACAGTCTTCCGTAGAGTAGACCTTCCCATTTAACACTCTGTCCAACCTTCGTGGCCTTCAAGGTCAGAGTCCTCTGAAGGATGCAGTCTTTGAATTGGGATACCGTTATAGATATATATATATATATATATATATATATACACACACACACATATACATATACACACCTAGATGCCTCATTAGCAGTTGTTTCTATGGGCTGCTATACGTAAGCCATCTGCCATATTTGAGCAGTCAAAGCCGGTCTGTGAACATTCAAGAGCAAGTTGACTGAGCTTCTGCAACCATATTTACGATACGATGCGACACGACAAAAGACAATAGAACCCATTATAATCAGTGATGTTGTCTACACTGGATGCTGCGCGATGTGACAAGAGAAATCCCAGAAAGTAAACTGATGTTTTATTTATGACGTACTCTAAACACTTGCCATGCTTCTCATAGGAAGGACAAATGGATTTGCAATAGTTTCTTCGTTGTGTCCAGTGTAGACAGCTTCTAACTGTTTCTGCACGGCGCAATGCAACGCATCAACGGTTGCCTCCGCTGTAGACACGGTGTTACTGTGAGTGTCTAGATCGGTCGAATGTGGAATCTATGTATACATATCTATGGAACCAGCTTTGAATCAAATATCAAATAAAGCAAAATGACAGGGAACAAAAACAGTGAAATAGTTTGACCGTTTCAGTGAAAAATAACATCTCAAAAGTATGAAGCTTTGCATATAACATGCAGGAAAAAACAAATAAATAAATAAATAAATAAATAAAATAAATAAATACATATATATTGTTGCTACAAATTAAGAATTCATCCCCAAGACATAACAATTTGTTCCTTAGTTTTAGTTAAATTGTGGCCATGTTGTACTAATTAGTTCCTGTTGTTATAGTCAAATCGTGACCAGGATTTAACAAAATTACAACGATGGAAAAAACAAATAGAATTTGGCCATGATTTTAACTAAAATGATGGAAAAAAAATAAAAATAAAACATGAGCATGAAATAAGGAAGGAATTGGGAAGTAATTCTTTGCCACAATATATTTTCCTTCCTCATGTGATGTGTAGGGCACCGTACAAAAGGATATTATTAGTTCTGATTATTTTCTGACAGAAAATATGATTTGATTGTGGAATTTTTATTTATTTATTTTTTTATGTATATACTGTTAAAGTGCTGACCTCTCTAGGAGGTCACTGACAGCGATTCGCAGTAACAAAGCAACCAGCATATCACATTTTCAAAGGGATTTGTCAAATTTCTGCTGAACCTAGCAAAAAAAGAGACCACTGGCAATTAAGAGTGGAGCTAAACTTTATTCAAATGAGTACTGATGTGATGAGCGACTACTAATGGGAGTGCATTATACCAAAACAAAACCAAAAACCTCTATGGATGCTTTCATAAGTTTGCACCTGTAAAGTCCACATTTCGATCAACAGTTTTTCTAATCTACAACAATCCCTCTTTGCTTCTCCGCCCCATATGGCCATGGCTACAGTCTGTCTTCCATTCCATGCATTCCATCCATGGCCTTCTCTGGCCGGCCCGCCCTGCACCCCTCATCCAGCCTCCTCCACAGGCCAGCTCACAAAGCCTGTCTGTATGACACCCCTCACTACACCACAGCTCCAAATTCCCAAGCGTCACCCGGCTTCTGCTCCATACTCCACTCATCTGTGTCCTACACAATCAGGGGGAACAGCAGCACAAATACTGTACAGACTTTAGAATGTGCTAGAAGCTTCTAGCTGTGTTAAAAGATTTTATAATTAAAATTGTTGTGCACAAAGAACATTTTGTGTTTTTGTTTCAATTATATGGCAAAAAAACAAAAACAAAACAATGCTGGTGTTTGCTTTGAAAACAGCTGGTGAAAAGCAAAAATTAAAGCTATCATTATATAAACTTAACGTTTAATGTAACAGTTTATTTTCACGTTTGACATAGGATAGTCTCAGCCTCAGACGTCACGCCCATGGACTGTTGGCTGAATGTCTGATGCATATGGTACACTTAACTGGAAACATCGAAACACTTCAGGAGTTTTGAAGTCATCTGATTGGTTGTATTCTACAGGATGTCCGGGAGACGTGTATGTCATGTTCTTTAATAGTCTGCCTGGAAACACATGCTGTGCCACCAAACCCCGTCATAGAAGAAGAGCGCCGTCATGTTTACAACTGTGACAATGATCACTTGCTAGGATCAACTAAACGCTGGATTTTCAAAAGTATGTGAACTTCGTGGTTCCATTGTTGCGGTAAACTTGCACAATGTTCTTGAATGAATGATGAATGAAATCAGGACATCGACTTTACATTTTCAAGCCCCTAAACAGGACGCGGAACAAAACTAACTGTGATTGGTTGCGTTACATGTCAGTCAAATGTCCTCTTGGGTGGTCCTTGACCAATGAAAGCTGCGATAGAGTCCAGACCTTCTGCCGTGAGTCTGAAGGTCTGGCTACGCGAGACTAGACATAAGGCTCCCATAGACAGTAAAAGAAATGGACACAGCACACCCTATTGGAACTCAATTGAGTCAAGTGAAGCCCATTTTTAGCGATTTTTAGCACTTCCGTTTCTGACGCGCAGACTCACACTAAGCTTGATGACGTCCGCAACCTGTCTGACAGATGTAAATCTTCTAGTAGCTGTGCGTGCAAACTGCCATCGTTAAATCTTGAAGAGACGGCGAGCTTGAGCGGGGAGTTCTTTGGCGTGAGTGAGCAGGAGTAAGTATTCTGATTAATTATTTTATACAGCATTTTAAAATGTAACGCCAGTACGCCATATTAAGATAATCTCCCCGATTGCCTGCGAGCTTCTCTCGCACTGATTGGGTAGATTATCTGAATGTGCTTCTCCTGACCTTTGTTAATAAAACAACATTTAGTAATTATTATTAATAGTGAGTAGAAAAAAAATACACTTAAGCCAACATTTTAATAATTGGCTTTCGCTTCAGTACAGTAGCAATATATAAGCCAAATATATAATTTTGTAGATTTATTTATTTTATTTTGGGGAGGTGAAGTAATCACTAAGGTAGAAGTAATTACGCAGAAACACAATGCTCAGAAACATGTCAATAAAAACTAATTCTGTTACTCTGAATTCTGAATTCATCTCTGTACTCTCTGGCCACTGCCTCCCAAACAAATGTGTACAACAGATTCAGACTTCACACAATGTGCTCTCAGTGTGAAAACACAAGTACAGTATGTATGTATCTGACTGCACTAGCTATCCTTCTTTTTTTTACCATAACGGTTTAAAAGAAAGGTTTGCATGAGGTCAGAAGCAGGATATGGTGTAGCCACTGAAGTTTTCTTCATGTGATCCTTCGTGACATTCTTTAAGCATGGCTCACAGCGAATGTTCGTTACTGTTTTGAGTTTCTTTGCACGATGAGCAGTTGCTGTCCATGTCCGGTTGATTCATTTCAAACTTCACAAAACAGGATGCAAACCAGGAGAGAAAATGACCTCCATTTCTCCCAACAAACCACACTTGCATCAGCATATATGAGTTTGTTTGTGTATGCATTTCGTATGCTAACTTCCTGTGTAGCACGAGGTCAGGCATTTCCTCCCTTGGGAGTCTCAGTGATTAAAGGATAGTTTGTTTTGCCACTCTGTTCGTCTGTCTCTCTCCTCCCATTTTACTCCCTGTCTTTCCCTTTCACTCTTATACCTCCTCATCTTCCTACAAGGCATGTGCAAAATTACAAAAAATAATTTCAAAACAACAATTCATAATAGTTTGAGACAACCCACTATCTAGGAAGGGTAACTATGAAGTATAGTCCCTTCGAATTGGAATCTCACTTGAAACACAGAATAAAAGTCCACATCACAGAGCACCTATAATCAGGGGTGCACATAACTTTTTTGGTCTGGTTCTCAAGGGAGTACCTGGAGATTTTGCTTGGTACTCACACTTTACACGACACATCCTAAAAGCTGTCCTAATCACTTTCCTCCTGACTGCTCTCCTCACTATCTTCTTTTCTCTCGAACATGGTAGATGATGATAATGATTTATTTATTTATTTTTTACTAACATGTCACTTTATCTGTCACTTTAAGAAGGAAAGCACGGACCGAATTAATTCGGTGTTCGTGCGCTGTCTGACTCTCATCATGCGCGCGTTTCGGGGGGCTGTGCGCACAGATTACAGTTCGCGAGTCCCGATTTTCGCCTCTTCTTCCGCTTTTAAAGTCGTTTGAATGTGTTAATTGGCGAGACAAAACACGTCCAAATTACAAACTTTCACTCTATGATGGTTAAATATAGCAGTTAATCCGCGAATCACATGCGTGCCGAACCGTTGGACCTTATCCGTATGGATCACGGATTAACTGCGATCCGTTGCACACGTAATAATTAAAGAACACACATATTATCATGATTGCTATCTTACCAGAGATGGAGAAAAATCCTAATCCAGTAAGTAAACGTATCCCTGTGAACCGGTACTCAAAAGCGCTTCCCTCCATGTTTTCTGGTACGCATACTTTATTTTTACCGCGCATGCGTACCTCTAATGTGCACCCCTGCCTATAATTGAGTCATTGAATCATTCACTTAACTGATTGTTCAAAACCACTGATTCATTTAGGAATGAAACACCACCACTGTGTAGGGCTGCACGATATATCGTTTTATTGCACGATATATTGCTTGTAATTCGTTAATTATTTTCTATGCAGATGCACTACCCTTACAAAGTCACCTCAATCATCCTAGAATGATTAATTCTTTATAGAGCTATTCAAATCATCTAGTGAAATGTTTGTATCGCAATATTTCACAGAAAAACAAAATATCGCAATGTCAGTTTTTTCCAATAATGTGGCCCAAAAATAGACAAAGCAACTGGCAATATTGTGCCTAAAATGTAAATTACTCAATATTAGCTTTTAGTGTGTTGAACTGTTGTATAAATTTGCATAGTCACTTTTCACAAATTAAGGCCTGTTTACACCAAGAAGTATAACTATAAAGTTTTATTACAGCAACAGAGTCTGTTTACCAAATAAATAGCAAATAACCTTTATCATCGGTTTGTGTCAACTCAACACTAATATAGTCAACATTAGATTTCTCTTTAGAGATATCCTTCTTGGTATGAATGGGCCTTTAATTTAAAGACACAGCTTCTTGTACATTTTAATAGCGGTTTCCATTCAAAGTTGCGAATTTAACTTGCGCACAAAATTGGAATATCGCATAAAACATTTATGAACATACAGTAGCAGCGTTTCCATAACATGCGTTCAAAAGAACAAAACCGTTGCTTCCCGGGAAATTGGTGCAAAATATCTGTAATAAAAATGGAAGTTGATGCAATCAGGGAGGTCCGTGGCTCTTTTTTCCTACAGCACAAATGACTTGCATATCAGAGCACAGAGAAGTAACGCAATAAACGCTGTCATGTTATCTTGCGTTCGGATGCCTGGTGATTGGGAATGCATTCATGTGAGACACTTCTGGGAGGTCGTTATACCAAATCATTCTGATTACAGACTTTGGCTTAGGCATTTCTGAATGATAAAACCAACCTTTCCATTTTTTATGCAATATCCCAAAATGTGCATAAAAATAGGTGGATTGAAAGAAAGCTATAGTGTGAGACCAAACAAGCACAATGGCAGCATGCTAAAATGCTCTCCACAAAGTTGCATCTTTTAGTTCACCCCATGTAAAGCACCACTGCTTAAAATATAGTTTTAAAAAAAATCTAGATAATAGTCGACCGTTTTCTTTATCCTATGCCCTAATCCTTCCTTTTCATCCTCTTCCTTGTCTTTTTCTACAGGATTAATCTCTGAAATATCCTCAGACCAAACTGATCTTTCCAGCTATCTGTATATTACAGCTCAGCATCCAGCATCTGCAGTTGGAGGACATGTCAGGAAAGAGGCCCCATGTAAACTTTTAATTTTAGCATTTAATTACTGTAGTAAAGGAATGCATCCACATGCTATGCAACGAAGGAATAACAGATGGCACACTTAAGTGGGCCCAGATACTTAGCTGATAACAACATGTCTATTGATGAAGGAATGAGAAACCATTATAATGATATTTTTATGCGATGAAATCATTACAACTGAATCAGCATCAAAAGGGGGTCAGGGGTCACATTTACTGTGACTGAGGCTGTAAAGAAAAATCGCACAATTCCTTACTACAGTGTCTCACAGAAGTGAGCTTCCAGTGACCAGAGTGAGAGCGATAACACCAAATTTAACCCAGCATCCCAATGTCCATACTATCCATCCTAATTAGTATGTGAGATTAAAATAAGTGTATCCCAAAGCATAGTATTTTGAAAAGAGTAAGCCAAAAGTCTAGATGGTCTACTATTTCCAGTAGATTTTCGAAGTGTAGATCCGTGCACACTGTAAAGGCTAATATTGCCCACAACCCATTCTGCATTGGATGAGGATTCAGTTCAGAACTACAAACACGAGTAAAAAGTGTTAAAAAACTACAAAACATGGCGGATATGCGCAACCGACAGTGAGAGGTTTGAGTGACTAATAATCAGTTTAACCTGATAGAAAATATTTATTTAATGTTATCCGTGTTATATTTCATCTGCAATACCAATGTGGACTTTTATAAAGATCCGATTTGGTCATTAACTTTTAAATGCATAATTAATCATATGAAGAGAGTTCTCCACATGAAAGAGCCGCGACTGCATATCAATGTGCTTCTGCATTTCTCTCCGATATGGTAGGAAATTAACTAAATGAAATGTGATGGAGGATGTAAGATGATTGACAGGCCAGTTTACGGTGACAGGATGCGACAGAAAGAAAAGACGCAATTGTATGACGTGATAGTATGTCCCAAAGCTTGTCTGCTCTTTTGCTACACACTCAAAAGTATGTACTTTTTGTTCACAGAAAGAGTACATACTTTTAGGGCGTAGTAGAAGTAGGCGAATTGGGACGCAGCATAACACACCTGCTCCCCATTCACACCTGAGACCTTGTAACACTAACGAGTCACATGACACCGGGGCGAGAAAATGGCTAATTGGGCCAAATTTGCTGTAGACATTTTCACTTAGGGGTGTACTCACTTTTGTGGCCAGCGGTTTAGACATCAATGGCTGTGTGTTGAGTTATTTTGAGGAGACAGCAAATTTACACTGATACAAGCTGTACACTAACTACTTTACATTGTAGCAAAGTGTCATTTCTTCAGTGTTGTCACATGAAAAGATATAATAAAATATTTACAATTTTTTTTTGGGTGCATTATCCTGATTCTTTGTAATATTTCCATATTTTGTAAATATTTTATTATATCTTTTCATGTGAGGGGTTTTATTATATCTTTTCATATGAGGGGTGTACTCACTTCTGTGAGATACTGTATATAAAGGGGAAAAATATTATGTGAAAATAGTATGTCGAAATCACAGAATTCATAATACAGTTGGCTAAAGGTCCCTGGGTGATCTGCTACTTCCGGCGATTTTTTAAGTGTGCATCCAATGGACACTTTACTATCCCATGAGGCCATGGGGGAGGATTTGAGAAAGTCAGTGAAGCGATGCAACTGATCCTGTCACATGACAATGACAACATAGCGATGTAGTACATCCAGATTAAATTCATACTACACACATTCATACTATATAGAACATACATTTTAAAGGTCATGAAGAAACTACACAATGAAGAGGGGTCTAGAGGGGTCTAAAATGCTTTTTGTCCAGCAGATAAACTTTAAAGTAGTGATTCATTTCAAGAACTGATGTTCTCCAGTAGGAACAATTTTAGAAGTTATTGAGAGAGTAAAAAGAAATCTCAGAGTCACTGCTGTTTGTCATTTTATGTGTTTTTTTTTTTTTTTTTTTTTTTTTCAGAATTTATGTGTAATTTAGATAACAGTTTGGTTAATATATTAATAATAATTTAACAATTTAGGTACTTTTATATACTGCGGCCACACAGGAAGTTTGCTGAGGCCCCCTCTTGGGCCCCAGGGGTCATAAAACTAAATTTTTCTTGATTTGTAAATTTGATGTTCTTTAGGTGCATTATCCTAATTCTATGTAATATTTCCACACACAAAATGCTGCATTATTCAGACCTGCCAACCTTGGAAAACATTTTCGAGTACCAGTGTGACGGGACAGGACACAGGTTTTTTTTTTTTTTTTTTTTGAGAATACAATACACAAAGCACAAACACACACCCATCTTCGTTAATCTGATTTTGACTGTTAAAGTTTTATAATTTGACACAATTAAACATTTCACTACACCTGCTCAAAAGCATTTTTTTATTCATGATTAATATTGCATTGCATAATGTGTGCTTATACAAACTGACAACCACAAGTGAATCACATTCACATATTTAATATGGACTAAAAAAATTTTCAAGTAGGCTCTATTTGCATACAACTAACCTGACAGTCGAGTCCTTTACACAGGTTTTGTAATGAAAACTAGTCTAAAATTAAGAAACCCTTAGAAAAGAGTAAACATTGAGTTTACATGTGATTCATTTAAAATACTTAATGTATTATTCCAATATCCAAATATGCTAAAATATTTGGATACTGGAATAATATTGGATATACTAAATCCCACTGAAAAAAAAGGTATCTATTTGTAACATGCTGTATTTGAACAAGACAAAGATTCGCTGATTAAAGGTTAGCCAATACAAACATATTTATAGAAAACAGTAAACAGTGAATAGACAGGACCCATACGTGCAAAACGAATCGAGTATTCGAGAATATAAAGAAGTTAGTTATATAACGAGGGGTTGTGTTAACTAAAGAGTCCGCCATTTACCGAATCTTAAAAACACGGGTGGATGATTAAAAATGTTTTCTGACAAAAAAATAACACAAGCAAGAACAAATTTTAAACCACGGCAATTTATTTTACAATGATCTTCCCTCTCTGTGCTCGCGCGCGTTTGTGTATGAGAGAGAGCTCGCGCAGCACTGAGACAACGGTGCTTTTAAATGCATAAACTAAACTAATGTGCTAGTTTTCATACAAAATAAGTAGGCTATGTAACATAATTAGGTACTTTAGTTAGTATTAACACAATAACGCAACACATGTAGGCTATACGTTTCTCAACACTGAGAATAAATAAATAAACGCCTGTTTCTACAGACTCGCTCTTGTCAGTCAGTCACACATCACAGCACTTTCATAATCACTAAGCGATATAGCGATTTCCATTTTATTTAGATTTGTTGTTCAACATTACTTGAGCATTTTATACCCGTTTACCTCAAGGAGTCAGAAGTACCGTGACTGCTGTAACGTTACTGTCCTCGCCTGAGAATTCAGTCACTGAGACGGCAGGAGTGGAAGGAGGATCGTGCGGGATTTTGTGTTGCTGTCGATTTGCGTTCTCTTTTTATTGATAGGCCGTATGCATTGGTCAATCATCCCCGCTTGCTATTTGGGGAAATGAACCCAGCGATATGATTGGTCAAACTCTTTCTTTTGCTGGATTTGAGTACTACGCGCGCACAGAGGACTCACCGGGTTTTTGCGTAGTAAAAAGTGACAAATATACCAGCGTACTTTGAGGTCAAAATGCGTACTTGGTACGCAAAATGCGTACATGTTGGCAGGTCTGCATTATTAAATCTTACATCAATTATATAACAATAACAGACAAAAAGTGAACTGCATTTGTGAACTGCCATTAACCCTATAAAGCCTGCAGGTAAACCACAATGCAGCATGTGGGTTTGGTATACTTTCCCTATGGGAAAGAGGACAAGACTAATGTAAAACAAAGAAACAAAATAAATTCAATTGTGGTATTTTCCATTGTAAATATTCACTTTCAATATCCCCATGCGCAGGCGATCGATTAAAGAAAAAAACAGATGGCATGTGAATGAACTTCAATGTTGAACTGTAGTTGGGAAAAAAAAAACAAAAAAAACCCATACAATATAAATATATATTTTGTAAAAAAATTAAATAAAAAAAAAAATCCTAAACTTGACCTCTCCCCAAGGGCAAGACATTTAAAGCACCCGAATACATCTCGAGTCTGTAATTCAAAGATGGTTCTGCTATCCCAGAATGCAGCAGTCTGGAGCCCTGTGGTCAGGCGTCTGTTTATATTAACCTCTAATCTGCTCTCCCTCGAGATAGGCCAAAGAAATAGGCCATGGCATGAATACACACACACACACACACACACACACACACACACACACACACACACACACACACACACACACACACACACACACACACACACTCTTTCATGGAAATAAAAACCAAACATGGAAATGAGCAAATACTTTAATAGGTGGCTTTTTTGCTTTTCCTAGAATTCACCCTATCTCTCCAACAGTATATAAATACATACAGGAATTAGTGGGGCAGTGACAGCTACAGACAAATCTAATGCCTGGTCTATTATTACTTTAAAGGGTAAGTTCACCCAAAAATGAAAATAATGTAATTTATTACTCATCCTCATGTCATTCTACACTCGTAAGGCCTTCGTTCATCTTCGGAACACAAATTAAGTTAAAAACAAAATGATGGCTGATTTCAAAAAACTGCTTTGAATCTTTTGTTTCGAATCAGTAATTCGGAGCGCCAAAGTCACATGATTTCAGCAGTTTGGCATTTTGACATGCGATCCAAATCATTGATTCAAAACAAAAGATTGCAGTGTTTGAAATCGGCCATCACTAGATATAGTTGAAAAGTTGTTATTTTGTTTTTTTGGCGCACAAAAGGTATTCTTGACGCTTTATAATATTAAGATTCAACCACTGTACTCACATTAACTGTTTTAAATATGTTTTGAGTACCATCTGGATTTGAGAAGTTTAATGGCATTGCTGTCTATAGAGGCCTCACTGAGCCATCAGATTTAATCAAAAATAACTTAATTTGTGTTCCGAAGATGAACGAAGGCTTTACGGGTGTAGAACGACATGAGGGTGAGTAATAAATTACATTATTTTCATTTTTGGGTGAACTAAGCCTTAACTAAGCAATAAAAGATGGCTATGGCAGAGTAACTTTTACTTGCTAAGCATGCAGTATGATGTAATGATTTTTAAAGGTCCGAGAGCACTATTGTAAACAGCAGTCCAACTGAAAGGACTCAGGGACCCGAGACATAGTGCGTTTGACTGACCTTTTCTGCTGTGAGCTCTCGGATCACACTCATCTGCCCACGGAACTTGAAGAGCAGGGCCTCGAGGGCCATGTACTTCTCTTTCCACTCCCCGCCCACGCATTCATCACCCTCCGCCATGCCGTCACTCCTCAGGCCCTGCAACATCACATACACAGCATGAGATCGGAGCAGTTTGAATAATACTACAGTTACAAACTGCGTCCAATGACATGGACATTTGGAAACTTAGGGCCAGATTTACAGACTGCGCCACCGCAAACACTCTTTTGCCATTAAAAAGGGATTTCTTAAAGACATGCAGTGAGAAATTAGCAATGAAAAGGTGTGGAAACAGTTATTTTCTGCAGCGGACCTTATTGCATATGCATTGCTTTACTAAAGTTTGCGCTTTTCGTTTTACTGTTATTTGCGGCATTATTTACTGCCCCAAAAAAGCATGTCTTAAATCTTACACTAATTTTAGCTGCTCTTGGTAGACTGCATATGGAAATGAATTGCTCTCTTGTGCTAATTTGCCCCTTTTAGTAAATCTGGCCCTTAATGGCCAAACAGAACCAGACAGCATGTGACTGACCTTCAATGTTGAAAAAACAACAATATTGGAACAATGTTAAAAGGTTGTGAATAGGTTATCAAATCCTTGTAATCCTTGTATCAAAATACTTGTAAATTAATGTTGAGATTCATTCAACAATGTTTGAAAAGGAAAATGTTGCAACAACAGTTAGAGTTACCGTTTTAACTTTGATCCATGATGTTGATTCATAGCACATTATAAACATCATCATGACTTGCAAATTTGGTTTTATTAACATTTGGACAAAACAATCTGTCTCCTCCTTGCTCTAAAAATTTCCTTGACTTTTCACAACTTACTATGTTTTTTAGAACTCATAATTTATGGATTTAAAAACTGTAATCTTATCAATAATTGGTTACTCCAATCAACACATTTACATGGTGCATGCACAACCAGAATATGAGCAAATTCTAATATTAACTGAATTTCCATATGGATGTATGATATCTTATAAATAGAGACATATTTTAACTTCAATAAGTTAGAAATAAACAGCAAAGACAGTCTGTATTGGTTGTGTGAAAATTTCAGAAGTGTAGGGCAAACTGACCACCACTATAAAAACAAACAATACCAGCCATGCACTGATGCACCATCACGCTTTTCCATTGTAAAAGTTTTAATTATGAAAAACATGTGTCAACTGATGTAAATCAGGTGTAGTAAAGCACAAGAGAAAAGTCTGAGTGAACACATTTCACTACAACTTCTCTACACTTATAATAAGCTCTCATTGCAGCATTGGCATGAGCACAAAGAGAGTGCAAACCATGCAAACATGTGTTAAGCTCAATTAAGCTGTTGTGGTAAATAAGACTGAGGGTTTGAATCTCCACCAATGTGAAAAAAACAACAACAACATGTTACTATTGAACAACCTTGAGAGAAACCTATAGGGAAAGTGAGCCAGATTGGAGTCATTAAATCTACAACTAGAAATGTATATAAGGATGTAGGAATTTTTTGCATCTCAGGAGTAGAGGGACAGAGATCATCTGGCTCTATTAAAGGTTCTCTACAGTTTCACTTCATAATACAGAGCAAATATTCAATGATTCCACATAATTGTAATTCCAGCCAGGTTACATCTTTATAGCTTTGAAATATCACAGGTGATTGGGCAGCCGACCTCATATTCAGACGCTATGTGGAATATTTGTACTTTCAAAGATTAGTGGGCCATTGAAAATGAATAAATGAAGACAAAATATTGTTTAAAATGACAAAAAATGGTATAGAACCATATATACTAAAATGTAAATATAAATATAACTAAAATGTTGACATGACTATGTGTACAATACATAATGATTATCTACATACCAGTTAACTGCAGCTGAAAGAATGATGATGCAATACAAACAGAGTTGTGTTCATGGAAATTAACATAATAGAGAACAGAATAGTATTAATCAATATTGACGACATTTCAATCATTTAAAATCAACAAACAGTGCATTTCAAACAACAGAAACTTTATATTTAAGTACTTATTCCCTCTTTTTCGCTTTAACAAGAAACAAAAACAAACTACTACTACTTTTTTGTTAATAGTTAAAGATTTTATCCTTACCCGACACTCAGTATTACAAGTGTTGTAGATGGCACGGGTTTCTCACCATAATAATAAAAAAAAATATTCCGTGGTCTCAGTTGTTATTGCATTAATGAACTAATTATGATATAAAGAGCGAGCGTTTTCTAGCTCAAAGTTTTCACTCCAGCATCGTCCTCTGGAAGTGGGCGGGATCAGGGGCGTGTTTTTACGAGCACGTACAATCAAACCATTGTAGGTGTGGTTAGGACGGTTTTTTGAGAACGGTGATGTCATGAATGATTGACTTTTCCGAGGACTAATCAAACATCAGCAGTATTGTGTCTGGACCAATCATATGTTTGCTTGGGCGGTCTTTCATCGCGACTGCGGAATTGACGCGTCACACGTGTATGTTATGTTGCTGTGGAATTAAAGATTTCTACATGCAGCTTTGAACTTTTTCACTGGTACCTTCTTTGTTACAAAGGTATGACAATATGCCTCAAAGTGTTTTGAATGTATAGTAAAATTGGGGGTACGGTGTAGGAGAACGTCGGTTTAATATAAATGTCTGCAGGAAACAATAACGTGTGACTAGCACTAGGTCACACTAAGCGCTGTAGTTTGAAGTTGATGTTCTGCAGTTTTTGTACTTGCTTTTTAAGTAATTTTACGATACATTTATGATACTCATCTGCAGTTACTTTTTTGTTCCAGTTCTTGTCAGTATGGTTGTGAAGAAAAAAACACCTAAAGTGGAGGCTGTAGCTTTGGATGATGTCAAGCTGAAGAGCCTGACAGGTGAGTGACAGAAATCAACTTTTAGTGGTTGTGTTGTGGTTGCAATGCATATTTACTGTCATATTTCTTTTGTATCTCATGTTTTCTCCCAGATTCCTTATCTGTGGAGGGGGATAGTAGATCCATAGAGCTTGCTCAGGTGCTGAAGCACAGTTTATCCTCGTCTGACCCGGTTGAGCAGATCCAGCTCATCTCTAAGGTTGGTCTGCATCACATGCTAAACTTAATTATACCCTAATGTTATCGCTTAACACTTTTAATTCATTGGTTTGCATACTGACTGCAGGCAGGCTTCATGTTGGAGCAGATGAGTGAAGATGAGTCCTCTACAGGTCCTTTACTGCATGCCTGCCTGAGCACACTAGCGTTTCTGTATACCACACTGCCAGCTAAGAACCCACTTAAGAGAGCCGTAGCAAGGTTAAAAGTACCCACGTTTCACTGTCACTCATGTGACTGTAAATCAACAACTCTTTTTAATGACGTCTGAGGACTTTGTTTATTTAACATACTGTCATCTTCTTTTACTTTTCCAACAGTGCACTAGGTAGTGGCCCAGATTGGCTGCAGGAGAAGACTGTTGGATGGCTGTCTGAGTGCCTGTCTTCCTCTCTCTCCTCTACGAACACAGATCACTTCTCTCACCTAACAGATAGCATCACTTCCTGTCTGGATGGCTTCAAAATTGGTATGTCTAAGTGATGTCATTTTATTAGATTGTATATAAATAATAGTAGGTATCCACCGTATTTTGCAATGCGGAAGTAAGCTATTTTCTGTGAATATGTGAGACTTCCGATTCTTTAGCTGATAAATTGTTATATGTAGCTCAATATAAAGCATTATATCTATCTATTGTGATGGGTAATTTCATTATGGTTGTTGTAACACTGTGCTGGAATCTATTTTCAAGGAAATATCATGTGTGTTAATGGGTAAAGCTAAAGTAACGTCTTCACATAGTCAGCTGTCAAAACAATGTTCTTCCACAAAGTACTTGCAGTTTTTTTGTTTTTTTTTTGACTGCTAGCGCATCAAAAAGTTACATAATGTACCTTTTAAAATAATATGGTAAGAAATAACATTTTGCAAATTCAAGCCGCATAACAAGCTGTTTTGTACAGTTAACAATAACTGTAAGTGGATGACACTGAAAGCCAGACACATTCAGTTTACAAATGGATGCGCACACTCTAACTTTTCAAATAAGGTGGATACTTTACTTCAAAAGTTTGAGGTCTGTAAGATTTGTTTTGAGATTTGTTTCTGAAGACAGGAGTAATGATGTTGAACATTTTTATAAAAAATATATTAAAATAAATCATTATCATTATTGTTACAACCGCTCCTAAAAATTACAGCTTGAAGTGAAGAGAGATTACGTTACAAACAAGAACGAGTAAACGGCGGAATCAATCAAATCTATTTATTCACTCACTCATAACAAACATGACAACCAAGTAAAGAATTTAACAGGACGGACAACAATTAACAAAGGGAAAAAAACAACAAAAGCCAAATAAAGATGTAAAGACACTTAACTGCTTTCTAGCCCACAAAATCTGTCATCTGTTTCTTTCTCCTTCTCGTTGGCATCTTTATAAGTCAGCTCAATCAATCAATCAACCACTCTGAAATCACAAACAGGTGCGTCCACCTAAGAGAGAGAGAGCACGGACGCTCCAAAAGGATAGTGCGACACCAAGAAAAACAAGGGAGGGGCAAAACAGGAAAAAAAAAAACAAGACCCAGACCAAGCAACTGACCGTAATACATCACAATATTACTGTTTTACTTTATTTTTGATCAAATAAATGCAGCCTTGGTGAGCATAAGAGACTTCTTTCAAAAAAAAAAAAAAGAACAAATCTTACAGACCCTAAACATTTTAGTAGTGTAAATGGGTGTAATAAAATTTTAAATAGTTCTTCTTGGTTTACAGGTGAGAAATGTGTTCACCGTTTGCTAAAAGAAGGTTAGTACACAAGTTAATAATTTAATGGCATGCCTTTGGCTTTCTCAGTTTTGTTTTGTAAATCCAGCCGCTGATATTTTTTTTTTTCTCTCTCATAGTCCTCCAGTTCTTCCAAAGGACTTTGAATTATTATGTGGCACAGAACAGGTAAACTGTTCACATGTGTACTGTATAATGTGCTGTATGCATGAATGAAAATGTTGACATCTTGTTCCTTTTATTCAGAATCCTTGAAAATTGTCTGTAACATGATTTATTGTTGTGTATTTACATTTGATATGTTCTTCAGGGGTCTGGCCGGTCGTCATGTAGCCCAGGCTCAGCTGATGCAGTCCTGTTTGGCAGTGGTGAAGGCCTCAATGCTGGTGGTTCAGAGATCTCAGGAACCCATTAGTACTGCAATTCTTTCAGCTTCAAGTGACCAATCTGATCTGCATCAAGTTCTTAGTGGACTACTCAACTGTTATGCATGTATCTTGACTGATGGTATTGTGAAGACCACTGTTATCTTCATATGCAAATTGAATTTTTTTTGTATTTACTTTTTTTGTATGTTGTATTTATTTTTGTAGATTTTTGTTTATGTTCTTGATTTTTTTTTTTTTTCCCATTCAGAGGAGTTTGTTCAGACGGTCCAGAGCACTGCTGGGATGGCTGTTGTTTTGTTCATTAGATCTATTATGGGGAATGGAGATGATGTACCTGTTATAGTAAGTGAGAGATTTCTTCATCCCAGGAGCAAGAGTATTCTAAATACAAGAGTCTAGAATTGTATTCTTTACTTTCGTTATTCTCAACTTGTGCTGAATTTTAACCAATTCCTGTCTGTGGAAAATAGGGCTGGACGATTATGGCCTAAAATCAAAACCTCGATTAATTGAACATTTTACCTCGATTACGATTAATGAACGATTATTTTATTTCTGATTTTTTTTTTTTTTTTTTGCCCTCATAGTACACTGACAAGGTTTGTACTGTAAATAGCCTATGATTTACTATTAAGGTGGGGTATTTTTTTCCAATTGAAAGAGTGATCTGACATCATAGCTCACTATCAGCAGTTATTTTATCTATGGTTTGTAACATTTCTTACAGGTTTCTGCTCGTTGTAAATCAGATAAAGATAAATTAGCACAGTACCAGTGATTGCGTGTGTGAGTCATACCGTCTCTCTATTAATTGTGAAGCTGTGGGTTGTAAATGGTTCATTCAAAAGTAGAAAAAATAGAAGCTATAACTTTTGAGTTTCTAAGCTATTTTAGTGATAAATCACAGGACAGCGCTGACAACAAGTTTCTGCGTTCCTCTGTGTGCGCGCGATCTTCACGTTTTGCGCAGCTGTTTGTATGAGTGTTTGTGCTACCATGCTCGCGCAGCTGCATTGTGATATAATAATACACATCCGATCGTCTAATTTCTTGAATGTCCAAACCATAAAACAAATACAACTGACAAAGTTTAGTGAAGACGCAAGGCTCACCGCTCACGCGCCATCACTATGTGTTGAACCGGCGTTCACCTCCGTGTTTTGCTTTTATGCCACTGACTGGACGGGGCGGAGTCACGTGGCTACACACGCAGTTATGTTTTTAAGGGGGAAGTATTAACAGGATTAAAAAAACGAAATAACCGACATGGGAAAAATACGTCGGTTATAGGTTCTGAATTTCGGTTTCGATTACTTTTCGATTAATCGTCCAGCCCTAGTGGAAAAGCTGTTAAGTGTGAAATGTGTATGTAGGTTGCAGGTCTTCTGCAGTGTTCAGTGGATGCAGGCAGCACCGCCCCTCAGTGGTTGAAGCAGAGCTGCGCAGGGCTGTATGAGAGCAGCAGGCCTGCAGCTGTGGCTATCTATCTGAGTCACGGAGCTCTGGCTATGCTCAGCTGGAGAGGAAAGACTCTCGGTCCACAGGCAGAGAAACTGCTGCTGCTCATACCTGAAGTGCTCCTGTCTCTAGATACAAGGTATTGAAGAATACCAAATGCATTCACACAAAGGATATGCTAAAAATATTTTACCAATTAGCTAGTAAGTGGTCTGAACCAGGTATTTGTTTGCAAAATTAAGTTTAAATTTTGTTTGCAGGTATTTGTTTGCCCCCCCCCAATACTCCAGTCATTTTCACACGATCCTTCAAAAATATTTTTTTTATATTTTTGCTGATTTGGTGCTCAGGAAACATTTATTATTATATATTTATATTCTATATTCTTATTATATAATTTTTCTTAAATAAATAGAAAGTACAAAAGCCTACCATTTATTTGGAATATAATTTAACACAATAAATGCCTTTATTGTCACTTTTGATCTATTTAAAGGTTACTGAGAAACCAAAGACTGTTACTGAGCTTTTTAAATGAGCGCATGCGTAAGAACAACCCCCCCTCCTTTCGAGGGAACGCCTCCCAAAACTTGTGCACGAGTATCGGAACACGAGTGTTTACCACCGGCATTCGCTGTATCGTGTTAGTGGATTCATTATGTCGGACTCACCGCAGGTAACTCATAATCTGCAGTTGTTACTCCTGTCTCCGGACAAAAACATTGCCTATGGAGTGTGGAAAGTTACTGGAGCGCGCAGCCGCGCTTGTCTCTCACAAGGAACGTCACGGCAGTGATTGACAAGCCAGAGGGCCAATTGGCTGATGTTTTTAAGGCCCTACCTCATGCACAGATGATGTATATTAATATTATTCCTTTCAGTGCACCTAATAAATAGTCTTTTATCAGTTAGTAAAGACAGTTTCAAGTAATATTTCAAAAATGTATAAAACAAAACATCCTCTTTAGCACCTTTAATTCATCCTTGCTGAATAAAAATATTAATCGCTTTCAAAAAAATTGAGTGGTATAATTCATCATTAATTTGCAGTTTTTCACAATAAATAAATAATAAAAATCTTGCTAGATAGACACAACACAATATAAACCATTTAAAAAAGGAGATTAATACATGGGAATTAGAAATGCAATTAGTCATAGCATTTCAGTTGACAGAAAGCAAAATGAAAGAGTAATAATATAATGGTTTCTTTCAGAGAAGTTGCATCTCTGAATTCACCCCCTAATTCATAGGTCTTCAACCCTGCTCCTGGAGGCCCACTGCCCCACAGGGTTCCCACGGGTCCTTGATATCCTTGAAAGTTTGTGGAAAAAAAAAAATAATTCAAGGCCCTGGAAAGTTTTTGAAAGTAAACATACATAGATACAGGTCCTTGAAAATGCTTGAATTTATTTTGTGCAAGAAGTTTTCTGAAAAAAAAAAAAATCAATATTATTCCCTCCGGTCTGCTAATGTGTTATTTCGCCAACACTTCGTGGCCTATGCATACTAGCTTGCATGATTTACGTTAGTTACGCACGTTTACGCATTACGTTAAGGTTTTCCCACGTGAGGTACTTTGTGTTGTACGTTGTCATGACGTTCACAAGCACATGAAACTACTATGATGGTACCTCAATGTTTCACAGATGTAAACCCATGAGGCAAGAAAAACTTAAAAGCATAATCATAAATCTTAAAACTTCTGGTTACATGAGCCTAAGCTCTTTTCAATAAAATCCATGCAAAAGTTAACATCAGATCATTTTAGAATACAGTATAGGATGTACCGATTATACTTCAGTTTTATGCAAAACAGAAATATGACAAATAGAATATCAGATCTCTGTCATATGACCAAAAGCATATGCATAGTTTGCATAGTTGTAACAGTGTATCTTACAAGGTAACTCAATGTAACTTTGCTCTCACTTGAAATGTGTCCCCACACTAAGTCCTTGAAATTGAGAGTATTGGACCTTGAAAGGTCCTTGAATTTGAAGTTAACCAAGGTGTGGGAACCCTGTTTATATCCAACCTGCTTCAGCTTGTGAAGAGCTTGATTAGCTGTTTCAGGTGTGTTTGATTAGGGTTGGAGTTAAACTCTGCAGGACAATGTGCCTCCAGGATCAGGATTAAAGACCTCTGCCCTAATTCACACTATAATACTGTTCTTAGTTAATTTTGAAGTTTATCAGCCTGGATTTCCTTTTAATCTGCTCTCTAACATGAATTTCTCTCAGAGTAAAGGAATCCAGTACAGTGATGGTAGTGGCTCGGGTTTTGACTCTTTGGAGCGGAGCAGCAGTTGACTGCGTACAGGTCGATACGTGCCCCCCTCTCCTTCACTCATCTCTGGTTGGAGGCTCTCATCTAATCGCACGCCTTCACCACCACATCTACGCCCACTGGGAGCACCCACTGGATGGAGTCCGCCACCAGACGCGATCCCTGTTCCAGAACCTTCTTACGCTCCACCAGCATTGTAGTGATCACAAGTCAGATCCCACCAGCGACCCTTACATCAGCAAGCTCACCCGGGACCTTCTAGCACTGGAGTGGCATATGAAAGGAAAATACGGCACACTGGCCTGCCTGGTGGAGCACTTGGGTGCGGAGTATCTACTCAAGCTTGATGGTGGACTGCCATCCAGGCTACTGGGTCTAATGGGGGATCAGACACTGGCACCGTACGCCAGCGACCTTCTGGAGAAGTTGTTTGTCAGTCATAAGGCCCAGCTGTGTGCCCAATTTGGGGATGGGAATGCCTGGATAGATGGATGGCATGAGGTTTGGGTGACACCTCTGCTGCAGGTACTGTGTACAGCCCGATTGGATCAAACCACTTATATATTAGACTACTTCCTGCCCAAACTGCTACGCTGCAACCCCTCCAGCCTTAGCCACATGGTACAGGCCCTGCAAGAGATGCCGTCTTGCACTGAGGGTAAGAAACATTTAATCTGCAATGTAATGTATGCAAATACATATTTTATATGTAAAATTTGGGTATACTATTGAAAGTTTGGGCTCAGTAAGATTTTTTGTTTTCCTTAAAGCTATTCATTCTTTTATTCAACAGTGCTGCATCAAATTGATAAAAAGTGACTGTAAAATATTTGTTACAAAAGATTCCAGTTTCAAATAAATGCTTCTATTCTACAAACCCGATTCCAAAAAGTTGGGACACTGTACAAATTGTGAATAAAAACAGAATACAATAATGTGGTAATTTCAATATTTTATTCAGAATACAACATAGATGACATATTGAATGTTTAAACTGAGAAAATGTATCATTTTAAGGGAAAAATAAGTTGATTTTAAATTTCATGGCATCAACACATCTCAAAAAAGTTGGGACAAGGCCATGTTTACCACTGTGTGGCATCCCCTCTTCTTTTTATAACGGTCTGCAAACGTCTGGGGACTGAGGAGACAAGTTGCTCAAGTTTAGGAATAGGACTGTTGTCCCATTCTTGTCTAAAACAGGCTTCTAGTTGCTCAACTGTCTTAGATCTTCTTTGTCGCATCTTCCTCTTTATGATGCGGCAAATGTTTTCTATGGGTGAAAAATCTGGACTGCAAGCTGGCCATTTCAGTACCCGGATCCTCCTACTACGCAACCATGATGTTGTAATTGATCCAGTATGTGGTCTGGCATTGTCATGTTGGAAAATGCAAGGTCTTCCCTGAAAGAGACAATGTCTGGATGGGAGCATATGTTGTTTTAGAACTTGGATATACCTTTCAGCATTGATGGTGCCTTTCCAGATGTGTAAGCTGCCCATGCCACACGCACTCATGCAACCCCATACCATCAGAGATGCAGGCTTCTGAACTGGGCGCTGATAACAACTGGGGTTGTCCTTGTCCTCTTTAGTCTGGATGACATGGCATCTCAATTTTCAAAAAAAGAACTTCAAATTTTGATTTGTCTGACCACAGAACAGTTTTCCACTTTGCCACAGTCCATTTTAAATGAGCCTTGGCCCAGAGAAAATGCCTGCGCTTCTGGCTCATGTTTCGATATGGCTTCTTTTTTGACCTATAGAGATTTAGCCAGCAACGGCGAATGGCACGGTGGATTGTGTTTTCTGGAAGTATTCCTGAGCCCATGTTGTGATTTCCATTACAGTAGCATTCCTGTATGTGATGCAGTGCCGTCTAAGGACCCGAAGATCACGGGCATCCAGTATGGTTTTCCGGCCTTGACCCTTACGCACAGAGATAGTTCCAGATTCTCTGAATCTTTGGATGATATTATGCACTGTAGATGATAACTTCAAGCTCTTTGCAATTTTTCTCTGAGAAACTCCTTTCTGATATTGCTCCACTATTTTTCGCCGCAGCATTGGGGGAATTGGCGATCCTCTGCCATCTTGACTTCTGAGTGACACTGCCACTCTGAGAGGCTGTTTTTATACCCAATCATGTTGCCAATTGACCTAATAAGTTGCAAATTGGTCCTCCAGCTGTTCCTTGTATATTCATTTAACTTTTCCGGCCTCTTATTGCTACCTGTCCCAACTTTTTTGGAATGTGTAGCTCTTATGAAATCTAAAATGAGCCAATATTGGCATGACATTTCAAAATGTCTCACTTTCAACATTTGATATGTTATCTATATTCTATTGTGAATAAAATATAAGTTTATGAGATTTGTAAATTATTGCATTCCTTTTTTATTCACAATTTGTACAGTGTCCCAACTTTTTTGGAATCGGGTTTGTATTTCTATTCATCAAAGAATCCTTAAAAAATGTATCAGAGTTTCTATAAAAATATTAAGCATCACAAATGTTTTCAGAATTGATTATACTAAGATATAATTCATGAGCATCAAATCAGCATATTTACAGTGCCTATAGAAAGTTAGGCACAGCCTGAAATCAAACCCCATTCCAAAATAAACCTTTTTCAGCTTTATTTACAAATTTTACCTTACAACATCAAAGTAATAATAATAATTAAAAAAGCAACAGTTCTGATTTAATTTAAAAAAAAAAAAAAAGAATGAACAAAAAACTAGAATAACAGGGTTGGAAAAGTCACCAGTCCCCTGATTTAAAGGATTCGTTCACTTCAGAATTAAAATTTCCTGATAATTTACTCACCCCCATGTCATCCAAAATATTCATGTCTTTCTCTCTTCAGTCGAAAAGAAATTGAGGAAAACATTCCAGGATTTTTCTCCATATAATGGACTTGACTGGTGTACAACGGGTTGAAGGTCCAAATTGCCATTTCAGTGCAGCTTCAAAGGGCTCTACATGATCCCAGCCGAGGAATAAGGGTCTTGTCTAGCGAAACAAAACAATATTTCTAATTGCTCTACACATTACGTAATCATGTTGGAAAGGTCACGTGTGATGTAGGCAGAAGTAGTGCTGTAGGGCGAAAAACTCCATCTCATTTTCTCCTCTCCATCTTAAATCATCTGACATCGTTGTTTTATCTTTTTTGTGAAGGGTGTTTGGCTTGGTCTTTGCATGTTCGCTTTGTAGACACTGGATCGATACTTCTGCCTATGTCACGCGTGACCTTTCCAACATGATTACGTAATGCGAGGCGCATCGCAGAGCAGTGCAAGACGAGCATTTGTGTTTAAAAAGTATACATTTTTATTTTTTTAGAAAAGCCAATCATTTTGCTAGACAAGACCCTTATTCCTCGGCTGGGTGCGTGTAGAGCCCTTTGAAGCTGCACTGAAACTGCAATTTGGACCTTCCACCGGTTGGTAGCCATTGAAGTCTACTATATAGAGAAAAATCCTGGAATGTTTTCCTCAGAAATCTTAATTTCTTTTCAACTGAAGAAAGAAAGACACAAACACTTTGGATGACATGGGGGTGAGTAAATGATCAGGAAATTTTAATTCTGAAGTGAACTAATCCTTAAATACTTTGTAGAGTCAACTTTTACTTTAATTACAGCCGTTATTCTTTTTGGATATGTCTGTACTCTCTTTGCAAACCTAGATTGGGGAATATTTGCCCATTTTTCTTTGCATAATTGCTCAAGTTCAGTCAAATTCTCATTCACAGATTTTCATCGGATTTTGAGGGCTCTGATATTCACCTTCCTATCCTTAAGCCATTGCGTTGTTAGTACCTTAATTTTCTTTGCAATATTCATATTGTTGCCTGTATGTGTATAAAAAAAAAAATATATATGGTATTTGAAATTAGGTTTAGAAAATGGTGATATTGAATTATAGAAAGGTGTATGTGTAAGTGTTAAGTTTGTTTGTTCTTCAGGGGCAGCTGGTAGCAGAGGTGCGTTGGGGGCTCTGATGACGTGTCTGCGTGCTGCCCGGTCTCAGGGTGTTCTGAAGTCTGTTGAGGAGGAATTGTGGGGTGGCCTGGTACCCCTTCCACTAATGCGACAGGCTCTGGTGCACAAACATGATCAGGTAAACTGGAACCACATTATAGTTTACTGAACATTTAATAATATAAATATTAATAATTATAAATAAGTATGACATGCTAAAGTGTGTCTTTGCTATGGAACTAGAACACCAAAGGGAAATTGTGGCTGTTTATGTGAATTCAGGTGCGAATGGATGCTCTGGGTTTGCTATGTGAGAGCCATCGCAGCACAGAACAGCTGTCCAGACAGGAAATGGAGTTGATCCGCCACTTCCTGCCTTTTAATCTGAACAGTCAGTCACCAGGAGTCAGACAGCAGACTGTCAGTCTGTTAAAGAAGGTAGAAGCCTATGTCAGTTTAAGCTTTGACTGGCCAGATGATATTGTATGTGTGTTCTGATTGGCTCATGTCTGTTTTGTTGTGTTGTCAGCTCTTGTGTAGGGTGAAGGACAGTGCTCAGCTTCTGCAAAAGAGAAAGGACCAGCATGAGAATGACAAAGATCAGCAAGTCCTCAACATGTACCAGGTACAACTGTGATACAATCTGAGATATAAGATAAACTCCACAGACAGTACTTTCATTGGTCTTGAATCTTTGTCTGTGCAAATGATTTTACTCAATAGGCATTTTTGCATCTGAGACTGATTAGATGGTGTATAACTAAACCAAAAATGACCTTGGAAAATATAGCAAAAGGAGTGAATTTAGAAATGCTTATCTAAACCGCAAGAAGTGCCAAGGAACATTAGCATCAGAGAGTCCTCTGATTACATGACCATTGAGTGATGTGTTGAATACAGGAGACACACATGAAGCAATAAACATTAAGATAACATAAGAAAAAAAGTGCTTTTCCCATTAGCAGGAGTTCTGTTAGTTGAGATGAGTCATATTTGAGGGAAATGTACCTTATTAATAATTGGAGTCAGTGTTTAGTATTGTTGCGAGACAAGGAAGGATTGTGGAGCTAGTCCAGTCTACTACGTAAAGGGGTAATATGATGCTTTTTAATGTTTTAGCCTACAAAAATACATCATCACTGCAGCACTCTATTGTTTTTATTTAACATCATACAGTCCATGAATTTTTGGGAATCACAAAATGAAACAAAATGAGTTAATTTAATATATCAACACTCAGAGTTTCTATTAATAAAAAAGAAAGTGGAAAACTAGCAGATTTGTCATAAATACAGCAGATACTGGATATCTTGGCCTATATGGGAGGGTCCCCTCTGAATGTTGTGTTCGACAACAGGGACCTTTAAGTCAGAAAGTTTGAGAACCACTGTTCTAGTGCACCCTAGAATCACGCTGGAGAGTTTTATACAGCCAAGCACAGCTCAGTTCCAAAATTAAAAAGCTATTTTCTGTTTGTTTTTTTTTTTTGTTTGTTTTTTAAATCAGGAGTTCCTATGCTGGTTCTGTGAGACTCTATTCCAGGTGCTTCATCCAGGAGCCTCATTTTCCAGGTGTCTGATGGCTCTGCACCTGCTGCTGCTGATCGCTGAACATTTCACCTTTAACACAGGTATTATCCAGTCTTCCCTCCTAAAACCTGTTAAACGCTAGCCTGATGAGTTTTTAATTTTTTTTTTTTTTTCCTTGCACAACTTAGAAGGATGTGGAACTGGAAGGACTGAAACTGCCAAGGGTAGTGATATTGAACGATATTTGTAAAAAAAAAATTTTTCACTTGCATTAGCATCAGCGATACTTTTTTCTTTTTTTCTGAGACCTTTTATTTTGACCACACCGAGAATCCAGTGCAGACCTAGAGAAGTGCCCTTTCTCCGTCTTTATTAGTTTAACAGTTCTAATAATTGAATAGTAAAAGCACATTTTTAAACATCTAATACCTATTTAAAGGGATAGTTCACCCAAAAATGAAAATTGTATGAATACTTTGAGTACTGAGTATGAGTATGAGTTCTGAATTGAGTTTTTCTCCTGTTTGAACTAAAAAGATATTTTGAATGTTGGTAATCAGACAGTTGACGGTAATCATTGACGTCCATAGTATTTTTGTTTCTTCCATTTTATTTTTTTTCTTCAAATTGATTAATTTTCAAATAATTTATTTCTAATTATTTTAGTAAATATTATGGCAAGTCACCTTTATTTATATAGCTCTTTCAGTATGGAGCCGAAGTGGTCTTTGCTGAGGATCTGTGCCCGATGGATGTTGTGTCTTGTGTCTTGTAGTAGACACAGTCTCTGCTGCCTGCATAAGGATGAAACAGACAGACTAATATTAGTGTAGATGCCATTCTTCTTACAATGTAACCAGTATATTTGGGTATAATAGGGAGCCAACACAGTGTTGACAGAACCGTGCTAATACGGTGATACTTCCTGGTTCTAGTAAGAACTCTAGCTGCTGCGTTTTGGACCAGCTGGAGTTTATTTATTAAGTGTGCAGGGCAACCACTCTGTGGAGCATTACAATAATCTAGCCTTGAGGTCATGAACACATGAACTAACTTTTCTGTGTTTGTCATTGAGAGCATATGTTATGTAATGTAGATATATTTTTAAGATGGAAAAATGTAGTTTTATTGATGCTAGAAATGTTGCTTTCAAATGAAAGATTTGTATCAAAAACATCACACCCAGGTTCCTAACTGACGACAGAGACTTGACAGAGTAGCCATCAAGTCTTGGACAGTATTCTAGGTTATTACCTGTATTCTAGGTTTTTGGTCCAATAACTAAAATCTTGTTTTTTTAAATTTATTTATTTATTTTTTATTATTTATTATGCAAAGAATTATAGAGCTGAGTATCATCAGCATAACAGTGAAAACTAACGCCATGCTTCCTAATGATATCTCCCTAGGGTAGCATGTACAGGGTGAAAAGCAACGGTCCTAGTACTGAGCCTTCCGGTACTCCATACTTGTCAAACTTGTGATCGATATGACACCTCTTAATTTACTGCTGCAAATTGGTAACGGTCAGATAAATATGATTTGAACCATTCCAATGCAATTTCACTATTGTCAACATCATTTTCGAATCCATTCAAAAGAATGTTGTGGTTAATAGTATCAAATGCAGCACTAAGATACAGTAACATAATAGAGGGTACAAACACGATAAGATGAAAAGAGCAAATCATATGTAAATCTAATGAGGGCAGACTCAGTACTATGGTACTATGATACAGTCTAAATGTATAAATTATAAATGCATGAATTATAAAATATAATTTTAATTGCAGAACTTGTTGTGCATGTGTTATTTACTACCTTTTTAAATTGAAATTAAATAATATTATATAATATAAATGTATATCGACTTTATATCAGCCATCGGCCACCCTGCTCTTTAAGATATTGGTATCGCCCATCAAAGAAATCCACATTGATCGACCACTAGTCTTCTCTATCTCATCAATTCATCTCTTTACCTCTTTTTCAGGCTCTGTTGGTTTTGCTCTTGGAGAATCAGTAAGTGTATCTCATGCCCAAGCTGTGCTGTACTGCCTTTCAAGCAACTTCCTTGAAGTCAAAAAGCTCGCCTGCAACCTCTTACAAAAACTGCCCCCTGAAGCAGTGCGACTTCAGGTCAGTATGAAAATACTAGTCTGACACTAGTATTAAGTAATGTTCAAATGAATATGAATGCTTTTCCTCATTTGTGTAGGAGCCAGAGAGTTTACAGTCTTTGCTGCTGGTCGCTCTGGATCTCAGCACAAGCACCAAACCCTTCGACAGCATCACTGCTGCTCATCTTCTCAATCTGCTGCTGCACCAGCCGGGTCTGCAGGACGCGTTACTCGGCTGTATCCAAAAGCAGTACATCCCTCTCCGGCTACCAGCACTGAACCAGTCTCAGGCATCTGAGGCTTCCACTCTGGAGCAGAACACCTTGGCAGGTACACTAGACAGGGCACTAGAAATTGGAGAGCAACACCTAAAACCTCAAAAATATGAAATTGGAGTGCAAGTGATATCAGGACAAGTCCGTGCCCAGGGCATCGCAATCCATCCCTGGTGTTAGATGCCCAGCACTGATGGGTAGATGTATGATCCAGGCTGCAGTCTGAAAGATTGTTGATGTAAACAGCATGTCAATTTTCAGGAATCTCCAGCATTTCCATAATTTAATTATGAAAGTAAACGCATGTTCAAGACTTCAAAAACCGTGTTACCATTCCTTATAGAATAGTTATTTTTAAAAGAATAGCTGTCATCTGTTACCCTCCCCCCATAATTTAGACTTTTATTCACATATAAACATTGATCAGTGCAAATACACCTAGAGCCAAGTGTCAAGTAAGTACTGTTGAGCTTCCTCTTACCATATTTGATGTGCTAATAGCATGTGTGTTGATCAGTGTTTATTTGTAGAAAACAGAGATGCATACTTTCAAATACAAAATACATACTTGTGTTTATCAGTGAAAATGACCAATGAGACCATTTTTTGCTATTGCTTTAACTCTGTATATTGATATATAAATTAGAAAATGCATTTGTGATGTTTTAGTGGTGCAGTGGCTGATGATTTGTCTGAAAGAAGAGATTTTGAAGGCAGAGTCATCTCTTCTGCAGGCTGCTGCTTCATGTCCTTTATATGGCAGAGCTCACTGCATAACTGCAGTTCTGCAACAGCTCAACACTGGGTACTTCCACGTATACTTAACCTTTAATCATCTACTTACAAAAGGTCTTAGCATTCATTTTGACGGGTGTACGTGTGGTTGATATATTTCTGTGTCTTTAGATCACTTGTACTGCTGTCTCAATGGAGGGCTGTTGTGTCAGAGCTCATAGGCCTGTGCTACAGGATGTCAGATGTAGTGTCACCTGTGGTTCAGAGCTCTTCCCCTGAGGGCCTTATTCCCATGGATACAGAGTCTGGTAAATGCATCTAACACTATCCTGAGTCCTAAACAGCCACTACCTTGTAAAGCAGTGCATCTATCCTAGTGAGTGGTATGTACCGCGTGAAAGTAGAAACGCGTAAACCGATTGCTATACTGTTTATACTGCGATAGATATATTTCTGTGACTGTTAGTGAGCAGAACTGCTTTAAATTACGCATGGAAAAACATGGAATAATATGAAAATGTAGAGAAGGATTTTCAAGTCAAGGTGAGGAAGAACATCTTAATTGGTGGTGTTGGACACAATGCAGAATTTAGTGTACAGTTATCCAGCAACATTGCAACTTATTCATTTTATTAATATTATATAGCATTACTTGTTGGATTATGTTGATTTATGTCTAATAAAAGAGAAAATTCAAAAAGAGAAAGTTATTAAATTAGATTTTTTTTTCTACTTTTTGTTTTGTCAGCTGGAGTTCTTATATAGTACGTAAAATATTTACTTGTAAGTACCCCCTGAAATTTTAAGTTAATATTTCAATAATTTAACAACACATTCAAAGTAATTAATGGCACAATAATAATAATTATAAATATTATCATAAACTCTAATTATTAAAAAGTAGACTATTGCAGATGTAAATCACAGTTATACTGTAAAATAAAAATGAATATTTGATATTTGACACTACAAGTTACAATACTAATATTTATGTGTTAAAGTGCCCCTGTTATGCTATTTTAAAAGTTCCTAATTTTGTTTTGGAGGTCTCCTACAATAGGTTTACATGCATCCAAGGTCAAAAAAACATTTTTTTCACATTATATGCATTGCAGCATCATCTTTTTTCTCACAGTGTCTCAAACGGTTCGACAAAAGATTCTCTATAAACTATAAATTCAGTCCCTTTGTTTGTGTGCAGCCAATGAAGATCATAGGCTGGCATTATGCAAATTGGTTAAAAACCTTCGTAGATTCATGCAGGAAGCAAGACTGGAATTGCTGACGACTCATTTCAAGCAGTTTAGAATTGGTTCTTTCATTGGGCAGGCAATAACAACATTTAGCTCGCCCTTTGAATCTTTGCAGACCTTTTACATTCACAAACAGCTATATTCACAAACCGCACATTGCATGAAAGGGAATATACTAAAAAGCATAACTTTAAATTCTTCACTTTTAAGCATTCAGACACTTCCAGACACTAAAAATAACATGATAAATTGCTTGCATGTAAATGAACAAAATGCCGCTCTTCACTCTGAAACACTGTTCAACAAACTATATACTTAAATTGCAGCCTTTGTTTTGATAAGTGTACTAAGCTTTATCGCTTTATTATGATTAATTGTTATGTTATGACACATGTAATTCGAACACTGGGTATCTATTCAGAGTGCAGTTGGAGTATTGTTTATTCCATTCCTGCAATCAGCCAGTAATCTTGAAAAATGCAACCATTGGAATAGACTTGTTGTTTTTTATGACACTGACCTTCATTTATATAATTCTGTGATGTTCTCTCCATTAAATAAAAAAACTGTTTAAAAAAAGTGTATATGTTTGGGCAGTTTTCATTAACAGTTTCCAATTTAGGTGATTACATGGAATTTTCAATGGCAGTGCACTCCATCGTTAGAATTTAAGGAGGTTTATTTCCTCTGTAAACCTCTTATCTACAGCTAGAGTAAACCTCTTGGGTAGATGTATTAATATTATTATTTTTAGCAAGTCTAACTCTAGAAGCATGCCACAGAGTTAGGACAGTTTAGAGTTTAGAGTCAGGACACTGTTATTTCACTTCATATTATTCAGTTGTATGCGTGTTATTACATTAAATATTGTACTTTCTCCACAGAGACCAGTGCTGACCTACAGAAAATCCTGCAGGAGATTCAGCCTCGTGACACAAATGACTTTTTCACCAGTGCCAGAGAGCTGAACCCCAGTGAGACCGACCATAACAGCGAGCAGAAAGAGCCAGAGAACACCGTTCATAAACGACAAATCTGTAACGCTGGTACAAACACATTTGCCCATTACTAGAGATAGTTCCTCCACCTTATTGCCCTTTACCATAATATCTGTATCAAAAAGCTCAGTTTGAACTCAAATTTCATACATTGAGGCATGTCATAAATCCATTAGTATGATGCATATAGTAAGTGTTGAAATTTTTTCACATCATACTTTTAGCCATAATTAATTTCAAATGAGGGTGGTATTGTTGTAATACGTGTCCTGTCCATGAGAGGCCGACATTTGATCAGATAGTTTCCTGAATGCTTATTTGTGTGTGTTTATTTATGTTGTCTAGGTGGTAGTGATGGAGAAGCCTATCGAGTCACTGCTCAGATGGTACTGGTTTGTTGCTGGAGGACCATGAAAGAGGTGTCCATGTTACTGGGTCATCTGTGTCAGAGCATGACCCTGTACTGTCCTCTCACATACCCTGACAGCAGAGGAGTTATCACGGAGGACCAGGTCAGACACAGACACTCGACAGGTGTCACCTGATCTAGTTTTTACTGACAGGCTTACACACACACACACTCAACACAGAGCCTGTTATAATAGAAGCCACCGGGCTCTCCCTGAAGCCAAGATCTCGGTTACATAAGCGAGTAAGATATAATGGAGAACTGTACCTCATACTGTAGAGCGGAGACTTTTACCAGTAAGCTGATCTTTTTGAGCTCAGGGCCGAGAGATGAGACATCATGGTAATAGCTAATACAGACTTAAATATGGTCTAGTGAACAGCCCCTGAAGAGGCGTCAGGAAATGTGATCACGGTGAATACAACTTCATTTGCCATAAAGCTGAGCCTGGCGCCCATTAAAAGGAAAATGTCAAACGTATTTCCAGTACAACCTCAAAGACTCTGTTCTAATCCCTAGGGAGCTGCCTCGGTGTCTACTCTCCTCCATAGTAGGCTTCTTTCTAAGATGGAATCCTATCCTGTATGGAACGTCTTAGCTTGAATGTGAGGAAGCAGGGAACAAAAAATAATGTAAATATGTCCTGCGCGTGTCCCCCTCAATAACAAAATAATCACACAACAAAAATGACAGCAGTGAGAAAGCAGCATTTGAGAAAGAATCATGGCAATGTGGATGTGTTTGCACAAGGTTTGCAGTTCCCCGGCATCATGTTGACAGATGAGGTAATTAAAATCACACTGTTATGATAGTTTGATTACAAAGTATATTTGATACTATAAACTATAGATCTGGCTATGTGAGACTATAGTTTGAATGAATCCCTTTTCTTTGGATGACACATTGACAATACAGTAAAGAATGGCTCTTTCAGCATTCTCCTGAACATTGTATAAGAATTAATTTAATCTGTCTTTGAATGGAAGAGAGGCTCTCAGGAGCATGTGTAAAGGTCACATCCTTTTGATTTTCCATGCAAAAACACAAAAAGTCCTTCACATAAACATCAATCTACAGCCTTTCATAGAAAAGGCTGGGGAAGTTGGGGAAGGTCTCATTTTTTTGAGTATCGTTACAAGCTGTTCAAAAACAAAAAGTGATAAACACATGCAAATTCTTACATATAGCCCCTTTAAATTTACAGTAAAAATGAAATTTCATTGAAATTTTCATTTCAATGAAAAACTGTCAAATGTGAAGTGTCACACAGGGAATTCAGTCTCAATTTGCATTTTTCACTTTAAAATATAAGTATTAAATAAAAAATAAATAAATTAATATATATATATATATAAATATATATATATATATATATATATATATATATATATATATATATATATATATATATATATATATATATATATATATATATATATATATATATATATATATATGTATATATATATATATGTATATATATATATGTATGTGTGTGTATGTATGTATATGTGTGTGTTTTTGTTTTTCTTTTTTTCAATATATTTTTATCAAATCAAAAATTTGCTTCACGCAGGTATTACTGCCCTCCACAGGTCAAAGTTTGAACTAATTGTTATATACTAGTACAAGCATATTGTATATGAGAATTTAGTTCAAACTTTGACCTGTGGAGAGCAGTAATACACTCAGCAGCGTCTACGTTGCCGGAATTCTAATAGGGAAGAAGAAGAGAGCTAGTTCAAGACGAGCATTTATGGTTAAAACGTATATATAATTTAATTTTTTTTTTTTAGAAAATGACCTATTGTTTCTCTAGATAAGACCCTTCTTCCTCGTCTGGGAATGTGTAGAGCTCTTTGAAGCTGCACTAAAACTGTAATTTTGACCTTCAACCTTTGGAGTCCATTGAAGTCCACTATAATGAGAAAAATCCTGGAATATTTCTTTTCGACTGAAGAAAGAAAGACATAAACATCTTGGATGACATGGGGGTGAGTAAATTATAAGGAAATTTTAATTTGAAAGTGGACTAATCCTTTAATAGTCATGAAAATACTGTCCGAATATTAAAGGGTTAGTTCACTCAAAAGATTGTCATCATTTACTCACCCTCATGTCATTCCAAACCTGTAAGACTTTGAAACACAAATGAAGATATTTTAATGTAATCTCAGAGCTTTCTGTCCCTCCATTTACAGCTACGTAACTACCACTTTCACGCTTCAGACAATTCATGAAGGAATTGTAAAACTAAAATGAATTGAGTCGTTTAGTCCAAATTTTATGAAAAGACTTGATAACTTTATATGATGAACAGATTTAATTTAGATATATTCAGATAATTCAGATATAAACCTTCATCAACGCAAACATTAGATATGTTAAACGGGAGCTTAAGCATGCGATATGCAAGAACCAATGAGGTTCATTCTGATGTGTTATGCAGCATGTTTGAGGTTCTGCAAGAACCGGTGAGGTTTGTTCTCGTGTGTCAAACAAGTACGATTGAGCTCCTGTTTATGTTCGTTGATCAATGTTTATATGAGAATATTATCCTAAATTCATATAATGCATTTTTACAGGATAAAAGTGTGCTTATGATGTTTTGAAATGGAGGCTCGGTATACAGCTCACTAGGGTTTGGAGCAGTGCTGTACTCTAATTCAACATGAACCGTGCCAGCTGCCTGTGTTTAGCAGGGCAGTTATTTTCCGTCGGCAGTAGTTTAAACCATGTGAACGTATATGTTGTCTCCTGCTGTGCCCGGCTTCAATTAGCATGTGCCCTCTTAGCATAGTGCTTTCATTTCAGACCAGCCTGCTGTTTAATGGGCCGACTACCTTTCCTATCCTGCATTCTTTTCAAATGGCTTCCTTTTTCCCTGAAGAGCTGAACCACTTCACACTGAACTCATTCACCAGCTATTTACACCTGAGACTCTTGCAGCAGTTGTTCTGGCAGCATCTCTGTTCTATGTGCCAATACGATATATAAACATGAACGTTTCCTACATCCTGGTGTATGTTCAAAATCTCACTGCCTTAAAGCCATGAGCACTTTAAGTATAATATGAACATGTGTTTGTAACAGTGTCTGTGTACATTCACTCTACATTGAACCAAGCAAAAAATAGCTTGAGGCCTAAAGTAAAAATTCCCTTTCTCAAATGGGCCTTGTCCTAAAACCTTCTGGCCGTAAGTGAATAGATTGCCTAGAAAGGTCATCATTTACTCAACCTTATGTTCATCCAAACCCATATGGCTAACTTTTTCTATGTTAAACAAGAGATCCATACAAGAAATTTGAAAGGAAGTTGTTGAACTTCAAAAAACAAAAACACTATAACAATGGTTAATTGTTGATGGTTAATGTTTTTTTTTTTTTTTTAGATTTTAATTTGTATCTTCTCTATATAATTGTTTTTGTAATTTTATTTATTTTATTTACTCTGCTATTTTAGTTTTTTTTTTTTTTTTTAGTTTTTTTTTGGTTTATTTATTTTTAACATTTAGCATTGTAGAGTTGCCAAACTTAATTCATCAAATGGTATCATTTAAAAATGTATTAAATTTCTCAGCACAGTCTAGTGGTATTGCTTTCTAGTCGCAATTTCATGTTTAATGCATGTTTATTTAAAACTTAAATTTATTTGAAAAAAAATATTTCTTTGTTTTATTTGGAATCCTGAATGTATATAAGTTTCAGTTTTTCAGTTAACAAAAATGTTTAGTTTTTGTCTACAGAAGCAATGCACTAAATAGTCTAACACCGTGTCCTACACAATGTAATGTATGATTTCAGCAACAAGCAGTTTGTGTGTCATGACAGACATGACATGGCTATGAGATGCATCAAACTCAATCAAAAATCGCAGCCATTCAGAAGGGTGTGTGGGCATCGCGTCTGGCACAGTGTTAGCCATTATTTGCATTCCATCTCTTTATCTTGTATTTATTCAAATTTATACTACGGGGGCTGTTGAATGCTTGAATCTGATTGGTTGACGAACATTCTAGGGGTGTGCAATTATTTTCAGATAAAACTTATGGGCGAAAGTAGTTCCAGGCAGGTCTTCACCACATTGCATGTCCATATCACTTCGCCAAATGATTTGAGTTATTTCAAAGGTCCTTACAGCCTACAACAGCAAAAGAACCAAAAGACACAACGACACTGACCGACCAAATAAATATATCAAATGATAAGATAATTACAAATTACTTCCATGTTTTTTTGCCACAAAAGTTCTAAGCACACATTGTTCTAATGCTCTGATTTTATCAGTAAAATAGTTTAACAAATTAAAAGCTACATGACATTTCTCACTAGCAAGGTAATAAAAGCGCTGTTCTTGAAGCAGATAAACATAGTTTCGCTATTAGAGATGCTGCTGGTGAGCACTGTTGTGAGACGCACAAACTCAGGTAATTCACATACACTTAATCTCTCTCTTTCTCATTCTCTTTCTCTTTCTCTTTCTCACTCACTCCCTCTAATAAATGCATTAATAACTGCATTAGTCTGCTATCAAGGCTCAAGCCTCCGTTATTAGCTCTAAAGTGACGTTTCGGAATTAGCAACAGGTGTGGGTTGAGATGCGTAAAAAATTAGTCCCACACACAAGAGTATTTTAAGGACAAAAACCTGACAAATGTCTTGAAATACAACATCTGAACAATGTTTTGTGATGTGGTAACCGTAATATATATACAGAATAATTGACTCCGGTCCATTGAATTATTAGAAAATAATGCACACCCGATTCGCATCGTAGCCACATTACCTCCTCGGGTGTGCATTATTTTCTAATAGAAATTTTTATCACAAATTATTCCTTAAATACTACATGAAAATGAGTCACATGGGTTTGATTTTAGTGATTTGGCATATCTTCTGACTGATGAAGTGAATACAGAATTTCAAATTAAAATTACATGTATAGTGGGAGGCTAAGAATTGTCTGTTTTTCACATAAAACTGTTGTATGACTTCAGAAGAAAACATTGGACCGACTGTATGGATATTCTTATGGTGCTTTTTTGTAATTTTCTGAGCTCTACAGTGTCTGACCCAGTACGATTTTAAGGTACATTTGTAGAGCAGATTTTGCATAGCAGTTATGGGGCAGAAGGTTTAAACTCTTAAATTTGTTTTTGATGTCTTAAGCTAAGAGTATTTCTTCGGCCAAGGCCAGACAGCTTGTTCAAATGTTCCCACTTTGTTTTCTTGATAGATAGATGTAGTTTCCAAATCCAGAAATTAGCAAGGGAGTGAGCAGACCTTGCAACATCTCTTGCACTTACAGAAAAATGAAGTAATATATCATTAGAACTGTTACTTGATATCTGTGCGAAGGTTTCAGAGTGGGAATTTGTGCTGATCAGCCAACGGCCTCAGTGAGTGCGTTTATGTGTCAGTACAATTGTTATTTTCGCTGCTCTGTCCTGCTAAATGACTTCAGTGCTTTAACAGATGGAGTGAAGTTATTCAGTGATGTCACTGGTGTGGTTACCATGGCATATTCGCCTGTTATGTAAAGGATGATCTAATGATGCTGCCGGGGTCCACATGGCTTGTGTTTGTGGTTTGTGTTTATGCCTCATACAACATCTTTTTCCAGACCACATTTCTTCAGAGGGTTCGGACCGAGCGTGTGTTTATGATAGTGAAGTTTCTGTTTCCCAAATGTGTGTGTCCTGCATCCTGTTATGTCCTCCGTCGCTGTGGAAACGTAGCACATGTTTTCAGACTGTGGAGGCACCATGGCAACTGCAAGCAGTTAGTCACATCTTGATGGTGTATATTCCTTGAGTTAGAAGTAAACTGCTTCTCAGTAGGGGATCCTTTTCACCATCATTGTGGTACCCAAAGAATTGACCATCAAATGCTCTTTACAGTCAAATTTGCCAGTTTCTGTTGCGAAGATTGCCTTTGAGAAAGTTGGTGAGAAATTAAGGTCCTACACATTTGTCTCAGGAATGTCTTGCATCTTTAGTTTGGATAGATGGACTAATATGGAGCTAAGGGAGTTAAATCTATCTGGCTTCCCCATGGCTTTGGTTAAGCTGAGACCTCTCTATCCCCTTTGGACTAAGCTGAGAGAGTTCTGACTAATTTGGATGATCCAGTGGCAGTCATAAGTTTGAGTACTGTACTCTGTTTACATTCTGTACTGTTTACATTCTGCTGCATTAGCTTGAACCGTTTCGAGAGTTGATAGTGTATGTACATTTTTACATTTACTGTTTGCCAAATTTTTGTTGGTAAAATCTAGACAATTCAATAGGTGACATGCTATCTGGAATTTCTCATGAGAGTGAAAGATTTCCACATACAGATTTCACAGCAGGTTCACCACGTTGACCAACAAAAAGCTGCTGGGTTTGAAACGGTGTTGTTACTGTTAAAGTGTAACTGCAGATTTTTAACCCTCTTTGTGTTGTTACAATATCAATAGTATATGTAAATTAACAATATTTCTCTGTCCTACCTGGATTATTATTTGTCAGCAAAAGACTTTTGACAGCTCCAGGGCTTTCGTGAAAACTACAGATTATACTTCTGCTTTTTTGTATCCTTGCCCATGGACTGTCGGATTGACAGAGGGTTATTAACAGAACAGTTATTTGTAAGGGTAGGTTTATCACTGAAATTGTATCGTACTTTGTCTTCTCTTTAAACAGAATTATGGTTAAAATGGAGCACTATGGCAACAACTTCCTTATCTGTACACGACAACATTTTACAGTTTGGCATAAAACACTGTTTGTGGTCATCCAGTTTGAAAAGTTTGATTACAAACATGGAGGATTTTCTGATTTTCCGTCACAGCGTTCACTCCATATTTATGACTCTTTGCAGCCTTTAGCCACTGCCAACAATGTGCTGGATCCTTCACTGTAAACCGAAAATAACACGCTTCCGCTAAATGTTTACTCTTTGAATTCTTGCACCCAAGAACAGTACAGATTGACAACATTATAACTAAAAGTTTGCTAAGAAGTATTTCCTACTAAAGCAAGGTGGTATTTGACTCTGATCAAGGGTATCCATAGCAGACTGGTGGGAGTGGCCTTCGACGGCAATATGCATTATGGGTTTTGCAGTTTTCCTACCAAAAGGCAAAAGGGAAGACAACAGCCTTTTTTCTTTGTATTCTCTAGTCAGGTAGCACTGATTTAAAAAAAAAAAAAAAAAAGAAAGAAAAGTCAATAATGATGCAGAAACTACATGCTTCACTTAAAAAAAAAACAAAAACAAAAAAAAACAACTTGAAAAATTAGAAATTATTCTCACTAACTGAAATAAAATATTTACTAAAACTAAAACGTCTCTTGACTCGTGTTTAGGTCCAATCTCAATTGGTTTTGTGTTGGATGTTGCGGTGACCCAAAACAGTGCCAAAATTATGTACACAATGTTTTTTAAAATAAAATGTTGACATTTATCAATGAGCAAATGCCCAACACATAGATGTATATATAGGAATATATAATACAAGCTACAAGCTACTCATAAGTTGAAGTAGTGAAGATAAAATCAAGCTACCCTTCTGAAAAAGTAGTAGCTACACTACAAGTTACTATCAAAAATAAGCTGGCTGCTACTTTTTTGTACACTCGTCTAACTGAATAATTGTTAATGAATAATGTTTTAAGTAAAACATTTTGGGTTTAAAACAACGTAATGCAATACAATTGTGATTTCAAAGAGGAGCCAATTGTTTTATTTTGCAAATTTATCCAAAGATAGCCTACACACAATCACACTTATATCTCAAACTGACTGACTGTCAAAATGCAAACAATGTAACATCACTGCACTTCAAATTCAAAGCACATGCAGCTTTTACTGTGAACTGGTCCATTCTGAGACGTGAATCATGAGCTACTTGTGTGAATACTGTGCTATACAATAGTTTTCAACCTGCTAGTTTGGAACACTCTGCATCCAGTCTTTGATAGATGGCTGATCACACCATCTGTGGTACCTTTTTTTGCTTTTTTCTTTTCTTTCTCAATAGCTATTAAACAAGAATTTGAGTTAATGGAATCAAAACAACCAGCAAACAACAGCATTAGACTTGCATTAACCCCTCTTAGTGCTAGACGTGCAGGAAAAGCTGCTATTTAGGTCACTGACCCTGAGACTAATTAGCTGGTTGTGTTGGGAAATTTCTTGGTGCACGTGGAGCGTAAGCAAAGTTTGGTGGTGGTAGTGGTGGGGGGTGCAGGTGAAGTTGCAAACAGGAAGTGTCTGGCATGATAAAGTCCTACTGAAGCTAAAGCATTTGGAGTAGAACGTAAACAGCTGCTCCTTAACCGCTTCCTGCCTGTTGGAGGAGCTGTTTTGTTGATTTGGGAGCAGAGGCTGACATGTACAGTATAGTATCTGTTTATCTACGCTTATTTGTTATCATGAATGTGTGCCTTTCAGAGTTTAATTGAAGAGATCCTCCAGGCTTGCCTATATTGTGTTCAGCAGGATTTCCAAGTATTGATCTGTTTTCAAAGTGCCAGCAACTTTGTAGATCCTTTCAACACCTGCTGCAGACATGCGTCCCCATGCCATTACGTTTCCCCTGCCATGTTGATCAACACATGCATTTGGCATTAAAACACTCCAGTCATCTACTACGAACATACCTGACACCATCCAATGCTAGGTTGTTAAAATTTGTCTTGTTGGACTGCAGAACACTGCTCCAATCTTCCACACTCCAGTCCTTATGTTCTTTGGCAAATGCAAGGTTTTTTTTGCAGTTGATAAAACTAATAAATGGTTTCTTTACTGTTACACAACCTCTCAATCCAGCCTTTTGTAGCTGTTGGCTTACAGTTCAAAATGAAATGGGAGGTTCCTCACAATCTCATCCAGATCTTTAGAGGCTGTATTCAGGTGATTTTCATCCTCCTGTCAAAATGCTCACTAGTCTTCCCTGACCAGCCGCAGCACTTTACATTCTGCATGGTAGTGGTCTCACTGTGCTTTGTGGCTATAGTGACCATTCATATCCTGCATGAGCAATATCCAAAAACGATTGCAACCAAGGAGGATATTGTTGAGATGGCTAAATCTGGTCAGAGGACAGATTCTTCCATCCGGCCATTTTCACTAAAACCCACATAACATCTAATAATATAGCTAATACCAGCCACATAGGGATTTATTGAATTACAGGCTGGGAATAATGACTGCAAGCTTGGTATGAACACTTCTGCACAATTCGGTATGTGTCATTGCATCATCATGACAAATTATACAATTGGATCCTGGAACACATACATTAGTTTTACACTCCTGGCACAACTTTACAACATGCATACAAAATATTTTATTCAAACTTTTTTTATTAAAAATGTATCAAGTACAAAGAAGACCATTTTCCTTGGTTTGACATCACTTTTGGCCACTATTGTACTTTAGGGCAAACGTATTGGGACACCTGACCATTAGTCCAACAGGGACTATAATAGACATTAATGTGGAGTTGGGTCCCCCTGCCTAAGTGAGGTTTTTTTTTTTAACCCATAAGAATATACACTGCTTGGCCAAAAAAAAAAAAAAAATGTATCAATAAATGATGTTATCTCCATCAAGAGGTGTGTCAATTTTTGGTCAAGATTTATTACTGACAATACAAAGTCTTCTCCATCACATCCCAAAAGACTTTCGATGAATTTAAGGTCTGGACTCAGAGGTGCCAATTCATGTGTGAACATGATTCTTCATGCTCCCTCCCAGCCATTCTTTCACAATTTGAGCCTGATGAATCTTTGCTTTGTCATCCTGGAATATAGCCATGATGTGTCTTCCTACATGGTTGTTTAAGAAATGAAAAGCTACACACTCCATCAATTAGGATTAGAAGAACTGTTGCCAAACATAAAATGCTAGAAATATAATCACTGCAGTAATAATCCAATCATAGACTCTTAGCCAATTTAAATCCAAACAGCTAATTATAAAAATATATATATATATATATATATATATATATATATATATATATATATATATATATATATATATATATATATATATATATATATATATATATATATATATATATATATATATATGAGAGAGAGATAGAGAGATATATAGATATATAGATATATATAGATGGATATAGATATACTGTATATAGATGGATATAGATATATACTGTATATAGATGGATATAGATATATACTGTATATAGATGGATATAGATATATATAATATAATATATAATTATATATATAATATAATATATAGAGAGAGAGATATAGATTGATTTTTGATGTCCACAATATTTTATTTAGGCAGTATTTACAAAATGCTAGCTTTTTAATTTAAGTGTCTTCACACATTCATTTTGTCTATCTCTGTCTGTTTTTCTCTCAGGTGGAAGGTGTGGGGAAGTACTTTCGGGAGCAGCTGCTGCAGTCTCGTCATAGGGGGGCGTTTGAACTGGCCTATGTGGGATTTGTTCGGCTCACTGACATGCTCTGCAGGTGAGAGGTCAAACTCCATTAGATTGCACAAGCTAACCCAACAGTTATTTAATAATGATGAAAACACACATACTGACTTCTCAACTCTCTGTCCAGTCAAATAGTTCCTTTGTCATTACGCAAATTCAAGATGTTTTCAACCCAAAGGCCTCAGACAAAACAAGTGTGCATCTTTAGATAAGGGAGTGCTTGGCAAGCACTTTTCATACCTGAATGAGTCCAGCCCCCCTCCTCCTCATCCCCACTCCCTCTCAGCTGTTGGGCTGGAAACCAGTGCGGCTCCTGAAGGACAAGCTTCAAATAATCAGGATGTTTGAAAACTGTTAACATCTGGAAATGTGAGATTTAATGAGCTTTGGAATGTGTTCTCTGCACAGAGGTCAAGGAAATTGACTTGCTCGCTTTCACGACAGTGACATGAATGGGACAACAGATCGGTTGTGCTGCTGTGGAGCTGCAGATGGAGCCTCTTGTAATTTTAATTAACCTCTGCAGTTCTCTTCTTATTTTTTCCATGAAATAAAAATGGTCATAGTTATCATTAACTAAAACAAAAACTATTTAAAATACATTTTTGTTAATTGAAATAAAGCTAAAATAAAATAGAAAATTACATTAAAATATTAAACTTATTTTAGTTAGTTACCAAGGAAACATTTCTATTTTTGTTTTACTTTTAAAGGGTTAGATCACCCAAAAAATGAAAATTCTGTCATTACTCACCCTCATGACCTTTGTTCATCTTCGGAACACAAATTAAGATATTTTCGATTAAATAAGAGAAGTATATGACTCGTCCATAGACAGCAATATAATCAACACTTTCAAGGTCCAGAAAGGTACTAAAAACATTGTTAAAATAATCAACATGACTACGGTGGTTCAACCTTAATTTTATGAAGCAACAAGAATACTTTTTGTGCGCAAAAACAAAACAAAAATAACGAATTCATTCAGCAATATCTTCTCTTTTGCGTCATTGTCATACATTGTTTACATTCAGCGCTTCCAGGTTCTACATCAGAACGCCGACTTATTATTATTATTATTATTATTATTATTGGCCGGCTCCTGCGTCAGCATCACATGAATGCGTTATACTGAGCCACCATTCAGACATAAACACAGAAGCCTTCACTACTGTGTCACCTACATAAAGATAATGACAGGGAAGAGAAGAGATTGTTGAATAAAGTAGTTATTTTTTTTGTTTTGTTGTTGCGCACAAAAAGTATTCTCATCTCTTCATGAAATTAAAGTTGAACCACTGCAGTTAAGTCGACCGTTTTAACGATGTCTTTAACACCTTTCTGGACCTTGAAAGTGATTGTTAAATTGCTGTCTATGGACGAGTCATATACCTCTCAGATTTCATCAAAAATATCCTAATTTGTGTTCCGAAGATGAAAGAAGGGTTTACGCATTTGGAATTGCATAAGGGTGAGTAATTAATGACAGATTTTTCATTTTTGGGTGAACTAACCCTTTAAGTACTAGAATGACTAACTGAAATGAAACTAAAGCTAAAATTCAAAAATTGAAAAGCAAAAACTTATAAAACAATTTTTTTAAAAAATTAAACCAATTTAAATCAAAATCAAAATATTAATACAAACTATAATAGCATATGCAGTAAATAATATTAAAATGAATCTCATAGTTATTGTCTTTTGTCTCTAAAATAATGTTCTGTTCACATACTCAGTTCTGTTATAAAAGAGTGTTCTTTGTATACAATAACAGAAGTGACTCCCTTATGTTATCAAGACGTACAACTTAAATTTGAAAGCAAGTTTGGTTAGTGTGTGCTATAAAAACGTCAACTATTTTTTTTTTTGCCTTGCCATTTATGTTCATACGACATGAAGCAAGCACTTCACGAGTTAGTCTTTGCTGTTAATTGCAGTGTTAAACTCCCCTTATTAAGTGTTCTCAATCTCTCCAGGTTATGAGAAATGGTGGAAAGTAGGTGTATTGTGGGTTTTTAAGTGGGCGGAGGAGAAAGTCAAAAACTGAACCGGTTTAAACCAGAGAGCTTTTGGGCTGCATATCAGAGAATGAAAGAAACACAAACTAGAATAGAAGTTGAATCCGTGTTGTTCACAATTCATTTTATTTCTTTTTGTGACTTATTTCAAAGTGAAACATGATATGCAATGAGTAAAAATGGATGGAATATATTCACCAGGAATTGATCTGTAATGGTGAGCATAGCCATTGAGATGTTGTGCTTAAGTGGGTGATGTGGGTTTGAGTCTGGTTCGTCTCTTTTCCCTATTATTTCCTGTCAATCTCCTGGCATCCCTATCAATAATGTGCCAAACGTGCGTGCAAATATATGATTAGTCCTGGGATGTCAACTTTTCTTGAAATCCCTGAGGAAGTAGTAGTGTGTGTTTTGTGTTGGATCGGCCTGTATTAACAGTTGTGTCTGTATTGAGTCTCAGAAGTGCTTCTGGAGAAGAAGCATTGCTGTGTGATTACACGGCTCCACCGGTAACCGCTAAGCCGTTACGAGGTGTTGATTGTGGGGCGTTCGTCGGCTGTCTTTTGAAGGTTTCCCCTTGTGTTACTGAGTGAGGGGTGTGTGTGTGTGTGTGTGTGTGTGTGTGTGTGTGTGTGTGTGTGTGTGTGTGTGTGTGTGTGTGTGTGTGTGTGTGTGTGTGTGTGTGTGTGTGTGTGTGTGTGTGTGTGTGTGTGTGTGTGTGTGTGTGTGTGTGTGTGCGCGCGCGCGCGCGTGGGCGCTTGCTGTGTGGTTTGGATCATTTGATCTGGCCTGCTCGGTCCAGCGCGTCTGGTATAACGGTACTTTTCATAACGAGAGGCTCGCATTTTTCTCCGCTCTCAAAGTGGGCATCCTGCACACGCTTGGGCAGCTCCTGCTATGTGTTTATGTGTGTATTCATCCGAGGTTTGCAGTGTAATTACAGTGCTTGCTTAGGAAAGCATCTCTATTATTATTATTGCTCATACTTTGGAATTAGGGATTTGAATAAACTGTTAACCTGAATTATTAAACCTTGTTGTGTATATCGTCCCATACTGTTTATGCTTTGGACATGAATGATTCCTGAAATCATGCAGCTTTTTGAGCTTTCTTTTCATAATTACAGCCTTGTGAATGAGAAATTGCTGAAAAATAATTTTCATTTGCTTCACTTACATTACTGTTCAAAAGTTTTGAAGTTTGAAGTAAGATTTTAAAAATGTTTTTTAATGTCTTTCTTCTTCTTCTTCTTCTTCTTTTTTCAGGATTCTTTGAATGAAAGTTCATAACAACAGCATTTTTTATTATTTTAAATGGTAATGTACATCCCAGGACTAATATGACCAACTGTAAAAGTAATGTGTAAATTCTCGTACTGTTGTAGTTTTATGGTCCTACACTGGATCTTGACAACAACAGAGTCCACAAAGACTGTTTTTTAAAAAAAATCTGTTTTAAATCTTCACAACTTTTCTGCTGTAATGTAACTTGGCTCTAGCCTAATGTTTTCCTCGAATGTGTGTTTAAATTCAATTATTTTATAGTCTCTGCTTTGAGATCACATTTGGATGTGATTTGATTTTCAGATTGCTTTGAAAACTGTGGATAATATCACATCTGAGAATACGTAAACAAAAATGCCTGAGAGAAACTGAGAACCACATAAACTTGGATGCCCACAATCATGGGAGCCAATGTCTTGTTCATAGTTCCACAACAAGGCATTATGTGGGTTTGTCTGTAATCTCTCTCTCTGTGTGTCAGGAGTGGGAGTGCTATGCTCCAGCAGCTGCCAGCACACTGGCTGAAAGAGGTTCTTGAGGAAGTGAAATCCAGTGACCCCTCCTCTAAACTGTGTGCAACCCGCCGGAGTGCAGGAATACCCTTCTATATCCAGGTTAGTACTGTTTACAGCAATGCTCATAGTTTTTTTTCCCCCCCAAAATTAACACTTTACCTCCCTAAGAAATATATACATTTTTTTCTGATTTTATTTATATATATATATATATATATATAATCTGTAACAAACATACACTTTACTAAACATAAACTTTATTACTCAAAAAAATAAAATAAATAAAAAATAAGTTGCTCCAACTACTTAAGTTATAGCCCTGGAACGAATGAATCTTTCCCATTTCAGTTAAAATCCACAGCACTGGTGTCAAAAGTATTCACATTCAATACTCAAGTAGAAGTATAGATACTAGGGTTTAAAAATACTTCTGTAGAAGTTGAAGTATCAACTCAAGCTTTTTACTCAAGTAAAAGTGTAAAAGTACTGGTTTCAAAACTACTTAAAGTATAAAAGTAAAAGTAATGTAAGGAAAAAAAATGCCATTAAGGACAAAAGCTTAGGCCGCGCCACAGGGGTCTATTGTGCACTCCACCTCCTCAAAATGTCATCAATAACCTTTATTGGAATGTAAATGTACATCCAAGCTTAACTGCAGGAATCTGTGAGGGCAGCGGACAAGAAAAATGTGGGTAGTTTTGGTGTACCCAGGGCAGGCTTAGTAACAATCAGGGCTTGACATTAACACCCGCCAACCCGCCAAAGTTTTCAGCTGTTTCAGTTCACACCGCACCGACAAACGCCAACAAATTCGTCTGTTGGAGTTTGTTGGATAGGTGTTGGCGTTGGTTGGAGTCTGTTTTTACCAGACTGAACATGTTTAATCGGCGTTTGTTTGGTCGTCTGAGCATCCAACAAACGGCAACAAACTCTTGGTGTGTTCCAAATGGGATATATCGCCCTCCGAAGGGCACTTCGGAGTGAAAACAATCATGGCCACCATACTGAAGGGTCGTTCCAAACCAAAGTGTTCAAAACTGGCCACTTTAAAGGGCCCTTCGGAATGAAGGATTTCAAAGGGTATAACTGATGGACACTTCGGACCACCATGATCCTTTGCACAGTGAAGTTGTTTGTCGTCACAGAATGGGTACAGGAGGCTCGGAGTTTGATTTTACTTATAAATGTATGTATAGTATTTTTCTATTCTACTGTAATATTTAGGCTATACAAGTTAGATTTAGTACATTATTATGGTCAAAACGACATTGTACTTCAACAAAAATACTTTACAGCTCCCTTTATCAGTCCATTCAAATGTTTCAAATACATAGACACAATATACATTATGGTGCGATAAACCAAAAATAAATAAATAAACTAACGTTAAAGAAAGGGCGCAGCTTGCGCAATCTATCCTCCTTGATTGTCTCGTTAAGATGACGCAGAAGTGCGTTCCAAAAAAGGAGTATTTTGACCTCTACACCCTTCATCCCTTCGAAGCTCTCACTCTGGAGGCTAAACAGTTTGAAGGGATTAGGGCATAGGGATGAGCCCCTCCGAATGGAACGCAGGGCCTGACGTAATCTGACCTGGCCACGAACCGTTGCCATGACGATGAGGCAAGTCCCCTGCAAAGACAGCTGTTTGATCGCGCCCGCGCCTCACGCACACACAACAAAGCACTGGAAACGTGACATCGCAGCTTGTTCGTTATAAAAAATAAAATACAGTTTAAAAAAAAAAAAACATATAAAAGGAACAATAGTCCGTAGTGCAATCTGTGCCATTCAGCAAGAGCACTGCTCCACTTCACCGAAAGAGAGAGGTATAACACCATGAGAGCAACGCAGGTTTACCTTCAGTTTCGTTTTAAATTAATTCATTTTGGCTTGTTTAGCTACATGGTTGTATATGACTATGGGTCACATAAATAAAAAGGGTCGCGCTAAAAAAAAATTTAAAAACCGGTGTATACGCTAATTTATTCAAACGTCTCTCTACCGAACTAAGTTACCTAGCTTAATTTGCAGAGGACGAAGAGAAAGCACCCGTTTGATAGCCTAAATGAGCCAGTAGTAGAGAAATAATCTTTTAAGAAATAATCTTTTTCGAGTAACGACCCCCAGCACTGTCGTCCTTGCTGGAGTGTGATGTGATTTGTGATTTGTGACGTGCAGGTGCGCTGGATCGCGTACAACCCAATAGGGTGTCAGAATTGTATATGTTTATTCTCATCCAACCACAATCAAATTCACTCTATCCAGATGGCGTGATTTATCTGGATAGTTTTTTTTTTTTTTTTTCAAGCCAGAATGAAAACAAGCCGAAATGAAATAGGAGTAACGAGGCTATTTTTAAAATGTAAGGAGTAGATAATTGCGATAATTGCGTGAAAATGTAAGGAGTAGAAGTAAAAAGTCGTCTGAAAAATAATTACTCCAGTAAAGTATAGATACCCGAAATTTCTACTTAAGTAAGGTAACGAAGTATTTCTACTTCGTTACTTGACACCTCTGATCCACAGCTATCATAACTAATTGTAACTTATTTAGCATGTATATTTAATGACCAAGTAAGATATTACAGTACTTTTCACTGACAATAGCGCAGTAATTGCTTATAGAGTCAATGTACTGTTTACCTTCATGTATCTAATCTTCAGCACAATGGTAACCAATTTTAACATTTACTCTCCTTATCCAGTTCTAAGCAAATGCTGGGAAGTCGAAATCCAAGACAGTTATCAAGACGATTTCAATTTTAAAGTTACTACAACTTAATTAAATAGTTAATAAAAAAAATAAAAAAAATAAAATAAAATCAATTAACACAGACATTTGAGTTTAATTTACACACATATTAAGTTAAAGGGATAGTTCACCCAAAAATGAAAATTATCCCATGATTTACTCACCCTCAAGCCATCCTAGGTTTATATGACTATCTTCTTTCAGACTAACACAATCGAGTTATATTAAAAACTTCCAAGCTTTATAATGGTAGTTTATGGGGCTCGAGATTTTAAAGCCCAAAAAAGTGCATCCAACCATCATAAAAGTAATCCATACAGCTCCAGGGAGTTAATTAAGGCCTTCTGAAGTGAAGCGATGAGTTTTTATAAGAAAAATGTCCATATTTAAAACCTTATTAACTATAACTGGCTTCTGGCATCAGCCGTATACAAGTCTGGTTCTGGCAGAAGAGTGACCTCTGCCCTGACGTATGATGTATTGATGAATGAGAAGCACAGAGGATAGAACAAAACAAAACACCGGTCAAAAATTAGAAGTCTAAAATAAGAATTTTTAAAGTGAAATGTAGGACGAGCTTGAGTTTGTTGCCCAGCCCTATTTGTTTGAACCACAAGAGGCGTCTACTCTCACCTAAGCTTAAGCTACTCCTAGATCCTACGTAATACGTCAGGTCAGAGGTCACTCTTCCCCTGGAGCTCGACTTGTGTACGGCCGGTGTCTGAAGTCAGTTATTATAGTTTATAAAGTTTTAAACATGGATATTTTTCTAACAGAAACCCATCGCTTTGCTTCAGAAGCCATGTGGATTACTTTTATGATGGTTGGATGCACTTTTTTGGGCTTCAAAATCTCGAGCACCTTTTACTACCTTTATAAACCTTGGAAGAGCCAGGGTATTTTTTTTTTTTTATAACTCTGATTGTGTTTGTCTGAAATAAAATAGTCATATACACCTAGGTTGGCTTGAGGTTGAGGAAATCATGGAATAATTTAAACTATCCCTTTAAACTATCCCTTTAATGTAATGATCTTCATTATGTCAAATAAACTAGAAAAAAATATGTTTGCAACTAGGTTAAATCACTAAATTAGATTTATTTATTTATTTTTTTTTTACTTGCAACCATGCATTTATTTAAAGGTAGGGTAGGCATGAACACTTTTTGTTATACTGGTTGAAAGTCTCTTCACATCCTGATAGCAATCAATAATAGAAGTGGTCTAAATATAAAAAAACAAAAACAACATACATTTATCTTCTGTGGAAGTCTCAGGGCCAACAAAAGGTTCATCCGATCATTGCATTCAGTCCGAGTGCCTGTCAACATTTATGTATTTCCATACCTCTGCGCACCCTGCTTGTGCTGACGATCAGCACGTTCCATATGACAGACAGTCACTGAGCGCCACAAACAAACAGCAGCCACGTTTTACAGTTCCTCCTAAACTAAAACAATGAGCTTATGCTGCGTTCTCGCCATGCCGTAACCGTAATTACATTCTACCTGGAGCTGTTCACGTCCTCAGACTTTGATTTGGGGCACTTTTACCTACAGTCTGAGCGTAGTCTAACATTTACCACCAGCGTGTGTAAAGTTCTAGATGTATAGCACTCTCAAAACATTTGTTCTTTCACAAATATGCAATAATCTGACAATCTCTGTAGATTTCCACCACCAGGAATTAGTTTCACTAGTATTATCTGAACATCTGTGGATCTGTAATTGATTCCATATAGTTTTTATGATGGAGATTGTCCCCAGTGGACAGTCAACTGAAAGGTCAGAATAGCTAAATACTGAAGTCAAGGAAAAATAGGGTTTGGATCTGAAATGCAAGACAATGAGAGGGTTTTAAGGAAGAATAAGACAGGGAGAGGATGGATAAACTCAACACCTTGGCATGAGCACACATTCCTGCGGTGTGTCCCGGAAAAGGTGGTCTTGCACGATGAGTTCACACCCTTTGGCAGAGGGACAAAAGAACTCCAGAGACTGTATTCGGTTACATATTGTGAGTCATTTTTCCACTGTCATGCTGTCATTCACTGTCCCAGTCTCACAGGAATGTCTTAAATACAGCGTAGTGGACAGTTTATCCAAAAATGATTTACCCACCCTTATATCATTCAAAACCATGTCAAAATGTGAGAACTTGCCTGTTAATCTTCCATTGTAAAGCCCAAAGTATACTTTTAATGTCCGCGTTCCGCGACTATCCGTTCACTGCCTGTGTAATTTTCATTAGGAGGGTCCACAGATGTCCGCACGCACTGTCTGCATGCAGTCCAATTTGTACAACAGCACATGTGCGTGTGACTTGAGTGCTTGAAAACGGTCCACTGGATAGTGATCATGCATCAAATGTGTCTTTCTGCCTTGGCCAAAGGAGTATACTTTGAAAGGCCCGTGCGCTAAACTGTGCATGAGGCGGAGCAGAACGTGGAAAATTAAGTATTCCCGGGCCTTAAGTGATAATTGTAATAAAACTTTCTCTGTGTAGGCCCTGCTGTCTTCTGAGCCTAAATCATCCAGTTGTGGACTCCTGAAGATGACCATGAGATCTCTGACGGCATTGGCCATGCCGTCTAATGATGGAGCTACTGAAAGCAGCACTGTGCCACAGGTGGGCACACACACAAACACACTTTATCTCTGAGGAAACTATGAATAGGATCAGGCATGTTTAATGGGTCATTGTTTTTATGCACATACAGGTCCATGCTCTGAACATCCTAAGGGCTTTGTATCGAGATACGCGTCTGGGGGAGAACATTGTGCCGTTTGTGTCAGAGGGCATGCAAGCTGCTATCCTAGGTTTCACTTCTCCTGTGTGGGCCGTAAGTGTATAATAATCCCTTTTTTGATTTCTATACTTCTTTCCTGTCTATGGAAACATTTTGTACACGGTTAATACAATGCTACTTTTTGAAGTGTCATGTAAATAACATGGTTCGTGCATATGATAATAATTCAGTACTGCTATATACACTACTGTGCAAAAGTCTTAGGCACATTAGTATTTTCACCAAAAAAAGAGAGAGAGAGAGAAAAACAGAATGGTTTTAAGCCGGTTATTTATATATTTTGCTGTAGTTTGTCAGTAGGAAATATCAGTTTACATTTCCAAACATTCCATTTGCCATTAATTGTAATAATCCAGTGAGATTTTGCTCCACATGGATATCTGATTTTACTATCATCTGGGATTACATGAAGAAATGGAAAAAAACTAAATCCAGACAGACTAAATCCAGACAAACTGGTAGCTTTGGAGGTAGGTTTCTTTAAAGGCCCGCTGAAGTGTCTTGGAACGTGCAGCATTATTCATTATGTTGATGTAATTTCAACTGAAACAGGAAGACAGGGCGAAATATCGAACAGCACTGCCCGTTTTTTTAATATAGCCAATAGCTTTTTTTTTTTTTTTCATATCACAGCTCGGCCAGAGCCATTAAACTCAGTAAAACCTCTGTTTCCTTTTAATATCTAACCATTTATCCTCCTAATCTACTCTATATCACTTTGAAATATAGCATTCTGTGCAGAATTTAAATGACCACTTTCGTGGTCTGAGCCGACTCGCAGATATGATCCACTCTGTGCTCTCGTGTCCCTGGGCCAGAGCAGACTGTGCTCGCGCTGCGGCGTTCCGTTATACTAATGCGAATATATTAGTTATACTAGTCCGTTTTCGTTATACTAATGTGAAAACGGACTTCATTTGCGTCAATGAAAAGCATATTTACACTGTCTGAATCGTTCCCTATATAGTGCACAATGTGCACTTTATCACGTAGTGACTAGTAAATGTGTGAACAAATGACCGATTTCAGTCGCAGCTTCAGTTTCTGTTGATGGTGTAGGAGGGGGCAGGACTTCAGATTCTAGAGAGCATTTGACTGGACAGAAGATTTGATGAGAAGCTGAAGTGCGATGTCATGTCATGACAATCCATGATCCATTTTAGTGGAAGTGAGAGACTAAGTTTTGAATGCTTATATCTCCTAAATGCGAATTTTGTCATTGTTTTGGAACACACCAGCTTATCCATAACATTAAGGCTAACATATTCATACTGAAAGCTAAAAAACTTAAATTTTGATTTCAGAGGGACTTTAGGCATCTTGGAGACATTGCTGCAGTTCTTCTGGATTTAGTCTCTCTGAGTTTTTTCTGTTTCTTCATGTAATCAAAGATGATGGTGAGATCAGATCTCCGTGTGGAGCGTACCGGCTGTTGTCAGACTCCTTGTGCGTACAAAAATCTCTCTGGATTATTACAATTAATAGCAAAATAAATGTTTGAAAATGTAAACTGATATTTCCCACTGACGCACTACAGCAAAAAATATAAATAACTGGCTTCAAACCAATGTTTTTTTGTTTGTTTTTGTTTTTTTGTGCAAAAGGCTGTACTGTACTGTATATCATAAAGTTTAAAAGCCTGAGTGTCATTTGTTTGCAGATGCCACTTGGTTTGATATTTTAGGTTAATTAGGTTTAAGTTTATATTAAGGTATATATTTCTCTTTCCAGTGTCTCTTGTCTCTTCTGCCTTTCTCACACTCATTTGTTCACTGTTCCTCACGTACACCACCCTGTCAGATCATAGCTGTTGCTGAGACACTGACAGGTTAATAATTAAAGTGAATGAGAACACAGGGGACAGGGGCAGTATGTGCGGTCACACACCACACACACACACACACACACACACACACACACACACACACACACACACACACACACACACACACACACACACACACACACACACACACACACACACACACACACACACACACACCACACACACACACACACACCACACACACACACACACACACACACACACACACACACACACACACCACACACACACACACCACACACACACACACACACACACACCACACACACACACACACACACACCACACACACCACACACACACACACCACACACACCACACACACCACACACACACACACACACACACACCACACACACACACACACACACACACACACACACACACACACACCACACACACACACACACACACACACACACACACACACAGCTGTGCGATGGTCCTGGCCGGTTGCCCTGGATTGCTTGCTTTGATCACCTCCACATGGGCGACATGGCTCCTACAGGTCATGATGGCGACAACTCCAGGTCACATTCCTGTGCTCTCCTCCCTCATACCTGTCTATCTGCCTTTACTTCTCTTTCATACATCTCTCCTCACTTCATTTTCTTATCAGTTCATTCCTTTTGAGTCCTTTTTCCCTCCCACTCATTCCTCTCAGGATGTCAAAAGATCTGCTACTGTTGCCGTTTTCCATCTTTATGGCAGAGCTCAAGACAGCAGGCTTTACTGTGTAGAGTACAGTAAGCCTAATCCTTCCCACAATGCAGCAGTCATACACAGAGAACACACACAGTTTTCTTATAGTCTGTGAGGAATGTTTCTTAAGCTGACATAAAAATGTGATCAAAGTTATGAGCTGGTAACACTTCGAACATAAAGTTTGGTGTGTCCAGCATTACTTTGGCCACATAAGATTTTGATTTGAAGGCCTTTTACTGTTCTTGGAAATCAAGATGTCATCAGACCCTGCAAACCTGGCTTCTTAAGTTAAGTTGCACCTATGACTGCGTGACGAAATTATGTGAAACTATGTGCGGAACACAGAAAAAGATAATTGAAGGACTTTGGAAACCAAACAACATTGGAGCGCATTGACTTCCATTGTTTGAACACATCAAACGGCAACACTGAGACATTTCTCAAAATAAATTATTTTATGTGCCACAGAAAGAAAAAAAAAGTATTACAGACTTGGAACAATGTAAGGGTGTGTAAACAATGTCAGAAAATCATATTTTTGGGTGGACCTTTACTTTAAAAGTGTTTTTGCATCAAAAATGGTCAAAATGTAGTATTTTCCACTTTTTCCATAACTTTTTTTAATCAAACAAAAGACCGCACCTTAAAAACTATAGGCCACCATTTAAAGACATTAGACTCTTATTGTGGCAGACAAATAAATCATTGCATAGATCTTAGAAAAACTGGCTGTAGATGTCAATGAGCACCACATTTTTAAGATTTCAAGCACCAAATTCTTAGTCAAAGGTCAAATGATAAATATACATGGAAGGAAAGTTTGCTCTGACATCAGTTTCTCTATCCTGTCCACTTTCTAGGTGAGGAACTCCTCAACTCTCCTGTTCAGCACTCTGATTACTCGGATATTTGGGGTGAAGAAAGGAAAAGATGAGCACTCCAAAAAGAACAGGTGTGACTTCAGTTGTTTTATACACCACTCGTGACTACTAGAGATGCATGATACTACATTTCTCCACCGATACCATTAGCCGATTATTCTGATTATTCTGTTTCGGAGTAACTGGTATCAGTTATAAACAAACAAATTACTCAAATTAATATTAACACACATTAACTAAATTCTAAAGATTAAATTAATATTTCTTAACTTTCTGAATATTATTAATTCATATAATTTCTATTAATATTGCTCATCAAACTGGCTTCTTTGTATTTTCTTTACACAAAACACAAATTCAGTGCATTTTCCTGCCCTCTTTTGATTTCCAGGATAAATCGGCCCTGACTATTGGTTGTTTTTAAACTATTGGCCGATGGCCGATAGTGTGAAAAATTTCCTTTATTGGCCGATATATCGGTGCATCTCTAGTAACTACAATATAAAAAAAAATCTGAAGTTGAGAAAATTCAAAACTTTTTCAGGTCTTCAAAACCAGTTTCAGTTCTTTTTTTGAGCAATGAGTATCAATTTAACAAGTAAATTGATAAAACATCTTCATTTTGAATAATAAATATTATGCTCATAAGTCCCCATGCTTTGACTAAAAACACAAATTATTCTAGTTTAAGGGATTATGGGTGATCATTGCTCAAACTGAACATGCTCACCAGCCTGTTAGTTTGACCCTCTTTATCAAACTTGATATTGCCAAAGTCAGATGTCAGTTGTCAAGTTCTTGATGTTTAATATTTTAAATTGCTCATACTAAATGGTCTAAAAGGTGACATAATTAATAAATATATATATATATATATATATATATATATATATATATATATATATATATATATATATATATATATATATTATATATATATTATATATATATATATATATATATATATATATATATATATATATATATATATATATATATATATATATATATATATTTCTGTATCGTCAACTTTTTCTACATTAAATAGTTCAGTCAACCTGTAAAATAGAGTTTGTCTGACAAAATGTAAGATGGATTTTTTTCACAGTGTACCTGTCCTGTCATCCGTGACTCAGAACTTTACTATCCTTACAAAAATGTTTCTCGTTTGGAAAAAGGTCATATAGGTCAATGTAAAGACAGGACTTTTAACATTGCAGAATGGAGCCAGGTGGTTGGAGAGAAAAAGTTGAAAAGAGAAATTTGTGACATCAACCGGAAAGGAAAGGCGTTTCAGAAGAAAAGCTAGTTATTTCATTTTAATAAAATATTTTTGATGCAAGGGGTCCATTGAAATACATTGTTTTGATTTAAGTCTTGTTGCAATGTTCACTTAGTGTGGATAGATCTTGTTGGTGAGCAACAGTTCTGTGTGACCCTGCTCTGTCAGGGGTTGTTCACTAGGTGTCACTGAAGTTCTATGCTTTTTCACCATCGAATCTTCCATTCCAGTCATTAATCTTTGTCGTATGTTGGCATACAATGCATGGACACCTTCCAGCCCCTTAAATGTTCTGGATGTTCCTCCTAACTCCCTGTTGGCCTTTGTTTGTTTGTGTTCTGCCTCTATCCTCATCCCACGTTTATCCACCCTCGCAAAGATTTAATCTTTTGCTCACAGTTTCAACTCTTCCCTTTTGCTGATAACCTCAAACTCTTGTCAGGCATTTGAGTTGACGCACAGGGGTTAACAAACTTCAACGCGTGTTTATCTTTTCCGTAGTAGAGAGAATGCTAACAACATCTTGCCTCAACACGCACGTTGACACACTTCTGGCACACATTGACACCCTCTAGATTGCTGCCGGGTTGACCGTGACCTCTGATCCCTGGCCACCACAGGACAGGGCGGGTGGGCCATGATGGGACCTCCTGCTGTGGAGATTGCTCTGCGTCAGCTCCCTAATCTCATCTAAACCAGTGGAGCGTGAGCTGTTGCAAGAATGTCCTGATGCATTCTGGGATTGAAAGCAGAGAGGTCACGGATGGAGTGAGGAATGACTAAACGGGAGTGGCACTGACCTCGTTGAAGAACAATAATGGCTTACTCATGAGATCATGGTTTGTTATGATTAATCGGTGTGCTGATTGGACTTAATTGGAAAATCGAGCAGGCCATAATGACACAACCCGGTGCGTTGGAATACCTCACACTTCAAAGAGCCCATGTGGTCCCAGGTCAGCTGACCGTGGCATTTCACTCTAAGATTACCAAAGGATTTTCTAAAGAGTTGCTAAATCTTGAGAGGTCACTGAAACTCAGCAGAGCTTTGTCATAATTGTACTGAAATAACGCTGACTCTTCTGTCTGGCTCCGGCACTCTGAACATCCATAGTCAGGATCGTTTACTTTCAGGATAACTTGTCCAACAGCTCAATGTGTTTGTCTTTAGTTTTATGTGTTTTTTATGGCAGAAATCTCGGTCCTCCGGGTCACTCAACTGTTGCTTAATGCTATTTTGTTTAATTTCTCTTCCTGTGTGCAAGTGTGTTTTGTGAGTCTTGGGATTTGTGCACCGACATATACTTATTTTGACAGGCTGTTCTCTGTTATGACTTTTTGAGGACTTATTTACAATCTGCGTGCATACTTTATAGGCTGTGTTCGCAATATCATACTATCATACTAATAATATTTCTGCAGTGTACAATATGTATACTGTGCAAAGTATGCAAATGATCTTTGTGTGAATTCTCCAAAATGCAAGCTGTGTTCCATCTTGCATACTTCTGTACTGTCTTGCACTATTTTGTGTATAAGTAGTGCATTTAAAATATAGCTTCATTAAAAAAAAATCCATATCTGTTTGGGTCAGATATGGACAAACCCAACCATTGGTTTAAATTTTTTAATTAAAATTAAATTTTTAAATTAAAACTGTTGGGTTTGTCCATATTTGACTCAAACATGGGTTGAAACAACCCAACATTTCTTTAGAGTGTACTTTTCTAAATGTCATATAATAGATGGCAGAGAGTATCATTAAAGCCCACCCAATAATGAAATTTCTGTCATTAATTACTCGCCCTCATGTCGTCCCAAACCTGTAAGACCGTCGTTCATCTTTGGAACACAAATTAAGATATTTTTAATGAAATCCAAGGGTTTCTGAACCAAACATAAGCGGCAACGTCATTGCACCTTTTGAGGTGAAAGGTATTAAAGACATTGTTAAAATAGTCCACGTGACTGTAGTGGTTCAACCTTAATGTTATGAAGTGACAAGAATAGTTTTTGTGCGTAGAAAGAAAAAAAATACAACGACTTTTCAATTTTTCTCTTCCCTGTCATTTTCCTATGCTGTTAACATAGTGAACGTAGTGCAGTGCTTCCGTTTTTGTTCGAATGCCGGTTAAGTATTGCCAGTATTGGCCGACGCTGTACATGTGAGCAGCATTGTTTTGTTTTTGCGCACTACGCTCTTGATGTTTACTACATCAATAGCATAAGGAGACTGACATAAAAGAGAAGAAGTTGTTGAATAAAGTCTTTATTTTTGTTTGGTTTTTGCACACAAAAAGTATTCTCGTCGCTTCATAACATTTAGGTTGAACCACTGTAGTCACATGGACTATTTCAATGATGTCTTTACTACCTTTCTGGACTTTCACTGACATAAATTTAATTTTTGGGTGAACTTACCCTTTAAGTGACCAGTGTAAGGTACTTAAAGGCAGGAACCGGGTGTGTCTCATACGTTCTGAAAAGTGAAGCTGCGGGCTCTTTGAACGCTTCCTGGTGGCTGGATGCAGTACAGGTCATAAACCCTGCCCTCTCAATGCAGTCGAATGACACTTAAGTGAAAACTTAAATAAATTCTGCTTCAAATAAAACTTTCTGAAAGATGGTTTTGGTCATTTAAGGTAGTTGTTATCACGCTGATATATATTCAATTGTTCGTTTTTGTGATGATTTAGATTTTAGCTAGCAATTTGATGCTATAAAAAAGGGGCGTGTCGTCATGATTCGAAGTTGATTGACAGCTTGTCTGAGGACTATCGGAGCTTCGAGAGGAGATTGAAGACTTTTAATTTTCGATTTCTTTGTTATTTAACACCAACAAAATGAGTTGTTAAGCAGTAAACTGTACTAACTGACGTACAGGATCTGACGGATCACTGAACTTTTTTTCTGTAACATTAAATGTGGGCGCTATAAGCTAATTAATAAATGTTATTAGTTAAGATAACACACCTAATGTTAACCATGTCGGGAAAAATCAGGTGATCGTTATCTGGCAGTTACTTATTATTTTTATGGGTATAAAGTAATAATTAGCAGGACAAAACTAATGATATCTTACTCTAATTACTGCAATCGATCTCCTGTAACGTTAGTTGAACTTGATTTAAAATGGCAGGACCGTTTCTGACAATTTAGAGTTGTTTCTAGTGGCGTATTATATTGATTTTATCTACTGAATTTGCTGTTTCAAAAATATTATTGCTCTAGAAACAAAATAATAATAAAAATATTATTTTATAGGTAGAATTTTAATTTTTTTTTATTTTTATAATTTTTATAGTCTATTTAAAACACATGAATGATGTTCAATACAATGGAAGGAAGCAGCGTCGTGGCGTCCATCTTTTTTTACGGTCTATGGCAGGAACACACCAAGCCGACAGTCGGCCATCGGGCAGCTTTTATTCGTCGGCCGACTAAGTTTTCTTAGTGTGTTCCACACCGTCGGCTGACGTTGGTCCTTGTCTGCTTTTTTCGGCCGATTCGACATGTGGAATCGGTATCGGAGCTCGTCGGTCCATCTGATCGTTCTTATTGGCTGTTCAGCTACTGCCACCTACTGGTTCGGAAAGGCATGTCTTCTTACGCAGGTGCAGAACAGACGTGCTACTTGGCCGTTGGCTGTCGAGCATTGGTTTGGTGTGTCAGGTCAACTTTGGACACAGACGCTGCCGACATGAGCAAGCCCCGCAGTCTGCTTTCGTTGCCACTAGTTCGTCGGCATCGGCTTGGTGTATTCCTGCCTTAACTCTACCATTCAAACGTTTGGGGAAAAAAAATATATATATAAAATAAACTTTTCTCTGACCGTGACAGCAGTTACAGCAACAGCAGTTACCTTTTCACGGAATTAGATGGCAGCAAAGACGGTCTTTATGGGTGTGTCTGTCAGTTAGTAGCGAAGATTTTTATATTGAAAAGACTGAATTAGTGTGAACACAGAACAAGATGCAACTGACAAATGATTTGACTAGTGCTGTCAGTCACGTGAAAAACCCTTAACTGTTAAAAAAACAAGATAATACATCGGACATTTAAACAGATTTTTTTTTATTATGAATATAGAACTGACCTGAAGGAAAATGCTAAATCTGAATGCAGGTAATAAATTTGCTCACTCGATCTCTTTCTCACAACACTCTTCTACATAATACAGTAAGCTTCAATGAACAATCAGAATCAAGGACAGGAACTAACCTATATAATATAATATAATATAATATAATATAATATAATATAATATAATATAATATAATATAATATAATATAATATAATATAATATAATATAATATATTAGGTCTGACCCTGAATAGTCGACGATTCGAATCTTCGATAGGAGGAGCCTGATTCGACTACCAATCTCACAGTCGAATCGTCGCAGAGGTGTTATGAGACGAGATATGGGGGCGCTCAATATCTGATTTTACATAGACATACCGGCTCTTTCCCAATAGGTTAATATACAGCCTATTGTGTGAATACTATAAATACAAATGTGAAAAGAAAGAAGCTTTTAATAAATATTTTTAATGTACGTGAATAAATCCAACCTGTGACCGATTTAAGTTCCACTTCCATGATCCGTGACCGACAGAGGAGCATCTTTACGGCACTTCATTATCTTTACGACTTCAGCATCTTTACGGCACTTTACTGCACTTCATTAAATCTTCAACAATGTCTGGGATAAAGTGTACAATTGGATGCACTTTGAAATGGTAAAAGATGATCAAAATAACGTATGATGCAAGTTGTGCCAACAGCTAATGTCCTACAACAACGGCAAACACTGCGGCGCGCTTCTGCCGGCCAACGAGCTGATTATAGCGCACTATTTGAAAAGACTCAAACGGACACGGGCAGATCACGTGAAAGACTGGATTTTTCTCTCAGACAGGTAACGTTAGGGTAGCTACAAGTGATTTCAAACTATTTCAGCAGGATGTAATTTGATTTTTGGATGCTGTCAATGTTTAGCTAAAAAGACTCCAGTTTAGCGTTTATTGTCTCTGCAGTTAAAAAAGACAAGTTGACAATTCTAGCTATACTTTCGTTATTTTAATAATTTCTTTAATTTTAATTTATTTATTGATCACTCTGGGTTACCTAATTTAAATATTTGTGGCTTGTGTTTTGAATATATGTTCCCCTGCACTTCAGGCATTTTGCAGTTTGACTTGATCATATTTCATTTTTTTTTTAAATAGGCTATTTTCATTTATTAGAACGGTATATTCTGTTCTAATTCAATTCTGTAAATTAATGTTTGATGATAAAATCTATAAATTTTTTTAATTAAATTAATTAATATTTTTGTTGCGCTGTAGATTAGTTAAAGCTTGCTCGCACAGACAATTTAGCCGATGTAATTTGATTTGCCGATTTATGAAATGTATATCTATCTGCAGTGTGGCCTTTCTGCAGTTATTCAAATTTATTTAGCAGACAAAACTTCTTTAAAAAACATTAAAAATTGTTCCGATCCCGAACTTTTGAGCGGTAGTATATATAAATATAGTGTGTGTGTGTGTGTGTATATATATATATATATATATATATATATATATATATATATATATATGATATACTGGACAAAATGGGCCATAACTAGTAGGCACTTATTGCAACATGCACAATGTTTTTACATAACATAATAAACAACACAACATAATGAGGTCATGCTACATGGTTTTCACTGCTGTTTGAGATGTTTAGCATTGCATAAACTTTTCAGGTTCACATGCATTTTTAAAAAAATAGTAGGCAGTGTACTGCACAGTAACTCCATTTTGAAAATATACATAGGAAGTAAAAAAAATAAAAATAACTGTAACTGTGACCTTTTAAACGTAATCATGTGCAAATAAACTTATACATGAAATCAGACTCCTGAATACCAAAATCATTAAGAGTTGTACAGTCTTTAAATTGTTTATCAAATCAGAATTTTAGTAGCAATGTATTAATACAAGTGGTGTTTGCAAATTTTTCTTGGATTGATTTGCTGTTCAAACATATGTTTGACATTAGCTTTTATGTTTCACATAACTATAAACAAATTTTCTGCTTCTAATCATTATAACAATGAATTTGGTCAAAAAAGGCACACAGAGTAATGTTTCCATTGGTCTATTTGGACTATATCAAAGGAGTCAAATCACAGTTTGAAAAATGAATGATACACATCTTAGTTAAACATTGAAATGAAACAAAACAAAAGTCTTCAAATCATTATATAAAAAAAACTATTTTGAGAAGTAATGACTTTACTGGTGTGCAAGTTTGTAAACTAGACCAACAAAGTTGCTAGCCTCTGATATCATCATCATCTCGCCTACGTAATTTCGTTTAAACTCTTTAAACATTTACATCTGTCTTAGTAATTTGTTTCAGTACTTTAACAAAAAAAAAAAAAAAAAAAAAAAAAACAACCAAAAAAACAACATACTTTTGTTTATTTGTATTTGCTCGGTCTCTTCAGATTATGATCAGAGATGTTTGCTTGTTCCTTATGCCTTCATTGGCTGACCTCAGTCAGCAAGTGCACAATAGAGAAAAAGTTTGTTTCCTGTGTTCATGATGTTCTGAATGTTACATTACATAAACAAATTAGCTGAAGAAATACTGCATTGTAGTGTGTGTGTGTCTCTGGTCGGTGTTTGTGGTTATTATGGCCCTATGCAACACACTCAAGTGCATTACACTTAATCTGCTAATCAGTATATCAGTTTACATAAATTTGTGTTTTTAAGTAATGACAAACGAAGAGCAGTTAAAGATGGTTTAAGCTTGACAGGCTGCATTTATGGACATCTTGGAAATGTTTTGTCAGGAAGACACTAATCCATACTGAAAAAAATCAGGGTTGTGTTGAGCTTAACTGTAACCACATTTGCCCACATCAGAGCTCATTAGTGTGTGTGTGTGCGTGCGTGCGTGCGTGCGTGCGTGCGTGCGTGCGTGCGTGTGTGTGTGTGTGTGTGCGCGTGTGTGCGCGTGTGTGCGTGTGTGTCGCTAGCATGCAGCATGTGACCGTGTGACAGAAGAAGATGACCCACCTTGTTACCATGACGGTGCCCTGGCCTACGTTCAGACCAGACAGTGTGCATTGGCGGTTGAACAGGATGTGGTGTGTTTGTGTGTGGATTTTGCATAGCCGAAGTCACAAAATATGTGTTTGAAAAATTGCCTCTTGAGCTAAAGTTAGCCCTGTATGGGCTGTTTCAGTTAGACATGAATAAGAAGAAGAAAACTTTTTATTGGAAGGCCTATCCTAAACACAGAGGGTTTGCTAAATAAAGATATGTTTATGTGTGTCACACACGCATACACTTTCGCTGTCTGTCTTGCCCTCTTTTAACACATACACATTTGTCTCGAGTGAGATTCCCAGGGTTTATTCCAGCCACACTGCTTTCTAAGGAATAAACAAACAGGGACTGTGAGCCTTGTGTCCCTGCAGCGCTCCATCAGAGGCCAAGCTAATGAGAGCTTTATAGAGCTGTAAAGAGCTCAGACTTTAGGAAGTGGTTTACAAACCAGAGCTTTAAAGGTTGCAGTCTCTCTCTCTCTCTCTTCTCTCCATGTCACTTAGGCTCTGTTCCAAAATCTAGATTGCTGCCTACGTAGGCAGCACACTCCTGACATGAAGGGTGTTCCAAAAGGAAATACCCACCTTTGGCAGAATTGCATTTATCCATAGCAGAAGAAATGATCCCATAATGCACGTGTCATAATACACGGCCCGGCACAACTTTTAATCAGGCCCGCAAAAAAATTTAAGCAGCAGTCCGTAACTTTTGGCAGTCTAGAGCTTGCTAAACTGCATGTGTCTTGCAGAAGAACATTGTAGCAGGAGCTGCTTCTCTCTGTTTATTTCTGTGACGAGTCATGAAGGTACCGTGCTACTCCTCAGTGGTAAGACCTGAATTAGTCTGAAAATAAACACTTATTTTAGGTGTACCGTAGAGCTACACGATTCTGGATAAAATGAGAATCACGATTTTTTGGCTTCAAATAGAGATCACGATTCTCCCACGATTCTGAATATACAACCAAACAAAATAACATGTAATTTACTAGAGGTTCTGACAAAATACAAATTGCTGACTAATTGTTGGAAAATGTTTGAATGAATTATTTAAAAAATTGTTCCGAAAATGAATGGATGGATTTGAATTCATTCAAAACCCAGTTTAAGATATTTTATATTTAGTCTGAGAGCTTTCTGTACCTCCATTGAAAATGTATGTACGGTATACTGTCCATGTCCAGAAAGGTAATAAAAAAAAAAAAAATACTACTTTATTCAGCATTGTCTTCTCTTCCGGGTCTCTTCCTGTTGTCAATCTGCGTTCACGACTCGGCAATGACGCTGATGACGTAAGACGCTGCTGACGTGTTATCTGGTGCGCCCGAGCTTTGTTGTTTACAGTCTGAGGGAGACACACGCTGTAAACAAAACAACCTTCGCAAACTTGTCTAAGGATTTTGACACAGAGGAAGACTTACATTTTTTGCTCAGCCATATTTATTTGAACCCGAATACACGAACGAAGAACTAAGAGCGATGGATGAAGCTCCTACACAGCAGCAACCGCTGTCCCAAGCAGCGTCACTGCGGAGTCGTGAACGCGGATTGACAACAGACCCGGAAGAGAAGACAATGCAGAATAAAGTCGTAGTTTTTGTTATTTTTGGACCAAAATTTATTTTCGATGCTTCCAACAAATTCGAACTAATCCACTGATGTCACATGGACTACTTTGATGATGATTTTATTATCTTTCTGGACATGAACAGTATACCGTACATACATTTTCAATGGAGGGACAGAAAGCTCTCGGATTAAATCTAAAATATCTTAAACTGTGTTCCGAAGATGAACGGCGGTCTTACCGGTTTGGAACAACATGAGGGTGAGTTATTAATGACATAATTTTCATTTTTGGGTGAAATAACCCTTTAACAGTCAGTTTTCACCACCTAGTGGAATTAGATGTAATTGATACAACCGTTATATTTGACATAACAAGTTTGTTCCAAAAGGTAGTTTGCTCTATTTTGATCGCTATCGTAGACATCGGTGTTTAAATACTAACTTAAAACTTATATCTGAGTACTTTTGTGATGATGTGAATATTTGTAACATAGAAATAACTAATGTGTGATTCAAAACGGCTCTCTCTGACTCTGGCCGCACGAAAACAGATTTGAACATGATTTTGTCAAAGGTTTAGTAGATGCAGGAGAATTGTTGTCATTAATAAAGTAGGATCGCGTGGGTGCTTGAATCGAGATCGCAATCTTTTTACGATTAATTGTGCAGCTCTAGTGTACCTTAGTGATTCAGGATATAACACAAACTCAGTTTGGAAAATGGATTCATGATGTATTTGCTCATTATTTTATATATATATAATATAAAATAATAATAATAATTAATATTTATTTATTTATTTTGTCAATTTTGAACAAAAAAGTTAGACAGCAGCTTTAAATAATTACAACACTGAGACGCAGGTAGTGCTGTTGCACTTCACTCAACTCGCTAATTTTATCTGAAAATACAGCAATAACTGTAAACAACGAAAATGCTAACTGACTTTAAATGTGGCTATAATGGCTAAAAAAAGAAAAGTGTACCACGAATATCGACATTTCAGAAACAGAATATTTATTCTGTGAATACAAAGAAAAGAGAATGTGTCTCATATGTCAAGAGTCACTCGTGGTTTTCAAAGAGTATCATATTAGAAGGCATTTCCAAAACGAAACATCATCAGTTTGTATTTAAGTAGTTTTGTTTAAATAACAGTTGGCATTATGCCCAGTGCATGTGTCCCAAATGTTACAACTCAGAATTAAAACCTCATTGTTTTGATGAATGTGGTTTAATGAATTATGAGTTTTTAATACACTAATACACCAGAAATCCTCTAAATATATGTCCGGCCCCTAATTTTATTCACAACGGTCCGTGTAACTCTTCACAATTCAATTTTCAGACCATACAATGCAAATGCAAAAATGAAAAATTGTAACCGAAAAACAAGAAAAATGAATGTCTGGTTTCATCATCAATGTATATTTGCCATTTTTCCCCTTTTTTTCACTTTTACTTTTGCTAAATTATGACTTTAGAAACAATCATTTGAATAAATGAAATCTAACCGATTTTCTATTTTTCCATTTTTTTTTTTTTTTTTTTTTTTTTTTTTTTTCATCAATGTAACTGTTTTATTTACACTGCATGCATGTTGAGGAGTAGTTTAAAAGACTGGATGACCTTTTTCACCTGAAGTGCTATCATTTTTATTATTAATATAATAACTGTGCTAAATATAAGGTAGTCCGGACTGGCCATCGCGAGCAGCTAGGAAAAGTGAAATCCCGGTGGCTTGGCTGATTTGGCACATTGTCCAGCTTATTTGTATTTACTTATTCATTATTACTTTATTTTATTAATATACAATACCCTTGGTCAGGGGGTGCATTTTCCTTGGTAGGCTACAGTAACCACGAGATCCCAGTTCATTTCAGAGGGATATAGCAGACAGAGGGCAGCTCGAGCAGCGCTTGCCAAGATCCTTCACGTCAATATATGGAAGATAAAAAGACTTGGCGAAAATGTACAAAAAAATATATAAAAAATATATATACAAACAAGTTTTTAGCTCTTGTTTGTAATACAATATTTGTACAGTAAAAATGCAGATTTTGTTTTAGCGGGCATTGTTTGTTACCACGGCAACTGCTTGAGCTTCCACACTTCACACGCTTCTCATTTGCTTAAAATGCCCTTAAATCTAGCACAGTTATTAACTCTGTTCATTACAGTAGAGGCGGTTCGCAGGAGATGAGGCGAATCTGATCTATATGCCGCAAGTCAAGAGCACTATGATTTATTTTCAATTATTAATTTCAATAAATAAATACAAATACTTTGATTTGGCAAATTGCCCATCTTGTTTATAGTTATTTATTGACTCTTTCTTTATTATTTATTGCCTGTGGTGTACCCAAATGATTACTGCGGGAATCCAACATTCGATAATGAACCGTAATAAATCGTATAAGCCTATAGTTCTTGACAGTGCTATAGCTAGCCTATATAAAATATTGTAGGCTAGGCTATAAAACGAGAGCTAAAAACCTAAATTTTTTTTTTTTTTTAAATGATGCTCAATTTTTTGCAGGCTAGGTAGTCTTTTTATCTTTCATATATTGACATGAAGGATCTTGGCAAGCGCTGCTCGAGCTGCCCTCCGTCTGCTGCCTATATCCCTCTGAAAATGAACTGGGATCTCGTGGTTACTGTAGCCTACCAAGTAAAATGCACCCCCTGACCAAGGGTATTGTATATTAATAAAATAAAGTAATAACAAATAAGTAAATACAAACAAGCTGGACAATGTGCCAAATCAGCCAAGCCACCGGGATTTCACTTTTCCCTGCTGCTCGCGATGGCCAGTCTGAGACAACCTTATATTTCGCACAGTTATTATATTAATAATAAAAATGGTACAGCCCACGGTGCAAATTACAAGACAAAAAATGGAAAAATGGAAAATCGGTTAGATTTAATTTATTCAAATAATTGTTTCTAAAGTCATAATTTAGCAAAAGTAAAATTGAAAAAAGGGGAGAAAATGGCAAATATCCATTGATGATGTAACCGAAAAACAAGAAAAATTAACATCTGGTTTCAATTTTTCATTTTTGCATTTGCATTGTATAGTCTGAAAATTTAATTGTGAAGCGTTACACGGACCCACAACCTTCAGCATGGCCTTTACTGAGTTTGGATTTGACACCCCTGCCGTAATGCACTATGAAGATGTCATGATTTTCTTCTATAAACCCCATAACATGCATATGTAAATGGAGGCGTGTTCTTAACCACTCACGTCTCTGTCAATCAAAAGTGATACTAATGTCGAGTAAGAACGTCCAACATTGTTCTGTTCCTGGATGTAGACAAACTACATGTCCAAAAACTGCATACCCTTCCAAAAGATCAAACTATTAGAAATGCATGGCTTTATTTTTTAATGATGTGCCTGAGCGATTAAACAAGAACGTTTTCATTTGTTCGTCTCATTTCACAACAGACTCTATTCTTAGTTATTCTCAACTTCCCAGTTTTTTCAAATATCTTGTTATTGAAAGCTACTGCCGTGCCAAGTATTTTGTCCTCAGTGGCAATCATTGTGGGTGCATTGATTCATTTTAATCTGACTTAAACATATTTGGCTCTATTACAGCACTAAAACATCACATTTACTTGCATATCTGAAGGCCATTGAAATAAGTGTTTGTGACAGATGGATTTTTTTTTTTTTTTTTTTTACAAATATTTAAACTTTTTTGATGCAACTTCTTAAGCTAACCTCCAGAAACGTAATATAAAGATCTGAAATACATTGTATGATCCCTCTATACATTTAGTTTTAGTCAAATTATGACCAATATAAGAGTGTGCTGTGTATTTCTATTGTTTTTAGGGTATTGGGGTATGATTATTAGCCTATGAGAGCATTAAACAGTAAGGTTTTGGAACAGTGGCCTAAAGTCCAAAGTATACTTTGGCCTTCCGCATTCCACTGTTCACGCACCATAATTTTCGTCATCTCGAGCGTCTGCAAAATGTGTGCATGGATGTCCTCGGACCCTCCTGATGACAAATTAATTGCAGCCCAATTTTTGTGACCGCAAGGATGGTGTGCGTACAATAGCATATGTGGAAGATGAATGTTGAGACAGAAGAGTGACAATATGCACAGTTCTGATATAATGTTCAGTAGTCAAAGAAGAGTGTGTAAAGAGCGATACAAAACCTTAAAGCAGAACGAAGTAACTTTTTTTACCTTCATAAATAGTTTTCTAAGTCCTTACGATTGAATTGACTTGTAGTGGTGTGTTTGAGGCGAGCACTAACCCCCTCTGGCACGTTTACGCCAAAAAACAGCACTTGCAAGTTGAGCTGCGCCGACCCGACACAATCTCGCCTCATGTTCACGTTCACGCGAGAGTGACAAAATGCTTTACGGTAATTCAAAAACAGTATATATTATGACTTTATGAGACAATTTTGAAAATGACCCACCTCCATCGAGATTTCTTGTACTGTATTTGCAAAACTACTGCGCTGGTGAGTGTTGATTTGTTGTTAAATCTTGCTAAATGATGTAGTAATGCCATTATGTGATGACCTCATTACATAATGATGTAAAACCACATCATTATGTAGAATACACAATCTCTTTATCCAAATCTCTTCCCAAATTTTTTTGCCAAAAACAGTAGGCAAAAAGTGCAGTACTACTACTGGTGAGATTATGAAATGTGCATTCAACGGACACTTTACTATCCCCTGAGGTAACGAGAGAAAAGTTGTGAATGGTGGTGAAGCGACACAACTGACACTGTAGGTCACATGACATGGCAGATGTAGTATGTCTGAATTTCAGAATATATAGAACAGTCACGAAGTATGCTTCAAACGAAACGTAGCTATACACTACTAACATGATTGTTGCTGTCTTTGTGCCTGGCTATGGAGCTAGCTGAGCTGTCACTTCTGCTGACGTCACTCACAATGCACATTTGCAGTCACGTAGATAGACCATGTGTTGTGACTGTGTGACAGAGATGTGAGTGAAAATAATTTTTGTGTCACTTAGAGGGAAAATGTGTGCATTTTAGCATTTGAGTTAGCAACTTTTCAAAAGTTGATAAAAGTCGACAAATTTTAAAGTAGCTACATTTGTTGCTAGGTGCTTTTGGAAGAAAAGAAAAGAAAAGTTGATGGGGAAGTCTGAAAAGTTGTTAAATCTAGCAACAAAATTGCTAAGATGGCATCACTGGATTTGCTACTTTTTTAATCCTCCTGAGTGAATGTCTTGTTTATTCAAGCTATGCACACAAGACCTAACAGCTCGACGTGTTCGTGGCATTAAGTGTTTTTTATATATATTCAAAGACTTGTTTAAAATGTGTATTTGTTGAATGCCGACAGTATGTGACAGCATTTGCCTTTCAATTATTATATGGAACTACAGTAAACTAATGAAGATGGAGAATGGGCATCTGCGCTGTCAAATTAAAATCCTCTGTTGTGACACTTTTCAGCCAAATGTAAAAACTTATCAGTTGTTGTCTGAATAATGTCATCTGATTGTGTAATCCTACACACACTGTCACTTTAATCGCTCTCTCTTCTCTTAACAGGATGACCGGCCGAGAGTTTTTCACTCGTTTTCCTGCCCTCTATCCTTTCCTTCTTAGTCAGCTACAGGAAGCTGCAGCCTCTGTGAACAGGTGAGAATGTCCCAACAAAAGGCCCCCTATATCATCACAGGATCCTGCAATGTGTGTGCGATTTGTGTCGGATGTTGTTAAAGAGTTGAATGATCCCAGCGTTCGCTAAATGGACACAGTTCTTCTCACCCTTCTTTAATTTCTCTGAGGCCCTTATTTAAGATCGTTTAAGTGCCTCATCAAGCCTCTTTAGACCTATTAAGCATTCTTGACCACACTGATGGACAGATTCCTAGCTGAGATGCCTCAGATAAGTAAACCGCATGTGGGAGTATCAGCCATGTTGGATCCAGGCACTGTGAGAACATGTTAGTCTCTTATCTCACTCATTTAATTTCTCCACAGACCGATGAGCTGCTCTTCCAAATAGCACTCACATTGTGCAAGAGGCCCTTGAGCCAATATTATCTTAATATGTATCAAATTATTTTAATGCGTTTTCAGTCTGGCGTTCTCTCCTTTTAGCTAAGAGTGGTCTGACTCTTTCCCACGGCCTAGTCTTTGTGTCCCACTTGCCAAGCCATTCAGACTCAGCAATGCTCGTATTTTATACCGCCAGTAAATCATTTCACATATAAATAAGGGTAGAGTAAAGTGCGAAGAGGTTTAAAAATCATCAGCGTCCTTGCACCACCCACCTTTACCAAATATGAAAGGAGCATCATGGGATATCTAGGGGGGAGTATGCCATTTAATGTGATTGAAAAGTTTTTCCTATTGAAGTTCACTCCAGAATGTTTCTTTTATCTGGAAAGCAGGCTGTAAAAAGCATGTGGGATCACTGGAATATGGTTCATCGACCTCCTTGCAATTTGTAATCCGGTTTGCGATATGAAGATTTCATGAGCATGGACGAAATCATGATGAATGATTTGTCTCAGCTTGAGGGGTTTATAAGAATTTTAAACATTTAACATGGGAAATGAGTGCCGAGAGGGTTCGATTGGACATGCACCAGATATGAAATGAGATGAAAAGACCAGGGCAAGTGGAGCCAAGTCTGAAATCCAACTAACTCGCTTTGCTAATCTCACATATTCTTCCAGTCTTATCACCTCTTCACCCTGGCTGCACTTTTTCACTCATTTTAGCGTCTTTTTCCATTCCTCTGATTTATTGTATTTCATTGGTTCTTTCTCGCACTCCCCTTTCAGCTTTTTACATGAATGTGGATGAAGTTTAACACTATCCCTGGGCTTGGTGATGATCTCAAGTTCTTGGCTGTCCCACATTGTGCTTGACTGAAATCAGACTCTAAACGCATTACCCAGGCCCTGATTAGCAAAATAGCATTTCCTGCACTCTGGCCCAGGGTCTACAGGCTCCTGGGACCCCTTGGTGGTGAGTTTGGCCATGTTTGATGTAATAATGACAAGCGTATCCACAGCTGGCAGCTGTGCCGTGGAAAGCTCACGGCCTATAGAGAACAGAACAGATTTTGGCCCCTTCAGAGTAATAGAAAGATATGAGTAATTTATATTTGCATGTTTTTCTGTCTGTTTTTTCGTGTTTGCTCTGGCATAAGTCTTGAGTTTCCACTGGGCTGTCAGAGAAGCACATTGCATGTGCAGAAATGTAGTAAAAGAGAAAGGAAATTAAGGGTTTGTAATGGTGGCCATGTGTACATGTGTTCTTCTTGTCACTGTAACACTGTGAATAGCTGTATATGTGTATGGTGGCTGGTCACTAATTCTGAACCCCTCAGCTGATACTACCTCTATCCTAGCCCTGTTGACATTAGTAAGTTCATTTAGTCTCGTCAAGTTCAGTTATTACATTCAGTTAAGTTATTTAGGTTAGTTCAGTTAGTATGTGGAGAAAGTTATGTTAGTTAAAGGGGTCATGAAATTTTCCATGATCTTTTGACACATAAGAGGTCATTGCACTATAAAAATATCCTGTACGTTTCAGAACTTTATACTTCCTTGTTAGTCCAAAAACACCTTTTATTGAAACCAAGCTTAGAAAATGACTCATTTTGGATTTTGTTACATTATTTTATCATAGTGTAATGAAAGACCGCCTCTGTCTGTAAATTATAATCATGATTATTAATCATGTTTATTCTATCAAAAGAGTAATGTAACTATGGCTATTTTGCTAGTTCTTTACCAACCTACACTTCACCCAAAAGGCCTGTAGGTGGCACTTTGCTAGATGGTAAATCAATAAAAAACATGGTTTTGGTGAGCGCTTTGTAATATGTATTCACATTAGATTTTAAAGCAACACAATTTGTTTGCAATAAGACAAACCAGATTCAAATTGCCCGGCAAATTCGTAAAGCAAAGAAAAAATAATTTCTAGCTGATCAACATTATGAAAACTTCAAAAGATAAAACAGCAAAATTCCTAATATTACTTCCAATATTTCCAAATTATGTTCATTTTCATAGAGCGAGCCAATATCGTGACGATTATTTAAAATCAATCGAGAGAAGCAGATATCGTTATCGTGATAAAATACGATTAATTGTGCAGCCCTAATTTAATTTAATTTGACCTGACATTTGATATTCAACAGTATCCTTGACATTTATTCAACAGTGCTTTTGATCTGCCTGCATTGAAACTATTCTTTAAAAGGAAAAATTATATACCAATTATTAATGTAAAGCTGCTTTGACACAATCTGCATTGTAAAAAGCGCTATATAAATGAAGGTGACTTGACTTGACTTGACTCTGCAGAAGATGATTAACGCCTACTTGTACATCATTGCCTCTTTAGCCTCGCCCACCAATTTGCGCATGCCATGTAATAGTAAATACGAGAGAGATGCAAAAACAGGATTACTCCAGCAACAAAACCATAGAGATGCCGTTGAATATTCAAAGAGCTTTTGAAGTGCCAATTTGTATTTTACATTACAATACATGTGATCCTAACATTACGAAAATGTGGATGAACTTTATTTTTTATCAAAGTTCCAGTCAGATCACGTCAGTAGGACACTTTGGCCACGTACACACTGCAGCTAAATTCGGTTGTCAGTTCACCTTTTAGTGCTTAATCGCGTTCTGTACACACACAGTTCAGTAAAATATGGGAGTGACAACCGCATTCTACAACCGTATTAACTCCCGAAAAATACAGGTAGTGATAACCGCATTTACAGAAAAGCACAAGCCTATCCAAATGCTTATGCTGAAAATCGCGATTCATGTCTGCTCACTTTAATAACTCTATAAACCTGTTTGCTTTATGAAGCGAGCTTAAACAACAAGCCCAAAAAGGTTATAATGAGTGACCATGGCAACACAGAATGAGTGCCGCACGCTGTGTAAAACTGGCTATACAAGCATAAACAAAACACGACGCCTCCGTCGACTGTGTTAGTGTGTTTAGTTAAATTGCTGAAAATAACAAGTGTTGTCACTTTAGTTTATTTAGTTTGTTTAGTAAGTCGCCTTGGTTACGTTAGTAAAGTTGCAAGTTAACTTTGTTAGTTAAGGTAGTCAGGCACATTTAAACATTAGTTACACATGCCTTTATACTTGCACATACGCTTGTATAAATAATGCAAGCTAGTTACACAAGTCAAGTATTTTAGGCAATGTTTAGGTAAGCAAATGTAATGTGTTTCTCCTTTCATTTTTTCAGTGATTCAGGGCAGGTGAAACTGCACCCCAGTCTTTTCTTGTTGTTGTTGGTTTTGGGCCGTCTCTACCCATCTCCAATGGATGGTTCATCATCTCCTCTGGGTTTAGCTCCCTTCATGCCCTTAATCATCAGGTAAGTGTAGACATTTAGATCACTTTTACTGTAAATGCAATGCTAGACAAGAGATGAGCTGCACTGAATGTTTTATCCCAAAAATAAAATGTTGGTTTGAATCAGCTCACTATTTTTCAGCCCTCTGGTGTCACAGGCCACTGCCTTTCCATATCCTCTCATCCTTCAACTCAGTGCATCCATTCCTGTAATAGATTTTTAGTATACATGTATTTTAATAGATTCTTCTACCATTTGTAATGCTTTAGACATGCAACTGATATTGCTGTATTCTGTTAGACAAAGTCAGAAAAATATTATTGGAACATATTCTACAAGTACCTGTAGTGGCATCCCCCCCCCCCCCCCCACACACACACACACACACACACACACACAGAGTGAAGGATAGGTCTCAGTCGTGATCCCAGAGCTAGGAGTAATCATTTCCACTCCCATTTGTGTGTCACAGAACATTGTGTTCCTCCAGCTGGGGAGCAATAGATCTATTCGGATGAAAGAAACAATAGCAGGATGATGTTTGTTTTGGCTTAAAATAAGGGTGAAGTCTTGCTCCCACTGTTGCTTCTGATAACACAGCTCCTGACTCTGCGTGCTTCATGCATGACTGAACCCATTTGAAATCTCATTTAGAACTCTGTATGTTGATTTTTTCATTTTGCAGTTTCCTCAGAGTTTTTGAGTAAAATGATACAATTACACTCTCCTTTTTTCAAAAACCTAGTGAGCTGCCTTCAGATGGCGTTGTGTGCCTCTCATTTTCCTTCCAAGATGGCTGACGAGTCAAAAGAATGTATTTTATAAATGTTATAATTCCTTTAATACCAAATTTCATTCAGCTATAATTATTGACTTTATTATCTAATTTGTTTGCATTGTGTATTCTTATGCAACATAGATTGTGTTGATACCTTAGCAACATGTTAATGGAGTACTCTATATAAAATTATAAAATGATTATATATATATATATTTATATATTTATATATTTATATATTTATATATATATATATATGTATATATATATGTATATATATATATATGTATATATATATATGTGTATATATATATATATATGTATATATGTATATATGTATGTATATATGTATATATGTATATATGTATGTATATATGTATATATGTATGTATGTATATGTATATGTATGTATATGTATGTATATATATATATATATATATATATATATATATATATATATATATATATATATATATATATATATATATATATATATATATATATATATATATATATATATATATATATATATATATATATATATATATATATATATACACACATATACACACACATATACACACACATATACACACACACACATACACACACACATATATACACATATACACACACATATATATACACATATACATATATACACATACACATATATATACATAAATAAAAATATATATATACACATATATATACACACACTATATATATATGTATGTATGTATGTATGTATGTGTGTATATATATATGTGTATGTGTATATATGTGTATATATATATATCACTGATTCTTGAGAAGTGGGACAAAACAGGATGCAATATTGAAAAAAAATAAACCTTATTCTCAGGCAAATTAAACTACATTTATGTATCTTACATGTAATAAGCTACTGAGCAATGCTTTGATACAACCTCCCAACTTTACTCTTTTTAATCAAAATGTGCTTTTTACCTTGCCATCACTTATATTGTGTCAACACCGTCAGACAACAAAAACACAAATTAATTTTCACTCACATTATGCAAGACCTATAAAAAGTATAGTAAACACTCATTTTTACCAAGGCTGACAGAGGCCACAAAAAAATACTTTCAATATGTGTATATATATTTATTATAAAGATTTTCATTTGTGTTTCTTTAAATTGGACTGTGAAATATAACTTTAACTTTATCTTTAACAAAAATCAAGATGATTTTAACATTTCAAAACCCATTCTCATGTTAGCAGACAGATTACATTTTTACCTATGACCAACAATTCCTAAACAAATATAAAATATCATAATGATATATCAAAATATTCATCTGACGGAGTTGACACATCTGACGGTGTTGACGAAAACCTGACTTGTAGTCATGTTAACTATCAAATACTTGAATCAATCAATTACTCTATTAAAACAAACACAACAAACAGTGAGTATGTTAACAAAACAAAAATAATGACTTTATTCAACAATATCTGTAGAACCTGGAAGCGCTGAACATATAAACAGCATAGAAGAATGACACAGAAGCGAGGATACTGTTGAATAAAATCGTTATTTTTGTTTAGTTTTTGGGCACAAAAAGTATTCTCGTCTCTTCATAATATTGAGGTTGAACCACAGCACTTAAGTTGAACCACTTGAGTTTTAACAATGTCTTTAGTACCTTTCTGGACCTTGAAAGTGGTGATTATATTGCTGTCTATGGACAAGTCATAAACCTCTTGGATTTCATCAAAAATATCTTAATTTGTGGTCTGAAGGTCTTATGTGGAACG